>NC_083346.1:106145250-106466083 GCF_019175385.1 Lycium barbarum | reverse complement strand
CTCTGGCTAACCTCACCATCTCATTGTATTCTGGAAAATTTCAGTAAAATGTCCTTTTGTTTCTAGTCCTCTTCCTTTTAGTTTCTCAATATCTCTTCTTCATCACGAATACAAGTTACATCGAGGTGAGTACTGATTCCATAAACAAAGATCAAATACCTAGCCCCTGCATCTTTTAAACACTCCAGTAGTCGTACCTGACTATACAATCCCTAGATACGCTACACCTATACATCTCCTAAAGAGGAACTACAAACATCTTCATAATATCCTTCAGTACTACCGTCCAATCCTAACAATCGGTCCAAACACTAATGATTACTCTAACCCTTACTAGATCCTGAAATCCCACTCTTTCCTAAAAGCACGTCTGTTGAAGCCTATAGGTCGCAAGCTGGAACGAGTGCTGCTAACTATGCTTTTATCATTGTTGAAAGCGGAACCAACTGAACTGTCGTTAATTACAATCCCCCTCCTCTTAAATACCTCATGCCTTCTCCACATTACCCCTCTACCTTTAAACTCCTTACTTTCTTCCTGCTACGGCATGAACCCTTTCCCCCGCAGGGATAAACATTGTTCATACCTTAACGTTTTGACATCACCCTCGAATATCTAGCGTGGGCATGATCTGACAGAGGCTTTACCTTTATTTCGTGATAAACATGAGTCAAGATCGAGTTCCTATTCCCTTATTTTCTTCTGTAGCCACATCGAATTCCTTACTAGTCGTCCTCTGGTAGTCATAGGTATCGCCGTATGTACTATGAAGGTTAGGAATGAACTTCTTACGATTCAGCTCTATCACACGATCTAAAACAAGAAATAAAGGAAACAATCCTAAATGCCCCCTAGCCTTCTGCTTATAACTGTGGCGCGCTATACACCCATAAACAAGACTCTACTAGACACGGCTTAGAGACATCCCTAGGACAAACCTGCTTTGATACCAAGTTTGTCATACCCCAAGCCAAAGGGGTGAGACCGGCACCGACCTTGCTCACTACAAAAAAAGGGTAATTTGCGGAGGTTGAAAGTTATAATTCGTGGGGGGTTTTAGCCTCAACTAATTGTTTGAGGAGGCTAAAACCCTCGCAAATTGCATCTTTTAACCTCCGCAAATTACCCTTTTTTTGTAGTGGCTGGCCGGGCACCAATGTATATTACATGTTACTCAACTCAAACAAGTCATGGGCTGATAAGGCCGTCACATGTCAGTCAAATGAAAGGTGGACTTACCAGGCCCCGCTATACCTGTAATACAAATACACACACACACACACACACATATATATATATATATATATATATATATATATATATATATATATATATATATATATATATATATATATATATATTATATATATATAAGTCACCTATCATACCGACATCTACAACAACTCCGGGAAGAGCGGAGTGTGACCATCAACGCCCCATGGACAGTCTCAATCTTGAAATTGCGAGCAAATTTCATTTAGATACTCAAATTAGAGCGTGTTTCAATTGAGTATCTTAACAGATGATAAAGTGTTCATGTTAGACCGCAATAATATATACCATGACAAGCAAGAAATTGGAGGATATTCAAGCAAGCAACTGTAAATAAAGAATTTATCATAGCACAGATACAAAATGAGATTAGAGAAAGATTAGGCATGTTGAATTGTTCAAAAAGAGCACATAGATGTCAAGGTTTAATTCATCAATTTTGTAATTAATGGCTCACACTCTGGCCAAGCAAGAATGCAAAGAAGCCACTTCAACACTATAGTTTCTGATGGAAGCACCACCTTGGATAACTCCTACTCTTCAACATGACAAGAATAACTCCTTTAGTACTAAGTCTGTTAGTCTTATGGTTTGTAATAATTTAGCAAAACTTGGTAACCTTAATGTTTTGCACTCTGATGTAGTAACCAGTAGTAGCTCCGTTTTAAATCACTCTAGTACTAGCACTAGTTTCAGTCCTGGCTTAGGAATCATAGCTGGTAGGAACCAGCATGTAACTCCTTAATATATATAAATAAAGTATCTTGTTTAAACAAAAAAAAAAAAAAAAAAAAAAAAAAGGTTCTGCTTTTGCTTGATATCCAGTAGTTTAAGGCACCCTTCATTGGTTGTGGTATTTGTGTTGGTTGTTATGGTAATATTTTACATTGGTTACTGAAAAAAATATGGAGTGCTACTCTCCATGTTTTAATTTATTTGTCTTACTTTTTTTTTTTAGTCCATCTAAAAAAATGTTTTTTTTTTTTTTTGTCAACTCTTTAATTCAAACTTTTAACTAGGGGTGTACATGGACCGGATTGGTTCGGATTTTTTAAACACCAAACCAAACCAATTGCGTTGGGTTTTAAATTTATACACCAAACCAAACCAATAAAATTCGGGTTTTTCAACCTCGAATTTTCTCGGGTTTTTTGGAATAGTCTTGATACAAAACATATACACTTTTACTTCAAATATTTCTTTAGTCTTAGTAAGATATAACTATATAATTAAGGTGTTTCTTAAGAAAATAACATAAAATATGAGAAGAGTGATGACATTGTATTAAAATATACAACAAAAGATAATAAAATCGGTTAAAATAAATATTGCTAATTAATAAGCCATAAAGAAAATGACCATAATCTAAAAATACTAAGACATCCTAAAATAAGTACGGCTAATAAGTATTAGTTACATGACAAAGAAAAAAAATTTAAGTTATGTATTTTCACTCTCTAAACCAATTATGCAAAACTAAAAAATAGATATCCAACAGTATTGTCATTCTTAGTGATAAATTGAATTTCTTTTATTAGCATTAGTGTTGAGTTGGTTTTGGTTTGGACCTTGTTTGAGTTACTAACATCTATAGGATATAAAACTTATTGACATTCAAAATTCTAAGTTCAAGCTTGAATAATATGATAATAGATAAAAACTACGAAAAAATTTAAGAAATATTTATAAATTACATTACAAATAAATATTTTTCTGTATAAAATATTTTAAAAATTGAATACATGTAATGTTGGATTGGTTTAGTTCGGTTTGATTTTTTTTTAGCTAAAACCAAATCAAACCAATTATGATCGATTTTTTTTTTTCAACACCAAACCAAGTCAAACCAAACCACTAGTCGGATTTTTTTCTCGGTTTGACTCAGTTTATCAATTTGGTGCAATTTGTCGGTTTACTTTGTACTCCCCTACTTTTTAACATAGCATGTTTAATACTACAATATTAAAGGACATTTTAGTACATTCTCAATAATTTAAGACAACAAGATCAAAAAAATCCTCTCACTTTCTTAAACTCCGAGCTTAAGTTAAAATTAGACAAGCAAATTGAAACAGAGATAGTATAATTGAACTATTACTGTTATTTCCGTGAAGTTCCGTCAATAGTGGAATAATCAAATATTCAGTAAATTTTCTTTATATTCTTCGCTTTCTTAAAATATTTGTTACATCTTTTACAAGTAACTGGCGACATCGATTTTTTAAACTTTGAGCTTTGAAATAATATTTTTCATGGTTGAATAATTGAAAACTTGACTTTTGATTATTGTTGGTTAAAGAGCTTAAACTAAGGAAAACAACTACTGCTTGGGATTATTTTAGTGGAGAAATCAGAGATTCACCATCTTTGAGCTTGAGTTACTTAAATCTGAAATTAGAAATTTATTGTCTGATTCGAAGTGGCTGTTACAAAACACTATTTCTGGTACCTTTTGGGATGTTTGTACTTCAGTTTTGATTGCATTTGGAGCTAATTTGAGGTACCTGGCATATGATTTTTGAAAATCCACTATTGAGCTTGAAGAATTGTCAGGGAACTATATTTTCTCTAAAACGGGTATAAGAGTAATTATTTAATGGATATTAATTGATACTCCCTTTGTCCCATAATAAGTGTATCTTAGCAAAAAAAAAATTATTCCATAATAAGTGTCACCTTAGAAAATTAAGATATAAATTAACTAGTTGTTTTCAATTCTACTCTTAGAGAATAAAGTAACTAGGGCTGAGCATAAATACCGAAAATAAAAAAATTGGACCGAAACGAACCGAACTTCAAAAAACCGAAACTGAAAGAACCTAACCGAACTAGTTTGGTTCGGTAACCGAAACCGAAATAGCCGAACCGAAGTTTGATAAAACCGAACCGAATGCCCACCGAAATTTAATACATTACCCAAAAAAAAAAAATAGTCAACCCCATTAAGTTTAAGCCCAAAAAAAGTCAATTGTAATAAGACCTCATTTGCTTTTGTATCCCTAATTTTTCACTTCAGTTGAGAAAATCAAATATCCTTAACAAAGAAAGGTCTAAGATGTGTCTTTAGGATTAATGTATGTCCTTTATGTGTTTTCTTATTTATTCTTACTGTATGTATATAACACCTAGTAATCCTATATCATGGTTATGGTTTTCTGTTCTTGTGTATCCTGTTTGTTTGATTTTGATTTCAATTTATCAGTTTTATGTTTTATTGCTTTTGAGAATATGAATTAGTGTAAATGGAATCGCATCTAATATCATATAAAAAAAACCAAATTAAAAAAACCGAAACCGAACTTCAAAAAAACGAAACTGAAAGAACCAAACCGAACTAGCTTAGTTCAGTGTTCGGTGTCCACCTTCAAAACACCGAAACCGAAATAGCCGAACCGAAGTTTGATAAAACCGAACCAAAGAACCGAACGCCCACTCCTAAAAGTAACATTTAAATGATGATTGAAAAAACCACATAGTAACTTGGTATTGTTGGATTCGCAATGTCAAAAGGTTTATTTCTTGTGCATGATCTACTCAAAAGGTAAAAGTAATTTATTTTTATTATATAAGGATAATTTGGTAAACTTCACATTGCATTATTGATTTCTTAATATGCGTGTTTTTGGCTAAGGTGACACTTATTATGGGACGGAGGGAGTAATATTTATTGTTGGATAGAAAATCCTGTAAAAGTCCCAATGGGCCAAGTCCAATTGCAATTAAAGAGCAAAGAAAGGAGAACAAAAAAATTGTTGGGCTTCCACCATATCTTCTTATCTGAGACCCCAACTATATTTATAAAATGAGGTGGGTTGGTAATTTTTGGGCATATATTAAATATTTTGCGACCGTTTGAAATGTAATTAAAATAGAGGAAATTTCACAAAGCACTATAGTTTGTAGGTTTTACAATGCGCAGCTAATGTTTGACGAATTACAATTCGTAGCTATTGTTCAATTGTTACCTGTATTACTTGTATTCATTCGCTCTAATTTTACTTGTATTCATTCGATCTACTGTATCAATTATTAACAATTTGTATTCATTTATAGCTACTAGTCAATTGCTACCAGCTTGTATAGATTGTATACGTTCACTTAATGTATCTTTATTAATTATTGATACATGATCGATATGGTTGAACTCATGAATAAAGTACTATGTTTTTTATATTGGATGTATACATCCTTTTGTTTGGCTGGAGTATGGCTGACCTCATGAATATAAGTATGTTTTTGAGTGTATACAGTCTTCTCCACAAGATCGTCGATGCCAGTCGTGATTTCTAGTTGAACTCCGACCAGTAACGCCGGCGAGAAGCAGTAGATGGATTAGATCTGGTGAATTGCCTCATATGGTCATATGGAAATTTATTGAATTGATATCTATGTACGTAGGATGAGGAGCCTAAATAATGTAGTTGTCACATTTTTCTTAGATAGTAATTCTTTCTGACGGTTCAACATTCTTGATCTTTCTGGTGGCACTATGGCATATGTAGATATTGAATTTTGTGCCTGCTCTTGGTTTTAATTAGCGGTAGAGCCGTATGTATTCAAGGGTGTTAATTGACACTTCTTCGTCGGAAAATAAACTGTGTAGCAAGACAAAAATTTCCTTTTTATGTATATATACTATTGACCCCCCTTAGCTCTTCTTAAGTTTAGTTCTTTATATTTTGACACCCCTTAGCGAGTCAATATATAGTACAATACTAGTACTATATATTTTGACACCCCTCTATCTGAGAATTATACGGATTCTTTTCTCTTGATTGTCAAGATACCACCAGTTGCAGACAGCTTAATACTTGTTTGTCAATATGCCAACTGGAAAAGTCATGGCACTTATTCTAATTCTATTGGATATTACATGACAGTTGACACCATTTTCCTATTTTCATGAGTATATGGCAGGTTCTTCTTTCAGTACTGACTAACTTTTTGTGTGAATATGCAATAGAAGAAAACAAATCTAGCTGGGGCACAAGCTTTTTTAGCCTTTCGCATTCTTGGACACAGGCACATAGCTATCTGTTATGTGGAGATTAACGTATTAGTTAGAGCCCGTTTGGATTGGCTTATAAGTTGCTTATAAGCTGTTTTCAGTTTTTTTGAGTATTTGACTGGCCAGCTTAAAGTTATTTTGTGCTTAAAATAAGCTCAAAAAAATAATTGGGTCCGTTTGACTTAACTTATCTAAAGCAGCTTAAAATAAGACCATTCAAACAGGCTCTTAGTCATGCACAATACAAGAAAAAACACAGATTTTGTGACAATGCCAAATATTTATGACGGACAAGTTCGTCACAAAATTATGACAGATTTTGTGACGGTTTTTGTTAGAATTCATCGTGACGGATTAATTACGGTTTTATTCTTCCATAATGTACTTCTTTCTTTAGGAGCTTTGCCTTTCTTGTCTTATATGGAATATGTTTATCAGGTAGGTCTGAATTTGAAGAGATGAGGTGCATGAATCTGTCAATTTCCACTCTTGATTACTCATTTATTAAGTTTTGTCATGACCAGAAAGCAACCAAATTTGCAATAATCAATCTCAATCTTTCTGAATTTTTTTCTTCCAATTGTTCACATCAAAACAGGAATCAGCCATGAAAAACAGGTAAAGTTGTCTGGATGTATAGGTACGGATTTGAGTCGTGAAATCACTAATACTTGTATCAGGTAGGCTGCCTACGTTACAATCCTTAGAGTTGCGGCTCTTCTCCGGACCCTGCAAAAATGTGGATACTTCGTGTACTAGATTACCAATTTTTTGTTCTCATTGAAAATGAAAAAGGCAAATACCCATTAACTAAAAATCTAATAAGTGTAGCAAATTATTATTGAAATGAACTCTAAGTGTGAATTAGTTTTATTATATTCCATTGAAAGGTTTTGAACACCAAATTTATTGACCAAGTCTATAGCTGCTTGGGACCATTAGAGGTATATGTATCTTATCCTATAGATAGGTGTCTGCTGAAAGTGCCCTGTTGAAACCTTTAAAACATTTGGAGATTCATGAGTTGCATTCTTATAATTAAAATCACTTACTGTTATTGATATTGGCTGCTGCAGTCCAATTGATCATCTGTGAGTGGTACCATTTCTTTCATTCAGTACTTTTTTTGTTCTCCCTTGTGGAGAATAGTCTATGTATATTTAAAGCAGCAAGTTCGAGTGCACACAATATTTTTTGACTCGACGCACAGATAGTAAGAACTTCACGGGATATTCTATTTGGACGCGCTATTTAATTTGTACTCAATTTTTGTATGTCTACCCACTTTGAAATAATTTTAGATATGTTGTGCCTGAAATTAAGCTTGATGAATAAGATGTCTGAAGTTTTCTATGACTACCTTTTTGCGTGAATTTCCGACAAAAATAGTTGAACTCCAGCCATATGTGCAATGACTTCAAGCAAAATTGACTGAACTTCAGCTTTTACTACAATATTCTTTCACTAGCATTTTGAAATCTTGGAAAAGATCTGAATAACTTGACTAGTGGGCGCAATTATTGCAGAGGAATTAGAGGACCAGCATTTGAGAAGTGTTTTCCATATTCCCCTAGCTACTCTCGTGTAACAATTACATTATGAAAAAATATAATTCAAAACTTCTAATTCAGGTGCTGTAATATACAAGGTTTTTAATATTCTGAACACACATATCAGGATATTTTCAGTCTGGAAGGTAGCAAAAAGTTCAACAAAATCCAAAACTGACTTGCCAAATGATAGTGGTACTGTTGTCTTTTACTTTAATTTATCTTATATTATATGCTTTACATATCATTTTACACTTTTCATAGCGCTTTTGGCCGGGGAAGTTATAGACCCTTGTGGTCGGGATATTTCGTTGATTATTTTCATAGTCAAGAGTGAGTACAATTATTCTACTTACCAATCTTTGACTTCCTCTTAGAGGAAAACTTAACAAAGATACCTTCAATTAATAACCTTATCCCAAGTATGACTTTGCTTATTTTCTCGGTCTTAATTGTTAATTTTATTTTCAGTTTCAAATGCATGGAATACAAAAAGGAACTATCTTTCTTTCGGAGTAATAGCTAGATCAGAGAGTTTCCTCTTTCAAGCTTCCTTACCGGCAGAAAAACTAGCAAAAGTACAAATAACCTGATGATCAAGCCAGTGAGCAAGTATGTCTGCTTTCGATTCAATATCTTTCTTTTAATATAAGTCGAGATTAATAGAATTAGAAATAAAATAAACGTGAAAGAAAATACTAGAGCTCCAGGAAGAAGAGTCTATATAGATCATGACCTGCATGAAGATTGTCTTGTTGAAGAATAAATCGCAATATCTGAAGCACAAAAAAATAAAAAAAATTGCAATGTCATTTGTAAATTACTATTACTGTCGGCTGTTGTTGTCCTATCATTTTCACTATCATCAATAAATGTATTATATCTAGATTGTTCTGGATAACCTCATACACCTTTCATTATTAACAATCGATCTGATTATATAAATTTCTGATTATTTAAAAGGCCAAGTGGAAATAAAGAGTGATTAGGAATTTAGGACTGTACCAAAAGAAAAAGGACATTAAAGTGTCTTTTCTGATTATGTTATCAATTTTTACCGAAACTGAAAAGAAAAAATTGGAATACTTTACATGTTCTTTTCAAGTTAGGTATAAGCTTTTTCCTTCTAATTAAGTTGCTTGATCAAAGTATCTCAATTTTATCACATTAAAAAATATAAGATTTTCCTTCGTCTCGTGAACTCTTACCTGTTTTAGGAGTTTCTAGAGATAATTGTTTGTTAATTCAAAGTATGGTTTGCTGTCCCCTACACCAATATTTTTTAACACAATTAAACTACGGAAAAGGATCAAAATTACCCCTGAACTTTGGAAAATAGTTCATCAATACCCTTCATTGTACTTTAGGGTCAATTATACCCTTACTGTTGTACTATGAGGTCAATTATACCCTTATGTCTAACAGCTGCCACGTGGCATCATCTCAGCCCTTCAAAATTATTTTTCCCTCAAATAATTTTTTACCCACTAAAATAATCCAAACCGACCCGAATTTTTTTTTCCAGCCAAAGTGATACGGACCCAACCCATTACCCCTGGGCTGGAAAAAAAAATCGGGTCGGGTTGGGTTATTTTAGTGGGTAAAAAATTATTTGAGGGGAAAATAAGGGTTGGGATGATGGCACGTGGCAGCTGTTAGACATAAGGATATAATTAACCCATAGTATAACGGTAAGAGTATAATTGGTCCTAAAATATAACGAAGGGTATGAATAAACTATTTCTCAAAGTTTAAGGGTAATTTTGGCCCTTTTCCGATTAAACTATGTTACTATTAGGTTCGTAGTAGACCCATTAAAGAAAATTAAACTTACTTTAGGACCACTAGTCATGGTCGAAAGTGAAATGATATACTACATCAATGAATAACTTTGCTTTTCTCACAAACCAAGAAAAAGACAAAGGAATCAAATTGCCATTTTGGTTATTTCATGCTATTTAATTTACGGACATTCATACCAAATTATCTGTAGGGAAATTACTTCTACAGCTGGCAGGTTAACGAATTCAACTATCTTTTATTAATCTTTCGATTAGAATTTAATTGATCCTTGCCGAATTGTCATGAAGTGGAACAAGATGTAACAGTCAAACCCATGGCATGTATATTATCCTTTTTGATCGCACAAATCTCACGGACTTATAGGTACGGATTTGAGTCGTGAAATCACTGATACTTATATCGGTAGGCTGCCTACATTACGCTCCTTAAAGTTGAGGCCCTTCTCCGGACCTTGCGAAAACGTGAATACTTTGTGTGCTAGATTACCAATTTTTTGTTCTCATCGAAAATGAAAAAGGCAAATACCCATTTAACTAAACATCTAATAAGTGTAGCGGATTATTATTGAAATGAACTCTATGTATGAATTAGTTTTATTATATTCCATGGAAAGGTTTTGAAGACCAAATTTATGGACCAAGGTCTATTGCAGCTTGGGACCATTAGAGGGACATCTTATCCTATAGATAAGTGTCAGCTGAAAATGCCCCGTTAACACTTAAAAACATTTGGAGATTCATGAGTTGCATTCATATGAAATCACTGTGTTTCTATATTGACTGCTGGAGTCCAACTGATCATCAGTCAGTGGTACCACTTCTTTCATTCATTACTTTTGTTTGTTCTCCCTTGTGGACAATAGTCTATTTAAAGCAGCAAGTTCGCCTGCACACACTATTTTTTGACTCGACACACACAGTAAGTGACGGGATATCCTATTTGGACACGCTATTTAATTTGTACTCAATTTTTGCGTGTCTATTTTGTAAATATTTTAGATATGCAGTGTAATGTCTGAAATTTCATATGGTTTGAAATTCAGACATTTCTGCTTGAAGTTCCAACAGAAATAGTTAAACTTCAAGCAAAATTGACTAAACTTCAGCTTTTACTATAGTGTTCTTTCACTAGCATTTTAAAATCTTGGAAAAGATTTGAACAAATTGACTATACTGGGCGCAATTATTGCAGAGGACTTGAGAGGAATTAGAGGACCAATATTTGAGAAGTGTTGTCCATATTCCCCAACTCTCGTGTAACAATTACATTATGAAAAAGATATATAATTCAAAACTTCTAATTCAGGTGCTGTAATATACAAGGTTTTTAAAATTTTCTGAACGCACATATCAGGATATTTTCAGTCCGGAAGGTAGCAAAAAGTTCAACAAAGTCCAAATCTGCCTTGCCAAGTGATAGTGGTACTGATGTCTTTCCCTTTATTTTATCTTATATTATATGCTTTACATGTCATTTTACACTTTTATAGCGCTTTTGGCCGGTGAAGTTATAGACCCTTTTGGTAGGCACATTTCGTTGATTATTTTCATAGTCAAGAGTAAGTACAATTATTCTACTTACCAATCTTTGACTTTCTCTTAGTGGAAAACTTAACAAAGATATCTTCAATTAACAATCTTATCCCAAGTATGATTTTGCTTATTTTCTCGGTCTTAATTCTTATTTTTATTTTCAGTTTCAAATGTGTGGAATAAAAAAAAAAAAAGACTATCTTTCTTTCGGAGTAATAGCTAGATCAGAGAATTCCCTCTTTCAAGCTTCCCTACTGGCAGAAAGATTAACAAAAGTACAAACAACCTGATGATCAAGCCAAGTATGTCCACTTTCCATTCAATATCTTTCTTTTAATATAAGTCGAGATTAATAGAATTAGAAATAAAATAAACGTCAAAGAAAATACTAGAGCTCCGAGAAGAAGAGTCTGTATAAATCATGACCTGCGTGAAGATTGTCTTGTTAAAGATGCCTGCTAGTGTGAAATGAGAGAATTATCATCCTAATAGAATTGCAAGAAGTAAATGGACATTAGTTATGGTACAATGTGTGTGCACATGTGGACCATTACAAGATTTGTCTACTAATTAACTAAACCTTTGAACAGTCTAATTCAAACTGTTATTGTGTTGATGAAGACTCGCTTGAAACTTGCGATATATAACATAAATAAAGGAAAGTTGTATCAAAATTTTAAAAGTTGTGTAGAAATCAATTCATATTTAAAACAAGTACATTTCTACTTGGTTCGGCTCGTTTATTTACCATTTTATTTCAACAGGAAGCAACACTATAATTGTTTCTTAGGTTGTCTTAAATTGATCGATGTCCTAATTTGACTTGGATAAGCAAATTCACTTCTTTCGCTGTCTAATTTTTCAAAATTAGTCATACTTTAAGAGAATATGAAATGGAGGTGATCGACCAAATTGTTTCTGTTTTACGGGCTTCACCCAAAAAAAAAAAAAAGGATCTTTAAGAAAGAGGTGGGGTGACAAAAAGAAGCACATTTGTGCTTTTCATTACAGAAATTTAATTATTAACCGGATCATTAAATGTTGAAAAGGATTTATATATTGGAGAATAAATTGCAAAATCTGAACTCTGAAGCGCAAAAAATTAAAAATAATTGCAATGTCATTTGTAAATCACTGTTACTGTCGGCTGTGTTGTACTATCATTTTCATTATCATCAATAACTGTATTATATCTGGATTGTTCTGGATAATCTCATACACCTTCATATTTAACAACAATTGATCTTATTAAATAAATTTCTGATTATTTAAAAGGCCAAGTGGAAATAAAGAGCGATTAGGAATTTAGGACTGTACCAAAAGAAAAAGCACAATAAAGTGTCTTATTCTGATTATGTTGTCAATTTTTACCGAAACTGAAAAGAAATAGTTGGAATACTTTACATGTTATTTTCAAGTTAGTATATGCTTTTTCCTTCTAATTAAGTTGCTTGAACAAAGTATCTCAATTTTATCACATTAAAAAATATATGATTTTCCTTCGTTCTTGTGAACTCTTACCTGTTCTAGGAGTTTCTAGAGATAATTGTTTGTTAATTCTATGTATGGTTTGCTGTTCCCTACAGCAATATTTTTTAACACAATTAAACTATGTTACTATTAGGTACGTAGTAGACTCATTAAAGAAAGTTAAACTTAATTATTTTAGGACCACTAGTTTATTCCGAAACCTCTAATTTATTACAGTTTGATGCTACATTAATTTCTTTTGTTAATGATTTAATAAGATAATCACATGGATGATGACATGTTTACAAGAAAGAGAAAACATTACATGCATGCATTAATTAGTTCATTTTGAAGCTGGCATGGCAGGGACAACCATCACAGCAGAAAATATAAAAACCATACAAACACCTACAAAATACCTAGTGTAATCTCACAAGTGGCTTCTGGGAAGGGTAGTGTGTATGCAGACTTTATCACTATCTTGAGAGGTAGAGAGGTGTTTCCAATAGACCCTCGGCTCAAGAAAAATAACTCAAAACAGTTAAAAAAAAGAAATAACAGAAGTGAAGAAGCCATGTCAAATCATTTTGAAAAAAATTCGAACCAAAACTATTGTGGTTTTTGCCTTTTTTTTTTTTAATTAAAAAAAGTTATTCTGTAGGTCAAGTAGAGAGTTTTTGGGCCATTAAATGTGTGGGTCGGTGGATATGCAAATCTTCTCAGACGGTGACGATTTTTTTGTTGTTTTTTTTTTTTTTTTTGCCCATTCAATAACGATTCATCTCATGTTTCTTTAATTGATTACAATAATTATTCCTTTTTTTTAATTCTGTTTATTCAGTTTCAGACAATTGATTTATTCGAGTATAAATTCTTAAGTATAGTATAATCTTGCAACTTGCATTCGAAGATTACAGCAAATCTTGTTTTAAGTCAGATGGTCGCTTTCTGAAGGGCCTAATCATTCACCGCCCAAACGCGTTTTAATATTAATCTCTTACTAATTATTAGTAAGCTAAACGTGGAGTGTTGCTGAATTTGGTCTTTTCAAAGTAATGTCAAATATTTGTAAACTCTAGTCGCTATGGTGATTAGAAGAAACGCGTGGCTTTTAAACTCATTGAGATAATTCAAGAATTTCGCTATGGAGTATTTTGTTTTGTTAGTCTAAAAGTAATGGTTAAACTATTAAAGACATCCACTATCAAAGACGTTATACTAATATTCATAAAATCTATGCCGAGATTAAATTAAAAAAAATTGAAAAATAGAAGTGCTAATGCTATTGTCAGTCCATAAATTATTAAATTTCTATAAAAGCTAAATTAAGTGGTTAATTTAATGAATATTACTAAAGTTTTACTTTATTACACAAAAGTCATCAAGCTATTGTATTGCGAAAGATTTATTCAACTTGCTGAGTTGAATGACAATTATCCCGTCTTATACGAGCTATACAAGGTCTATGGCGATGACAATTTGTGAGCTGAAATTGTTGAAGAGAATCTTATGTCTTAGGAGTGGTCTAAATTAATGTTAGTGCATTACCTTCTAAAGATATGATCACTAAATTGGCTAAACAAAATGAGTAGCACATTTTGCAGAACTTGTACACATTTTCCTTGCATTGTAAGCTAATTTGCTCCATTAAGATATAATCCGATTTTATTGTGATAGTCAACAAGCACAACATAATAGCTAGGAATTCAGTTTATTTTTTATGAACTGACCAAAATTTTTTTTTTTTTTGAAACTTCAGGGAAACCCGCAGCAGTTACCCTTTGGGTGCGTACTGAATAATCTGCTCGCTGTGTAATAGCTCGCAAATTACATGGAAGATGTAAAGTCCGGTGCGACGAGCTTTGACTGAGAAGGTTTGTTCTGAGATAGCTGGTGACACTATTCATCTCGGTTATGTTTCTTCTTATGAACAAACTGTTTATATCTTTACAAAAGATATTGAGAACATTACAGTATGATTTATTACTTTCTTTGACAAGTTGGGCATTCAAAATCTTAATGCACCAACTGGAGGGGTTATTGAGTGCAAATATCATCAGTGGCGGACCCAGGATTTTGAGTTCGGGGGTGCTGGACCCAGGAATTTTGAGTTTGGGGGTGCTCTATTAACTATTTATATCTGTTTCCTTTATATTTTCTATACAGTTATACACTCCTTGACTGAATTTAATGGGTGCTGGAGCACCCAAAAATTGTACATGGGTCCGCCACTGAATATCATAGATACGGAAAATTTTATAGTAAATACATAGATTCTTAGCCCCTATTTAGCGTGTATTTTTTTAGCAGCTTCTAGTGACTTGATGAAATTTAACCTGTAGATATCCTCTATTACGTTTTTTTTCCCCTCAAAAATCTTTCGTCATGAGACTGATCATGATTGCTACGATTGAGTAGCAGTGTACTCTTCTCAAAGAAAGAATGATATAACATTGCCAAGCAGCTGTATTTGATGTTAAAACTTTTTCTGAATGTACAGCTAAAAGTTTGACTAGTGGAACATATAATTGAAGTATCGAGTGGCTTGCAGCTTGTTTATTAGATGCAATCCTTGCATGGCTCTCATCATTGCATGTGTTGTGTTGTCAGAGGCTTATATAAGATGCAGAATTATAGTACGTAATACTACCTCCATCCCATAATAAGTATTATCTTAGCCAAAAACATTAAGAACCCAATAATACAATGTGAAAAAAAAATAAAAAAATAATGTAATGTGAAGTTTACTAAATTATCCCTATATAATAAAAATAAATTACTTTTTTCTCTTGATTAGAGCATGCACAAGTAGTAACTTTTTTGACATTGGGAATCCAACAATATCAAGTTACTATGTGGCTCTTCCAATCATCATTTAGATGTTACTTTAACTTGTTAGTTTTTGTCTAAGGGTAGAGTTGAAAAAAATCTAGCCAATTTATATCTTGGTTTCATGAAGTGACGGAGGGAGTAGCATGTTACGTTCCGTAGAAAGTAGGAATGGTCACGCTCACAAGGATAGATGTAGAACACGAATATGTATTAAGGCATTCATAAAATTAAAAGCACGAGAAATCAGTGGCAGAAACACTCTTCCTACAAAAGTTAAAGACACTATTTATCTACCACTAAGTGGTTTAGATAAATTATTTTAACTGCATATATTTCTAATATAAACGTGGTAATCAATTAGACTTTGATTAATTGATATAAGTCGTTAGGTTTAAGAATTTTCCGAAGGTGTAAAATCTTGTACATAGTTCTTAGTTGATCCGTAATCGAATGATCTAATCGTAAACAAGTTGAAGATAGCTCTAACAAGTTCGTCAATATTTGACTGAGCACGGAATTTAAGAAAAAAAAGGATTTTAAAATTTGTGATCTAAAAAGACCAAAGCCATTTGAGTGGCTATAATATCATGTCATCTGGAGTAAAATTGAAAATTCAAATTTAAATTATTTTCAAATATTTAAAAATTTATAGGGATCTAGTAGCTCAGTTGGTTGGCTATCTGAACTCTCACCTTATCGGTGAAGGTTCGAATCCCCACATTGTAATCCCCTTCCCCTACCCCCTATGTAATAAAAACAATTTTTTTTTAAAAAAAAATATTTGAAAATTTTAATTTTTTGGGGAGAAAAATTAGAAAAGGAAGTGCACATAAAATTAGACAAAGAAAGTGGGGGATATTTATGTAACAGGTTCTTGAAAACAATTCAAAGTAAAGCATTAATTGAGTCAAAATATAAAGCTTTTAAACCTCGACAGCCTCGCATCTACCTAAATTAAATAACATATCCAAGTTGGTTAATTTTTCTTTTTTTTTTTTCTTAAATCTTTTTATTGATAATACCAGGAGAGGAGCGGGAAAAGGGTAACAAAATATTATGCCAGTGATGAGATTTGAAATTTCCACCTTAACTACTTCTGTTTTTTTAATGTATGTGTGTTACCACTTTTCTTTTCAGTTTATTTATATATTTCACATTACTGTTTCATTATACATGATTTTAATTTAAAATCACAAAATTCAAAAAACTTTCTACTTAAACTCATGTTCAACTAAATTAAGACAGATAAATCAAAATAGAGAAAATATAAAAGACGAAAAGTTCTACAAGTGAGTTGTTGTAAACACTCCCCCATGTAGAATCAGTCTTTGCTCTAATAATCTCCTATTCGATTAAAATTTCTTCTACGCAGTGCTAAACTATTGTATCCTCTGTCACTAATTTTTTCTCATTAACTCCATTCTAAAATATTAAAATATGTTGTTTGATATTTATATGTTGTCTCTAGATTCAAGATTTAAACTTTATAGGTTTATCTTTAAAGTTTTTAATCTTAAATTCATTATATTTTAATGTTATAAGTTCATATCTATTATGTAATTGTTTTAAATTTAGTGAATCCTGAAATTTAGTGAATTCTTACTCATAATTTTATTTATTAACTATCTGGATTAATAATTTTTCAATTTTCGCATATTGGTTTTATTCTCTGTGGGGACGTCTTTGGAAGAAGAGAATCTGAGCCGTATATTTATTAGAGTGACACATGTCACAAATCAAAAGGAGCACTGGGAAATGGAGGGGAAGGGCACAGGAGAGGAGCTGCTTCCAATTGAAATTACACAAATCTGCATAAAATTTGCGTATATGACAAGTTCACAACTAGCAATTCAAAGATAAGCACTACGTGTAATGTGTACCCTATGATAAACAAGGAAGAGATATTGTTACTTAGAGAATCTAATAGTACTATGTGGCAAACGCCGCAAGTGTCCACTTATGGAACTTCTAATAGAGATCATTGCTGACATTACATATGATTCTCTGCCTTTCGCCTTTTGCGGCCGTTAGCCTTTGCCTGGGTAAATATTTATCCGCACCTTACGCTAAATTAATGCTACTTCTGTGGTCCCAATTTATATGAGTGTTATCGATTTAGAGGGTAGACAAATTTTTCTTTTACTCAATATAAGATTCTTTTAATATTTTATAATAAAATTTACATATTTAAAAACTATATAAAAAGGTACTATAAATTTGCATAATTAATAATTATTATGAAAAGAGTTGAAAAATATCATAGTCAAAGAAATAGTTGTTTGACTTCAAATAAATCAATCCTCATATAAATTGGAACGAAGGGAGTATAATTTATAATGATTAAGTGATTTAATGAAATAAAATATAATTAATTAATTATAATTAAATAAAAAATTATATATCTAAACACATAACATGTATATATTTGATTTAATATAAGTAGTGATACCTCCCTTTGCAAGGTTTCCTCTTAGGAAAGGGATCCCTTAGGATCTTTTCTTCTTTGTCTTATTTGAATTGGCAGTATATAGTTTCTGGATACAGGACGTACGTCGGCATTATACTTTGAGGCATTAATATTAATAATTAATAGTACAGTAATAAAGTGTTTTTCTTTCCAAGACCATTGTATGATCATCAATTTAATTGAGGTTATTGTTTATTACCTTCATTTTAAAACAAAAAAAATATGGTCAATGGAAATGCATATGACAGATTTCAAATTTTTAGAATTGCAACGTACTATTATTATGGTATTGTTCACTCTGTTATGGAAGTTAAATCAGTACTTGATCAAGGTTAAGTTGTAGCTTCGCTCCAAAAAAAATTATGATATGAACTATGTGTCAAACTAGATAATGAAGTTTTGCAGCTAGTTAAACATCAATTAAATATTTCCTCTTCCATTCTTCATATTTTGTTTACATAACTAATAAAGCAACGGCTATTTTTAGCAAGTTCAAGCCCTTCAAATAGGGATAGAGGTTCCGATTTTCTTCAAGACTTCGAAGTTCGAAGCCTAGGAACCGAGTCCGGAGCCAAAATGACATATTTTTACAGCAATTAGACCAAAATAGGCTGTCTTTTTTTTTTTATACCCAAATGGGTATTTCGTTGATCATTCAACGAAATACCCCAGTTACTGTTCATAGCAGCAACTCTTTTTTTTTTTTTTTTTTTTTTTTTTGCTATTTCGTGGATTGTTCCACGAAATAGCTTTTTTTTAAATTTTTTTTTGCATTTCGTGGAACAATCCACGAAATAGTTTTTTTTTTTTTTTTTTTAATTTCGTGAAAAAAATGATTTTTTTTTTTACATATCATGACACAATCCACGAAATAGATGTTTTTTTATTTTATTTCGTGAATAAAAAAAGAAATAGGAAATTATAATTTTTTTTTTTGTTTTTGCATTTCGTGTATTAAAAAACGAAATAGGATAATTTTTTTTCTAATTTCGTTCGTATAAAAAGGAAGTTGGAAAATATATATATATATATATATATATATATATTATTTCGTGTATTGATTTGTTTTTTTATTTTTTTTGCATTTCGTAATCTAATGAACGAAATAGGTTTTTTTTTTTTTTTGTATTTAGTGAATAAAAAAACGAAATAGGAAATTATATACATATATATATATATATATATATATATATATATTGCATTTCGTGTATTAAAAAACGAAATAGGAAAATAAAAAATAGGAATATATATATATATATATATATATATATATATATATATATATATATATATATATATATATATATATATATATATATATATTTCATTCATGTACCAATGAAATAGGATGAATATATATATATTTTTGTGTTTCATTTATAAAAACATTTATATATTCACGAAATAAAAAAAAAAATCTTATTTCGTTTTTTAATAAATGAAAAAAAAAATAGTTGTAAAGTCAAGACATAACTTTATTTTAAATATAAATATAATTCTAAAAAATATAGGGAGAAAAACTAGTTGTAAAGTCGTCAAACTTTAGATGGTCATAACTTTGCGCTCGGACGTCCGATTTACGCTATTTTTTTTTTATTTTGGGTATTTTTCCGAGATCTATGCACACAAACCGCCACAAGGCGGTTTGGCCGAGCCGATTTTTAAAAAAACGCCTTTTATCACATTCAATTTCAATTTTTCCCCAAATTGGCATGAAATTTTCAGTTTTATTTACTTATAAGATGATGATACGCAATAGATTTCAACGTAAAAATCCAGGGATAATGTATCTGTGAATGTCAATTTCACTTCTGCGGTTTCAATTTTTGAAAATAAAGCTGACTAATTTTCTCGATATATAAAGTTGACTAAAATAACCTTACAGTTAAACACTAAGTTTTTTGAAAAATATATTTTAAAAAAATTAAAAAATGGCTTTTAATCAATTTGGAATATATATATATATATAAGATCAATTTCAAAAATATATAAAAAAAACTGTTTTTTTTTTATATTTCGTGGATTGTTCCACGAAATGCAAAATAAAAAAAAATAAAAAACAGTTTTAAATTAAAAAATAAAACAATTTCGTTAATATAAATAAAACTGTTTTTTTTTTTTTGCATTTCGTGGAACAATCCACGAAATATGTTTTTTTTATTTTTTTATTTTGCATTTCGTGGAACAATCCACGAAATATTTCATTGGTACATGAATGAAATATATATATATATATTCCTATTTCATTTTTATATAAACGAAATGAAAATAAAATTATTTTCCTATTTCGTTTTTTAATACACGAAATGCAAAATATATATATATATATGTGTATATAATTTCCTATTTCGTTTTTTTATTCACTAAATACAAAAAAAAAAAACCTATTTCGTTCATTAGATTACGAAATGCAAAAAAAATAAAAAAACAAATCAATTTCCTTCATTAATACACGAAATAATATATATATATATATATATTTTCCAATTTCCTTTTTATACGAACGAAATTAGAAAAAAATTTATCCTATTTCGTTTTTTAATACACGAAATGCAAAAACAAAAAAAAATTATAATTTCCTATTTCTTTTTTTATTCACGAAATAAAATAAAAAAACATCTATTTCGTGGATTGTGTCATGATATGTAAAAAAAAAATCATTTTTTTCACGAAATTAAAAAAAAAAAAAAAAAAAAAACTATTTCGTGGATTGTTCCACGAAATGCAAAAAACAAATTAAAAAAAAAGCTATTTCGTGGAACAATCCACGAAATAGCAAAAAAAAAAAAAAAAAAAAAAAAAAAAAAAAAGCTATTTCGTGAATTGTTCCACGAAATGCAAAAAAAAAAAATTAAAAAAAAGCTATTTCGTGGAACAATCCACGAAATAGCAAAAAAAAAAAAAAAAAGAGTTGCTGCTATGAACAGTAACTGGGGTATTTCGTTGAATGATCAACGAAATACCCATTTGGGTATAAAAAAAAAAGACAGCCTATTTTGGTGTAATTGCTGTAAAAATATGCCATTTTGGCTCCGGACTCCCTAGGAACCATGACAGGCTAAGCAGTGAAATCATTTAGTCCCAACAGTTCACTTTCCATTTCGCAAAGACTAAATGATTATTTTTTTTCAGAAAGAAAAAGAAAAAAGATGTGAATGGGGCAAAAATTATCTTATAAACGAAAAAGGAAAAAAGATCTAGTTAGATCAAAGAATAATAAAAACTGACCTCAGAATATTGCACTATAATCATAAGTTACTTACAAATGTGTAGCTAAGCCAATGTGCTACAAAAAATGGAGTTACGATTTAATAGTTAAAACTTGATTGTAATAATTCTACTCCTCGAATATTATGTTCCAATTAATTTATGATTTAAGACTCTGTATAAATGTACGTTCATGGTTAAAACTGAGACTCGGGGGCTTGGGAATATTTCAGCACATGTTGAATTGAAAATGTGACTCCAGATTATACGAAAGGTCCATATTGGATCCCCCCACAATCGTGAAGGATAGTGTCACAATATCGCTACTTTATTGCCTGGACTAGTAGAGTTAGAGCCCGTTTGGATTGACTTATAAGTTGCCTATAAGCTGTTTTCAGTTTTTTTGAGTGTTTGCTGGCCAGCTTAAAGTCATTTGTGCTTAAAATAAGCCCAAAAAATTAATTGGACCCGTTTGGCTTAGCTTATTTAAAGCAGCTTATAAGCTGAAAACAACTTATAAGCTGCTTTTTTTAAGCCCATCCAAACAGGCTATTAGTTTAATTCTCTGTGATTGTGTGAGAAGGTCTGCACTCGCGACTAATAGAATATGAGTATCTAAGTATGAAAAGTTTTCCGAGTGGAATTTTACCCCTAACCACAATTAATACGATGATTCTTCAACATCATTTGGTTTGGACCTCCACTTAGTTTCACCCAAGCTTCATCATGATCATGGATAGATCACTCAAGTTTGGATCCATAAGCATTAATACTTGTCCTATGAAGACTCGCTTTTGCTACGGCTTCAGTGGATTCCGTTAACCAATATGAGTCCACGGCTCATTTTTCAACAGGCACGCAGTCAGAACCTATCTCCTCCCACTGCTTGGGAGCTTATGGTTTCATGTTCTATTTCAGTTCCCGATGGGGGTTCTTAACACCCCCAGTACTATTTCGCTATCGATCACCCAGGAGTATTTATCCTTGCAAGGTGGTCCTTGCTGATTCACACGAGATTTCACGTGCCCCAAGATGTTCGGGTCAGAGCGTAAGCTAGTGATGCTTGATGAATTTCAGATCCGATTTTTATTAGTTTTAGCAAATGGGAGCTTCTTGGTGATCTCCTTTTAGATTGATTTCGACCAAAATCATCATTTGATGATTATATTCACGCTCTAAGTGTTGGAGCAATTAGGGGTGGGCGTTCGGTTTTATCAAATTTCGGTTTGGCTATTTCGGGTTCGGTTTTTTGAAGGTGGACACCGAACACCGAACCAAACTAGTTCGGTTCAGTTCTTTCAGTTTTGATTTTTTAAAGTTCGGTTCGGTTTCGATTTTTTCAATTCGGTTTTTTGATATAATATTAGAAGCGATTCCATTGACACTAATTCATATTCTCAAAAGCAATAAAACATAAAACTTATAAATTGAAATCAAAATCAAACAAACAGGATACACAAGAACAAAAAACTATAATCATGATATAAGATTACTAGGTGTTATATACATACCGTAAGAATAATTAAGAAGACACATAAAGGACATACATTAATCCTAAAGACACATCCTAGTTACCTTTCTTTGCTACGGAAATGATTTTCTCAATTGAAGTGGAAAATTAGGGATACAAATGCAAAAGAGGACTTATTACAATTGAGTTTTTTTTGCTTTAAACTTAATGGGCCTGAACTATTTTAATTTTTTTGGGTAATGTATTAAATTTCGGTGCGCGTTCGGTTTTTCGGTTCGATTTTATCAAATTTCAGTTCGGCTATTTCGGTTTCGGTTTTTTTATGGTGGACACTAAACACCGAACCAAACTAGTTCGGTTCGGTTCGGTTTGTTGAAGTTCCGGTTTGATTTTTCGATTTTCGATATTTATACCCAGCCTTAGAAGCAATAGCTGAAAATGCCAGTGTCCTGACTTTGGGAGGAAACAACAGCTGAAAACGATGGCCAATACCTAAGTGTTGGAGCCAAGAGAGGAGCCAATTGGGTGAAAGAGGGTTCACCCGAACTCCCTTCGGTGAAAAATCACACTATATATACGAGGTTAAAAATAGTTTAACTTTCATGTGTTTACCTTTTATATTTTGAATTCCTTTATTTTAAATCCTGACCTCCCCCACCCCCCTCCCCCGGCGATTAGAGCAACGACCAACCAAGTAAATTTCATAATAATAATAATAATAACAATTATAATTTGATTCGATTGGGTGCTCCTCTTACCTTTACCATGACGTGCTCTGTTACTGCTGTCTCGTATAAACGTTGTTGTAGCTGCTTCAACCCTGGTTGTCTTTCCCATCTCCTTTATAGCTATTTCTACATCTGTCAAAATCAAGTACCGACTCAATTCGGACATTTATGATTGGACGTATTTGATTGAAATGGAAGGGACTACTCATCCAATGAGGTAGTCATACCTTTTAGCAATCCCCTAAAATCGTCCATTATTAATTTTGAATTTACCTCCTCGTCTTATCAAATATATATTAACAAAAAAAGAAAAAGAAAAAGTGGAAAACAGAGAGGAAGAAAATGTTGCCAACATTATAAAGTCGACCAGCTTCATCTTTATCCCCACAAAACCTGACCCACCCAACATGTCACTTGATTATACTAGTGAAATTCTCCAACTATTTTGGCCACCCCCTTTCTTTCTTCATAAAAATAGTACACTACTATTCCTCAAATCAACCCACGCGTTACCTCCACGCTCCTGCTGGCTAATTTAATCCTCAAGCTGTTGCTTTCTTCGTATGCAAGATTAAATCAAACATTATAAAAGAGATTAAGTCACGAAGAAAATAATATTAAATATTTATAATATA
The DNA here is from genome assembly GCF_019175385.1 of Lycium barbarum. Classification (NCBI taxonomy): domain Eukaryota; kingdom Viridiplantae; phylum Streptophyta; class Magnoliopsida; order Solanales; family Solanaceae; genus Lycium; species Lycium barbarum. Next base: position 106,442,108 of record NC_083346.1, on the reverse strand, counting down.
TGTAACAGCTGCAACTTTGCAATCGACATAAATATAAGATCAACTTTTGTTTTCATTAATTATCTGGCACTTTTGATGCCTTGACCTTTTACTTGTGACCTCAAAACTCAAAATAAAAAACTTCGAAAGCAAAAAGTGCAAAAGAAAACGTTTGTAGGCTTTAAAATTAAAAGTGAAGTGCATAATTTATAAAAGTAATATCAAATATTATAAGAAGGTAGGGAGGTTTAATATTTGAATGGAAGGATAGTAGATAGGCGAGTGTTGTCGTCTTCTTGTATTTTTTTAAGGAAAGATATGCCTATAAGTTGCAAACAGCTTATAAGCTAAAAAAAAATAAGTTGGGGTAGTCTAACTTCTTTTTTTGACTTATAAGCTGTTTTCAGCAACAACTTATAAGCTGGTTTAGATAAGCTAAGTCAAATGGGTTCAATTATTTTTTTGAGCTTATTTTAAGCACAAAATGATTTTAAGCTGGCCAGCCAAACACTCAAAAAAGCTGAAAACAGCTTATAAGCAACTTATAAGCCAATCCAAACGGGCTCCTAGTCTCCTCTTCTCATCTTTGCCTTATTTAATAATATTATTTACTGTCATATTTGTGTAGTATTCTATTATTCAATTTTTACTATTACATGTTCATTTGCTTTATTTATTTGTTATCCTTTAAACCCTGCTTAGATTACATTTCTTGTAAGCTAAAGTCTATCAGAAACAACCTCTGTATTAACGTCTGCTTACATTATACACTCTTCAAATCCCACTTATAAAATTACACTAGGTATATTTGTAAACTGAAAACTCGTGTCATATTTTGTAAATAAATTTCTTAGTATGTATAAATATGTTTTTTTTCCCAAAGACAAATTGCAATGATCAATAATTGAAAAAAAAATTCAAAAAGATACATAAATGAAATTTATATCTCATTTAATACTTACATTATAAGTTACAATTTTTCACCAATAAAAAATAAAAAAATCAAGTCACGTAAAGTTGAAATTGCAACAAACGCTGCGATGACACTCGAAAACAACTAATTGTCTGTCCCTCTCTATCCCTTCCCACGTAACCCACCCCTCAAAATTACACCACCCCACCCCACGCACCCCACCCACCCACCCCCAAAAAAATTCTCTATATCGTACTATATATACACTCTTTCCACATACCAAGCTTTATGTAACCGAAAACTTCAAAAACCCATCACCAAAAACCATTCAAAAATAAAATACAATCCAAGAAAATGGGATTACAAAATCAATTAACTGATGTTTCTAGTGAATCAATCCCAATTTTACTAGTAACCCTTCTTGCCAATTGCTTAACCAATCTCCGTTCACTTATTTTCACTTTCCTTCAGTTCCTTGGTTTATCGTCTTTTCAATTAAATCCGATACAAATTGAAACTGCCACTTTATATGACGTTGTTGGGTCCGGTTTAACAGGACTTGTTATGTTAGCCGAGCAACTTAATATAAACCGTGTTTTTTCATACACATTTGATGATCAAGACGATGAAGCTGCTGGTTCAAGTTGTGTTGTTTGTTTAAATAGATTGGGTGATGGTGAACATGTTAGGAAATTGGTTTGTAAACATGTTTTTCATAAAGAGTGTTTTGATGGTTGGTTAGATACGTTTAATTTTAATTGCCCGATTTGTCGGTCTTCTTTGGTTTCTGAGGAGCGCGTGGTGCTAACGCGCCGGCGAGTCGCTTGGGATGTTCTTGATTGGTTCTCCTTGAGATGAAGTGAATTTACATGGCTGGCGATTATGGTTATGATGATGATGATGCAGTAAGCGGTGGTTTGGTTGGTTCGCGGATTAAATTATCTCTTCTGGGATTAATCTTGAGGATAAGATAGAATATTTAAAATTAAGTTTGGGATTAAATTTATATTGTATTTAGTTGATGGTATAAGTTTATTCTTATATAAATTTATGTTGTCAATTAATTACGGTATAAATTTAATATCTGACTTAATTTTATGATATTTCATCTCCGCGTACTAAACGGACCCCTAAATGTGATAACACGATGGTCTTTTGGTGATGATAAGGTTTTTTTTTTTTAGAGTTCTTTTGGATACTTATTTTTGAATGGTTTTTTTGGGAATTATTTCCAGTTTTTGAGGAACTTGATGTGAAGTTCTTTTCCACTAATGTAAAAAAGAAAGGTGCCTTTTTTGTTGGTAGTCTTTGACGGGAGTAATATTTATTTTGCAATTTTCCTTTTTTCCTTTTTCTTCGTGAAAATGAGAGACTATTATGGCACAAAGCATTTATTTAGTTATGGAGTTCCTTTATTTTTAGTGAATTGTGTAACAAATAAAAGTTGTAAAATGTAGTAGTTGTTGTTTATAAGAAAATAAATACGTTTTATTCTAATACTTTCTGTTAGGAAAGTGCATCGTCAACGAGGACTTTCAGTTATATGTTGGTTCTTACAATTTCGCATATGCTTTTCTGACACAACCTTTGCAATTCTGAAGTGTAAAGATTTCAAAATTATCAATTCCAGTCCTGCTGAGAAAACAAGGAAAAGGAAAGCGAAAGTGTTCTATTTGTTTCTTTTTCGAGTTTCCATCTGTTTTTATTTAATCATTCAATTTAATCATTAGATATTTGAAATTGGATAACCGATTCAATCCGAATTCTCTTGGTGAGAATAATATTACGCCATAAAGAGGACTCGATCTCCACACTTTTTTTTTTTTTAAATATATAATGAATCTAGAGTGCGAGTACGTCCAGTAGATAATTATAGAGTCCGTTCGGCTTAGTAAAATAACACATAAGCATTACATGCCGATAAGTATTTTTTTTAAATGTTTAAATTAATTTTTTTTAAATGTTTAAATTGACTTTAAACCTAAGTAACTGTAATTTTGGGAAGAAGTGCAAAAATCAATGACAAGCACTTGATATGATAAGGGATGGAGGGTAAGTCAGAAAGATGTTTTGAAAATCAACATTAGGAATAAAACGTTATCACTTAAATTAAAAGTAATTAATTAAAAATCATAAATTAGAGATGAATCATGTACTTTTAACTTATAGACACTTGACCCATAAGCTAATAAGCTAACCAACTTTACAGAGACTTGTGGCCACAAACAACAGAAGAGAAATAGAAGCTGGCTATAACAATCAACCCCTACTTCTCCAGGGCCTATCACACGGGTTGATTACGACTTATGGGCCTTCTTTTTGGGCCCACAAAAAGTTTGGTGCTTCAAATTCCCTTTTTGTAAGGGAACAACTTTATAGAGACTTGCAAGAAAGTTTTTACCGTCACCTAATGATAGAATAAGAATAGGGAAAAGGGTCTGATTTACCCCTCTATTTTGACAAAAGGTTCATATTTATCCCCTGTTATACTATTAGGTCATTTATACTCCTACCGTTATAATAGTTGAAACATTTGCCCCTATTTTTAACCCTCTGTCCTTGATAGTATAACGGGGGGTAAATATGAACCTTTTCCCAAAGTAGAGGGGTAAATCAGGCCCTTTTCCCTTTAATTGCCGATTCTTCTATTTTTATATAACGTTGCAGGTTTCCTAACTAGTTCTGATTTGCTAAAAGAACAATATACACAATAATTTTATGCAAAAGTAAGACATTGCTTTATCCAAAAGAAGGTTTTACAATGGACATATTATAACAACAATTTATCCAAACGAGGGCATTACATTACATTCATCCAAACAAAGGAATTTAAAACAACTTCATGATAATATTTTTCAAGTTACACCAAAAACATAAATACTAGTCTCGTAAGGGCAATCACTTCATCATTGGAGCTGTAATGAAACCCACGAAAAGTGTCAATGAAACTATAATTACCATCCACATCTTTGTCACTTTGTCTTCCAAAGTTGACACTTTAATCACTTGAGAATGACTTATAACTATAATATATGCTGTTCTCACACAACCTTTGCAATTCTGGAATGTAAATGTAACATCCCGTAAATCCGAGTTAGGTGGGAATGTATGAAAACCAGTATTAAGTTGATATTTTTGCCAGATGAATCCATTCGGGATGAATTCGGGTGATAAACGGTCGTTTTGAAGCCAAACCAAAAAAAAAATAATGAAGTTTTTAAGGCTTTCTAAATTCTTCTAAGTCTGAGACAATCTGTACCTATGATCAGTTTTCGGGTATTTTCATTAGGAATTTGAGAAAACTCAAAACATAAAAGTTGTAGGTCTTTGAAATGTCTTTCCAACCATATATTATGGAGCTCAAACGGAGCTATGTACTAGAAGTTATGCCCATTTTACTAGACGCTGCGCACTCTGCGCGAAGTGCCCTTCAGGTGCGCGATCGCGCACCAGAGGCAGTGTTACTGCCTTCGCTGCGCGAAGTGGGCTTCCAGCTGCACGGCCGCGCACCGAAAACGTTGTTTTAAAAGCCTAACTTCGTTATATTCATTCCCACTTCGTTTTAAACCTATTTTTCTGAGGAAAAGAACACCAAAGAAGTCTCTCTAACCCTAAGGTGAGTCTATACACAATCTCCATCAATTATACACCAAAGTTCATCTCTTCTTGATCATAAATCATCTCTCCAAACCCTAGTTTTTCTATAAAGGGGGTATATGGGTAGAATTAGATTAAAGCTTTAATCTTTCTCATCTAAATCCATTGTAGATTGATTGTTGAACCTTGGGAATTCCGTTTTGCTAGCTTTTAGCGGGATTTAAGGTATGTCTCTCTTTTGAAAACTTATTTTGGATGAAAATCACTTTTTGAAACTATTGTTGGAAGTATAAATTTCATTCAAGGTTCTTTAATGAATGAAAAGAAAAGTAATCTTTTCATATTTCTTGAACTCTAATTCATGTCTAAATGGTGGTTAATGTGTGTGAGGGGACAAACCCACATTAAACTTAGATTGTAACAAACCCTATATATGTATATGATATTATGAGCGTTTTCCTCTATAAGAAATGCTTAATAATGATGGTTAAGGGTTGGTAATGATATTCTCATTGACGAATTAGGACATGGAAATCTTTCGTAAAGAAGTTAAACGTTTTCAAAACATTGATTGAAATGACTTATTCTTTCAATATGGCATAATGAACCTCATGACAATTGATGATGTGACTACATTACAAATGAATTATGAATTGGCTTCTATGCTATGAAAACTGGTTGTTGTGTTTTGCCTAGCTACTCGGGAGGAAGGGTAGCCACTATGGATCCTAGTGTGATAATGCCTAGCCATTCGGGAGAAAGAGTGGCCACTTTCGGGTTCGCTACCTGGGGTGTGATTATGCCTAGCTATTCGGGAGGAAGGATAGCCACCGCTGAATTTTATATTCTGGTGTGGTGCGCTGTGACAAGGGAACCTCTACGGTCACCCCTTTGATATGCTTGATTCTTAGGCCTGTATTGGCATGTGTGATATTCTTATTTTCTCATGGAATTGTTGTTGTTAATTATGATCAATTGAAAGGCATATTTGAAGTTGTGTCTTGACAAGAGGCCTTATAATGAATTTTGATAATTCAAATTGAGATACACAAACTGAATAACTGTTCTTACATTGGTTTCACATGATTTTCAGGACTGATTTCTTTATGTATTATTGTACTTTATTTTCATAGTACTTGTTGTCCCAAGGCACTCACTGAGTATGAAGTACTCAGGCATACCATTGTTGTTTTTGATGGTATGTGTTACATCCCGGAAAGTTTGCGCCACCAAGACTGTCGGCGGCTTAGTATGAGCTCAAGGGAGAGCAGAGCTATACAAGAATTAGGGATGAAGATTGTATTATCTGCGTATAAGAGTATTCATGTGACATTTGGAGATCGTATGAAATAAATAAGTTAACAAGTTACCTGATAATAGCCATCGTAACCATAAGTTAAGGTGGGGCCCACATGTCGGGATTTTATAAAGGACATATGAAGAGATATATGGGTAGTACATGTGAAGTTGAGCAAGTCCTAAGAAGGACCCTTGAGCCAAATCAAAGTGGAAGCCCTCCAAACAAATATGTGATCTGACTTCGGGAGGCCATAACCCCATCAGTGTTTGGGAATTTGGGAAAACTCTCAGAATGAAAGTTGTCGATAATTGAATTATCTTTCCAACCATAGGTCGTGGGTCTATAGGTGACGTCGGGATAAGGAGATACAAACGTTTTAAGGCAGAAAGGTCAGTGGGCTAGGCCCAATTCGAGCCCAATCGGGTTAGGCCCATGACCCATGCCTATTTAAGTGAAATTTCAGCCCTTTCTCCTCATTTTTCAGACCAAGAACACCAGAAAATTCTGGAAAGAGAGAGAGAAGAGCCTTGGAGAGAAGAAAAACCAATTTTGACCAAAATCTGAGCCCCGAATCCCGAAGCCCATGAAGAGAAAAGTGTTCTACGCTGCGTTGTCTTCAATTTGAGCTAAGAATCAACCAAGGAGAAGAGTGATAAAGTGGTGGCTGCATTCTTAAGGTATAAATAAGGTTCCTTTTCATTGTTAACGATTTTATTTAGAGTTTTAACGGATTAGAACGGAGGGAATAGCCTGATAAATTCGTTTGTTGGTATTGTGAATTATGGGACGAGATTTGAAGAGAATTTTGGATGAAAATAAATGTATTTATTTAACTTGTAAAACGTGGAGGATGTTGTTATTGATGTCGTTCATATGAATTTCGACTCCTTTACGGAAATAAAATTATTAAATAGTTATATCGCAAATTTGGTTGGTTGAGAAATTTAGAAAAATAGTGTGCGGGCTGTTTTATGGCATACGTTGGTGTTGGAAATGGTATTACTACTATTGACATTGTTGTTGATGTTGTTGGCTACTGAATTGGAATCTCGGGCTAGGCATATAAACAGGGGAAATGCTGCCCGAATTTCGGCAGAATTTAAAAGGGTTTTAATTAAAGTTTCGAGACGAACGTACGACGATGATCCTAACGATATTATGAATAATTCCATATGTAGATTACGAGGCAACGAATAATTCTCAAGCGAGTTGCGAGACGGGAAGTAAGTTGAAAGTCGAGAATCATCTTCCAGGTATGTAAGGCTTACCCTTTCTTTCTTTTGGCATATCCTAGAGCCAAACAAGGTATGATATGCTCCTTGGGGTAATTCTATTCTTCAATTCCAAGCTTGTTTACGATTCTTATTCACTTCTTGATATGAGCATACTTAATATAGTCGAGCTCATTGTATGATTGAATAACGAGCAAAGCATAAAGAATTCCTGTTCCTAAAAAGGTTCTATAAGGATTAATGTCCCTAACTTTCATAAGAGGTCTCGGATCGCTTTGATATGTTCATAAAGGTTTCCGAAATGAATAATGTCCGTAATTTTCTTGTGCTAACTCGGATTGACTTGAAACGTGTTCATGATCCTTCAAGTGTCGGTTAGTGTACTTATCTGTTGAGTCCTAAAAATTGATTTATATGCATATGGTTTTACTAATGATTTCGAGGAAATTAGTTTTATACTAAAGGAAATATAAAGTTAGACTTTCAAAACCACTCCGAAGGGGGTGCGGGATTTTACTATTTAGATTTTCAAAACCACTCCGAAGGGGGTGCGAGATTTTCAAGCCCAAGCTACTTGATGATTTCATGACGTGACTAAGTGTGCTATATAATATATGGCCTCAGCTTATGCCTGAGTGTGCTATAGCCTCAGCTTATGTCTGAGTGTACTATTTTCAAAACCACTCCGAAGGGGGTGTGAGGTTTTACTACTTCATTTCATTTACGACTTATGTTTACTTTCCATATTATTATTATTAAGCCGGAAGCGGCTGCCCGAAGGGGCCATCATTATTATGCCGGAAGCGACCGTCCGAAGGGACTATTGTGATACTATACTTATATTGTGTATTCTAGAATTTGCGTATGCTGTATTTATATTGTGCATGCTAGAATTTGGGTAAAGGCCACAGGACTTGGTTCAGAATGCTGTTTCAGGTTACTTACAGTTTGATTTCTAAACTGGTTTACTGCTGCACCTTCCTTGTGCTATGATTCAGTGTTGCTTTACATGCTCGGTACATATTCCGTACTGACTCCCTTTCTTCGGGGGCTGCGTTTCATGCCGCGCAGGTGTATACAAATGAGTAGAGGATATTGCTAGAAGATGTTCTAGCTGAATTGGTGAGCTCCATTTCCTTCCGGAGTGTTGCCGAGTCTGAGTACTTACGTTATGGTATTTCGTTTATATTAGAGACTTTGCAGACAGTGTCCTGTGGTACGTTGGTCGAGATGTCGACAAAATGATGTCAAGCGAATCATTTGTAGCTTTTAAAAGAGTATGTATTTCGGATGATTTCAATTGGTTTAAAGTACTTAATTGATTGAAAGATTTCATAATCATTATAAAGATAATGATCTCTATTTGGAAAAGTTTCATGTTTTTAAAAGTTTTTGAAATGACAGGTTTTGACAGAGCAAATGTCTAAGGGTTCGCTCGACTCTGATGAGAGTCGGGTGCCCGTTATGCCCTATTAGGATTGGGGTGTGACAGTATGTTAGGTAACGGTGAAGACCAGGTTCTTGATACTCCGGGCGTTTAGGAAGGACTTGCGGTTGCTGCTGATTTGGTGAGCCTACACATTCATTCGTGGGACACTCTATGTAACACCTCGTGCATTCGGGCTAAGATTTGACTCGTAAGACGGGGGTATAATGAACCCAATTTTAGTAGTGTATAAATGGTGTTTGAAACCCAATCAAAACATGGGAAGAGTCCTTGATCAAAGTAAAGTCGAAAGCTACCCTACGGAGCGTGTTTTCAAGTGAGTTTGCACCATATCTCAATTAAAATGAGTATACGGAAAAATCTGCAAGGAATTTGGGAACATTTCCTTCTTGAAAGTTGTAGATCTTTGAAATAACTTTCCAACGGTATATTATGGAGGTCAAACAGAAATCTGTACAAAAAGTTATGCCCGTTTTACTAAAACAGTGTTCTGTCGATTTACGGTGGAATCTACGGGCCGTAAAAATTATACGGGCCGTAGATTTGGGCCGTAAAACTAGTACAGAAATCCTAAATAACTGTAATTGATTTACGGTGGGATCTAAGGTCTGTAAAACTTTTACGGGACGTAAAATAGGGCGTAAAATGGGTCCGACAGCAATTTTAAAACTTCGTTTTAAGGCTTTTTCACTTCATTCTTCACACCCCCAAGCCCTAGAACGACCTTCTATTCTCTCCCATTATCAAGAACACCAAGGTAAGCCTATTCTAATCATTCCAAGTCAATTCTAATACATATCCTTGTAATCTAAACAAGAAATCATCATTCCTAAACTAGGGTTTTCAAGAAAACCCATCTCAAGGTTCAAGAACTCAAGATTTTGGAAATCTTCTTCAAAGTTAAAGTATTTAATTCAAGTTTGGAGCATTACCAGGTATGTAGAGTTACTATCTACGTGTGGGAACATCATTGTTCTTCCCCACGCCTCATAATCCATAAATTATTATTCTTTACGAAAACTAGGATTTCTATAGCATGCTCATAATAACCCTAGGTCCATGTCCATGATTATATTATGTATGAACTGTTATAATTCCATCATTGAGTTCTTAATATTTCTTTATGATTATTAAGAATCTGTCCGTAATCTATGAAAAACCCATATATCCCATTCCATGGGTTCATGTGTGCTAGTTTATGATATATTATGCTATTTTCAAGAAAATACTATACATGTTTTACAAGTTCATGCAAGCAAGCTATAATTCATGATATCCATGTACAAGAAAGTTATATTCATGAAAACCATGAGCAGCAAGTGCCACTTATTTTACATGTCCATGTTTTTGGGAGTTGCTTTAATTACCGAAGAGGGCTTCAGATAGCCTGAAACTACGTAGCCACCGTAGGATGAGGATCGCTCCACCCATGTCCCGGACGATCTCTCATAATGACTGGATCCGTTCATAATATTATTAAACCTCATGTCCCTGGCAAGGTATGATTATTCTGCTGGGAGGACCCAAGTACCAGACCATGTTATCGGTTATATTTACTGCTCTCCCTACTCACGATACTTTACGCATGATATATATATATATATATGTACTCATGTTCATGATCATGTTTTTAGTTTCAGTTCTTATCATGTTATTCCATGTCTCATGTTATTTCTTCAGTTGCTTTACATACCAGTACATTCAATGTGCTGACATCCCCTTTTATTTGCCCAGGGGCCTGCATTTCACGATGCAGGTACTGATTTACAGGATGACGCATCTGCTCAATAGGACAACATTCGTATCAGCTTATTGGTGAGCCCCATCTCATTCGCGATTTAGTCAACTCTTTATTTAATGATTAGCTATGCATCTAAGGTATGCTGAGGGCCTTGTCCCAGCGAGTATGTTTTTCATGCTCAGACTTATGTTGGAGGTTTCATAGACTAGACAAGTCAGTTATGTCATGTCACACTTTCGGAGTCGTATAGCCATTTTGGCTCATTCATGTTATTTCCGCACTCATGTTTAAACAAGTATTTTGATTAAGTATTATGACTTATTGCATTTTTTAAAGGCTCATCATGCATTCATATTATATTTCGCTCATGTTATGCCTCATGATGATTCATCAAGACATGTGGTTCGCTCGGTTATATGCAGTAAGGCACCGAGTGCCGTGTTTCGCCCAGGCCATGGTTCGGGGCATGACAAAACTTGGTATCAGAGCCCTAGGTTCAAGTGTCTTAGGGAGTTTATGAAACCGTTTCCAGTGGGATCACTTTTATATGTGTGTGGCGCCCACACATATAAACAGTTGACCACCAAGACAATTAGGATTGTCTCACTTCTTTTAACTCTAGATCGTGCATAAAGCTATGTTCTCAGAAATCACTCAGAGTGTGTGTTGTTTCTCATTCTACCGAATACGCCTCGTCTCAATGAATGAGGAGATGTAAATCTAATCATTATCAATGTGTTTCTTTCAAATGGAGTCATCTGGAATTATTCTAACTCGTGCCAGGAAGCTTAGAGCAGTAAGTAGCATTCTTTTTCCATCGAATTCTGAACGTATCGAATGCGTAAGTGGCGAGAAGGAAATTCCAGGCTTAAGACTTGCAAAATAGTGCATGGTGTGTTTATCAGGTGATAGTACCATTTGAAAGGCAAGTTTCAATATAGTAGTACATGTAGGTTATATACCCTATAGAATAAGTTTAATTGGACTCTTTGACCGTAGAGCTATAATATAAGGATGATGGTTCAGATTTAAGATCCCATGAGGTAACATGTTATGAAGTTAACCGCAGCAGGCATAAACTTCCACGGTAATTTTGAGCAGGAAATAGCCTAAGAGCCAACCATCTGTAATACTAGAAAGTCTTGACTTTTCTTTAAGGATATATATATTTTTGCCATATTATCTATGTACATAACTAGGAAGGGACTGATGCGATAAGAAAACCATGAGCAGACGATATTGAATTTTTTTGTAGGGTTAGTTTTAAATTATTTAAGCTTATTCAGATCAGACCTAGAGAGTATAACGTTAGTGAGTTACGACAAGAAACAGATATTACTATGAGATAAAAGATATGACAATTCCCTCTTAGGTTATGTGATTAAGTATTTATCCCTGATGTGTATAGTATGATATAATTTTAAAAGTGTATAGGGAGTTTGGGGTTAGTTGTTACAATAATATGATATAATTTTGAAAGTGTATAGGGAGTTTGGGGTTAGTTGTTCCAATTCCTTGTTTGAGACAGATGAAATTTCCCTAAGTGCGATCCATGTCTATAGTTTAGAAATATAGTATACAACCTCAGAATAGAGTCAGATAAGGAGGAAAAGTTAGAAATAACCTTATGCTTCACTTTAGTACTCAGAGAAGAATTAGAGAATATGAAGCTAGCAAGTGGTTAACAGAAGCATAGTGAGTAAGTTTGAATAGATACAGTGAATTTGAAATTTTCAGCAGAGTTAGTAGAAGTACGATTTGAGTACCGAAGGCGTATTAGAACCCAAAGGGTTTATGTAAAATTTGAGGCATAGAAATTGGTGAAAGAAGAAAACCATCTAAGCAGTAAGAGAGCAAGCTACAGAAGAAGAGCCTTTAAGAGTTATCAGAAAAGAGTTTTCCCCAAGACTGACAAAACTAGTATGCTAGTTATGTACATTAGAAACCCGTTTATTTAAGTAATCCAGTTTTCGTAGTAAGTAAGACTTGCTTGAAGTAAGCAGAAGAAACGAGTCGTCAGTATTTTAGAGGAAATTAGCAGAATCATTAGATGACCACTTATCGCTAACTCGAGAGATCCACGGGCTTTAAACGTCAGCTTTTGAACTAAGGGGGAGATCGTGCGATAAGGTGCCGATATAGATTATGTGTTATGTAAGTTGATAGGTGTTAAGGAGATTATGTCAGAGGATCACAATTTCATGTAGCCAAGATAAGGTGCGTAGAATGCGATTTTTGTCATGCCCGTTGAGATCAAGTACTAGGTAATTATGTTATGAGATAAAGTTCTAGATCGAATAGCAGGTTTAAGGGTATAACTGTTTCAATTCCAGACTAATTCATGTACTATGTGGTACTAATGCCCAGACTTACTCTACTCGTGCCTTTCGTACTCATATCATGCCCATGTTAGAGATGTACACTCCACATTTAGGATACAAGAATTAAGACTTCATATGATAGTAAGTTATGCAAGGGAATGTCCTTTCATGTTTCGCACATCAGGTGTGCTCATGTCTAAAAAAAAAAAAAAAAAAAAAAAACCAAAACCGCATTCTGGTCTCACGTATCTATCATGCTTTTATACTCATGTTTATGTTCTAGCATCTAAGTGCTTTTCAAATCTGATGATGATCTTGACTCTTATGATTATGTTCTCCATGTTACCACATACTCGTGCCCCAATCCATTTCGCTATGCATCCCACTTATAGCGGTATCGTAACAATGATTTTGTTAGATAATAATGAAGGTGAACCAAGATGGATGTCCTACCTATGATTCTATGTAATTCGTGCTTATGTTTCTTTGGCTAATGTTTTAAACCTTCTTGTAGCTTGGCATAAAGGATGCCCTTATCTTTTCTGAAGTACCTATGCCATTTTTATGTTCAAAGTGATTTTCTACCCATGTCTTAGATGCTCGAGGAACGAATTATACATGCCTATAATCCATTCTTTCACGAGCCTTATTTATAACAAGGGCGTTTACTCACGGTGATAAGAGTAAGCTTTGTTGAACCATGTCCTATTCTTTCGGTATATCTAAATTCTAAAGGTAATATTTTATCCATGCCTTATGTTTCTGACCTAAGAGTGAGCCTACAATTGTACTCCACGCAAATCACACTTATGTCTTATTATTAGCTCAATACTCATGAAATCAGGTCTAGATGCCACGATATGCATCTATAATGTATCAGGTTGCTCATGGTCCCATGCGCCATGTCATGCTATTCACGTTTCATGCCATATAAACCACGTTCCCATGTACGTATGTTCCACGTTACGTCCTCCATGTACAATGCACCATGTCACGTCTGTTCTCTAAAGCAAAGTATCTCATGTGAATAGTACCAATAATTCCTTTTCTCTCAGTCCTCTGTAATTCGCTCACGAGAATAAGCAAGATGAGCTAAGGTATTAATAATCATGATTAACAACTAACAAGATAATCAGAAGTAAGGTGCATTCCTATATTCAAATAGATATCTTTTCATGTACCCTGTGGTACTTATCTCAGGAGTATACTACTCAGATTTTACGTATTTATGTCATGCCTATGCTAGAGATTTATGAATCCCTATGTTAGGATCATATTCTTGTTATATGACTCAAGTTTGTCACATTCACACCGAGTTGCACTTACATTCAAAGCCTGAGTCATACTTCTATCTCATATTACCATGGTGACATATGAACGTCTATAATTAAGTCCCAAGTATCCAAATCCTACCCGCGCTAATTGGTATTCAACCCTCATGTTGTAATAATCATGTTTTCGACATTCAGATCCCATGTTACGATATCCATTTTTACACGTATTCGTATCTTATGACAGTTTAGCACTCATGTATTCATGTCATCTAGTCTTCATGTATTTATGTCCCACGTCATGCGTCTCACTCCCAGGTAATCATGTCATGTTCGTGCGTATTTCCAGTACTTATATCATTCATGCCTATGGATTTTCTTCCAAACCCCATGTATAGTAATCATGTAATCATTCAGCCAATATCCGTGTGTTCAAGCCAGCTCAGTATTTATGTTAGCTACATTCAAGATTCAGTAATCACGTTATGTCACATCATGTGTATTAAGATACCGTGTGAGTTGTATGTTGGTACTTTAGTTAGCTGGCAGGCATTTGAGAAATGTCATAAGGGTTTGAATTATGAAGGAAGTCCTGCCATAAATTTTGTAGATTCCAGAGTTAAATAGCGATTCTTAACCACTAGTCATAAATCGAGGACAAATGTTGCATGATTCTCATCCATGTAGGTGCTCCTCAGTTTCATATTCCCCATGTACATGTTTCCATGAAATCACGTATTCAGTTCTCATGATCCATGACTATATTCCCACATAACCATGTCAAGCTCTTATGTTTTATTTCATGTTTCTTTCATGTTCATGTATTCAAGCCATGTCCAGCCATATTCTTGACCATGACCTATCATTCGACGACGAATGATCCCAAGGGGGGAGATATTGTAACACCTCGTGCATTCGGACTAAGATTTGACTCGTAAGATGGGGGTATAATGAACCCAATTTGAGTAGTGTATAAATGGTGTTTGAAACCCAATTAAGACATGGGAAGAGTCCTTGAGCAAAGTAAAGTCGGAAGCTACCCTACGGAGCGTGTTTTCAAGTGAGTTTGCATGATATCTCAATTAAAATGAGTATACGGAATATCTGTAAGGAATTTGGGAAAAGTTCCTTCTTGAAAGTCGTATATCTTTGAAATACTTTTCCAACGGTATATTATGGAGGTCCAACAGACATCTGTACAATGAGTTATGCCTGTTTTACTAAAACAGTGTTCTGTCGATTTACGGCGGAATCTACGGGCCGTAAAACTAGTCCAGAAAGCCCAAATCATTGTAATTGAATTACGTTGGGATCTAAGGTCCGTAAAACTTTTACGGGACGTAAAATAGGGCATAAAATGGGCCCAACAACAATTTTAAAACTTCGTTTTAAGGCTTTTCACTTCATTCTTCACACCCCCAAGCCCTAGAACGACCTTCTATTCTCTCCCATCATCAAGATCACCAAGGTAAGCCTATTCTAATCATTCCAAGTCAATTCTAATACATATCCTTGTAATATAAACAATAAATCATCATTCCTAAACTAGGGTTTTCAAGAAAACCCATTTCAAAGTTCAAGAACTCAAGATTTTGAAAATCTTCTTCAAAGTTAAAGTATTTAATTCAAGTTTGGAGCATTACCAGGTATGTAGAGTTACTGTTACACCTCAGAAAATTTCCCGTTGGTACGCAAGTAAATGAACTAGTGATGTGTGCGAAGAGTGCGAGTGTATAATGTTTCGTGAGCAATGTGCGTATATGGACGAGAATGATTAGAATGAAAAGTCGAGAAATGTGAAAAGTTGAAAGTTGAAAGTTGGCAAAACTGCCCAGTGGTCGTAAAGTGCAAAATACGGACCGTAAAATGGAATACGGTCCGTAAACTGGCAGTCGTAAATTGGCATGCAAAAACTTCAACTTTCTGCCAGTCGAGTAAATGGTTAAAAACGACCTGGTGGACGGACCGTAAAGTGATTTACGACTCGTAAACCATGGTCGTAAATCACCATGCATGCAACCAAAGTTTCTGGTTCTGCTTAGGGTTAAAGACGACCACGAGGGACGGTCCGTAAACTGGAATACGGACCGTAAATGTCACGACCCAACTAGGGGCCGTGACGAGTACCCGGTACTTGTACCGAGCACCCCTTATCTATCCTTTTACCTTTGCCTCTCAGCGGGCCGTAGGAACTATGCCATATATTTTTTTTTCGTTACTGGACATTAACATTAGTAGCATCGTCATAAACTTAGACTGGTAAACTTTGCTATCACGTTACACAGCGACACGAACAATCCAAAATACAAAACATCTAACTGTACCTATCTGTCTACGAGCCTCTAAACATAGTACACATATACATAGAAAGGGCCGAGTATTGCCGTGCCTGAATATATACACAAAATAGTACCAAGAAACTGGGGCTCCGGGACAACTGGAGCGCAGCCAATTACTGCTGATAGAACTCCTAGGAGTCAAGCCTGTCTACCTGCTGACCTGCGCGGCATGAAACGCAGCGTCCACAAGAAGGGACGTCAGTACGAATAGTGTACCGAGTATGTAAGGCATGGAAGATAATACAAACAGAAACATAGAGTATGATTAACAATATCATGGGTCATAGGACATATAATGAGACAAGAAAGTAACCTGTACATCGGAATACCCTTTCAGGCCGGATACCATGCATGCTTGTCTTTCCCTTTTTAAAAACATTTCTTTTTCATAGTCATAGAAAATAGAACTTATATCATGTCATGTCTCATCATAGCGTATCGTATCGTATAATATCATGTCATATCATATCGTGTCACATCATATCATATCATGTCACATCATATCATGTCATATCATATCATATCATAGCATAGCACCGAACAATGTCGGCTCGCCCACATAGCGCCGAAATACGTCGGCTCGCCCATATATCCCGCGTCCGGGATGATAACGCCAGCTGACCAGGTGGCAATGAAACATGTTTCCCTTCCCATTCCCCCATGTATCCCTTCCCCCCATCCCATGTTCATATACATATCTTATATACATATGTCATATAAGCATGCAAGAGAGCCCAAAGAAAAATCATGTAGCCATCGGAGTGACGTAAGGTCGGTGACCTCCGATTACATTATGGAACAATCGTGATCGCTTTGTCTCACCTTGAAGGAACAAGTATTTTAAGGCGAGGCTACCAACAGAGAATAGCATTAGAAGTAAACATAGAATGAAATCATGGGCATCATAGACGTCAATTCATAGGCTTTGAAATCCTTAGAAAATAGTGTCATAGCTAGGAAATAGAAATAAGGGTCAAGAACTAGTTTATCACCTTCATATTCACATTGAATCCTTAGCTTAGAAATCTTAGTCATGGAATCATTCTGGTCATACTTATCATAGGCATATTCTCTTTTCTAACATAGTCGTTGTCATTATCGTCATAGAAGTATTCTCGTTAGAATAGTTATAGTACTTGTCATTTGGTAACGGAATAAGGACAAAAGGTTTCCTTTGGATTCAACTTCAAAATATGTCAAACGGAACAATAAGGAAACTCCGGGAACAATGGGCGCACCTCGGGTCAAATGAGGCGGTGTACCAAATTTACGTACATTACATTTCATGACGGCACTTGTGAGGGTTTTAAGGTAGTCGAGTCCTGTTTATGCAAGTTCCAGGTGTTTAGGAAGTTTTTCCAACATTTCGCACACTTTCTAATTCAATTCTACTGAATGAAAAAGGGGAAACTTTAGGTGCGGATTCCGAAAAATAGAGTTGTCCCCGAGGTTCATATCCAACAGATTACGTCTAAGACATGCCATAGAAGGAAGGGTGAAGCCTTGCATACCTCTTTCCGCTCCTTTTGCTATTCAAAATTCAAGTTGCAAATCTGCCGAAATCTACAAATTGGTCACATTTACCAAACCTTGATTAGAGCATTTAGAATTGGATTCTTAAAGTAACACTTGGCTACCGAAATTTCGGCAGCACTTCCTCTATAAATACACCATCTCCAAAACTTCGACTTAGCCAATTTTTTTAATCAACAACAATCCGGGAATTCAAACCCGGCTAAACTATCAACATAATTTCAACAACCACACTAACAATTTCCATATTCAATCCAAGATACATTATAACAACTTAATCAATTTACTACTTCTTTCAAAACCTTCCAACTCCAATGAAAACAATAACAACCTTATAATATATATTCCAACAACACCATACTAATATCATTATCTTCCATACATGTAGGAACATAATATTCAATTTACATAATCTTCCAAGACAAGCCTCCAACTACTAATACTTCACTAAGCTCATTAGGCTTTTGTTTGCAATATAAAATCCACAACACAACAACCAACATACTAAATAAAACTTGCTCACCATGCATTCATGATTCTCCAAATATACACGGCTATACATGTGATATACAACTCACGGCCACACAACTATATTCTTGATATTCATGAATTTCACTCACTTTTGCACACTACAACATGCAAAAATATCCATAACATGTAAAGAATAAGTTCTTACCTTCTTCCTTGATCTTTCACTTAGCTAAGACTTGCAACTTGCTAGAATATGGATTTGTCTTGCTCCAAAGACCACTCCACCTTGCTAGGAATCCTTTAATTGGCAGAAAATAATTTTTGAAGAAATTTTTGTCAATTTTCTTGGCAATTTTTGCACTTGGCCGAAATGGCCTTGGAGATTTCTCCTTCTTTCCTTTTTATCAAGTGTTCTTGAAGTTTCTAAATGAGATATGACTCATTAATTGATCCTTTATATTAATTATCACATGGATAATTAATAAAATCATGGGCTTGGGCCATGTTGGCCGGCCACCCCTCACAAATTTGGGCCTTATTATTTCTTTTTTGATTTTTTTTGGGGCCAACCCGGTTGGTCTCAAGTTGGGCCTAGCCCACTGACCTTTCGACCTTAAAACGTCCATATCTCCTTGTACCGACGTCACCTGGGAACCCACGACCTATGGTTGGAAAGCTAATTCAATTATATACAACTTCTATTTCTTGGTAGTTTTCCAAATTCCAAACTTATAATACCGTTTTTGCCCCTAGAAATCAGATCACCCGAAAACATTTTCTTAAAAATATTCGTTTGGAGGACTTCCACTTTGATTTGGCCCAAGGGTCCTTCTTGAGTTGTGTTTAACTTCACATATGTGATTCATATGACTTTTTCAGATGTCCCAAAAAAAAATCTCAATGCGTGGGCCCCACCTCAGCAAATAATCTGACGTTCAAAAATACGGGATATAACATCCTCCCCCCCCCCTTTAGAACATTCGTCCTCGAATGTTAGACTGGCCGCATAGTGTATTATAATACTTCGGGGAGGTCTCCTTTGTAATTATCTCACACGTCGCTTAACATATCCATTTTAGGGACTTAGGTTGCCCGTAGGCCGTAGGCCAATTGAGTTAGCTCCGAACGCTGGCCCCGCGTTAATAAGTCCCCTTTATTGGATCTTGAATCGTCATAGTCCATCTCGGCCTACACGACTTCTATAGGGTTTCTAACCACTTCACACACTCTAATTTACTTTAGGCTACCTAATTTCACATTCGTCTCTTGTTCCCACATTTATGAAATTTTCAGCATATTTCCGAGGGGGTCACCCATCCTGATATTGCTCTCACCCTAGCACGCTTAACCTTGAAACTTTGGTGCATTTTAATACGTGAATGTTGGTATGATTATATCGACTACCCCGCACGACTTTCGTCACATCATTTAAGGTAAGTCGGGGTTCTAACAATTCCCAAAACGTTCTCACGGCGGGTCCCACTCCTATCTTCACTTTCCTGACCATACAATTACCATATTGCCTCTGTTTAAATCTTCACTATCTACTCCTGTCTACACATATGATTACCTTTTATCCAGGATTTCTAAATTCGCACTGGTGGCGGAGATATCTCAGTCGCCATTACTCATAACCGCTAGGTCTTTGACCCCTTTTGAATTTCTGTCTGCCGTCATTAATTAGTATTTTGCAGAGATTACGTATACATAGAAGGTTTCAAAGAAAATCTCATATACCTGTAGCCGATCAATCTTGAGCCTGGTCCGGGGAGCTGCCATGTGAAGTATGCTCCTCATCCTCGTCTGTCTGCTCTCCGCTCGTTTGACTCTCGTCATTTCTCGCATCCGAATCGGAAGAGTATAGATAACCAGGCGATTCCTGGTTCACTGATGACCAGGACAAAGGACAGGAGTAATCTGTAGCACTCTCCGAGGTGGCCTGACTGACATAGTGCTCCATCACAGAAGCAGCTGGCATATCCCCGGAAGTCTCCTCCTCCGTTGTCCCAGAAGAATGCTCCGATGGGTCTGTGTCATAACTATCCTCCTCCCTGAAGGTAAGAAGCTCTGGAGGAGTCATCGTCGGATCCTCCGAGGGATCTGTATCATAGCCACCCTCCGTGGAATCCCCTGCTCTAGGGGTCAGAAACTCTAGAGGAATTGTTGCTGGGTCCTCCGACGGATCTGACTCAATCGAATAGCCGAGGCTCCCCTTACTCGGCTCTGGAGCTACTCTAGGGGCCTTTTTGGTGCCCCCACTATCTGAAGCTGATCTCTTCATCGACATTACTGAAACCATAACATAGGATTAGGAAAAGAATAAGGAAGCCTAGTAGCATAGCTCTATCGCACGATCTAGAATACAAAGAAGGTCATATTTACTAAATGCCCTACAACCTCCTGTCTATAAGTGTGGCGCGCTACACACCCATAAACAAGACTCTACTGGACACGACTCGTAGACAAACCCCTAGGACCGAACTGCTCTGATACCACTTCTGTCACGACCCAACTAGGGGCCGTGACGAGTACCCGGTACTTGTACCGAGCACCCCTTATCTATCCTTTTACCTTTGCCTCTCAGCGGGCCGTAGGAACTATGCCATATATATTTTTTTTTCGTTACTGGACATTAACATTAGTAGCATCGTCATAAACATAGACTGGTAAACTTTGCTATCACGTTACACAGCGACGCGAACAATCCAAAATACAAAACATCTAACTGTACCTATCTGTCTACGAGCCTCTAAACATAGTACACATATACATAGAAAGGGCCGAGTACTGCCGTGCCTGAATATATACACAAAATAGTACCAAGAAACTGGGGCTCCGGGACAACTGGAGCGTAGCCAATTACTGCTGATAGAACTCCTAGGAGTCAAGCCTGTCTACCTGCTGACCTGCGCGGCATGAAACGCAGCGTCCACAAGAAGGGACGTCAGTACGAATAGTGTACCGAGTATGTAAGGCATGGAAGATAATACAAACAGAAACATAGAGTATAATTAACAATATCATGGGGTCATAGGACATATAATGAGACAAGAAAGTAACCTGTACATCGGAATACCCTTTCAGGCCGGATACCATGCATGCTTGTCTTTCCCTTTTTAAAAACATTTCTTTTTCATAGTCATAGAAAATAGAACTTATATCATGTCATGTCTCATCATAGCGTATCGTATCGTATAATATCATGTCATATCATATCGTGTCACATCATATCATGTCATATCATATCATGTCACATCATATCATGTCATATCATATCATATCATATCATAGCATAGCACCGAACAATGTCGGCTCGCCCACATAGCGCCGAAATACGTCGACTCGCCCATATATCCCGCGTCCGGGATGATAACGCCAGCTGACCAGGTGGCAATGAAACATGTTTCCCTTCCCATTCCCCCATGTATCCCTTCCCCCCATCCCATGTTCATATACATATCTTATATACATATGTCATATAAGCATGCAAGAGAGCCCAAAGAAAAATCATGTAGCCATCGGAGTGACGTAAGGTCGGTGACCTCCGATTACATTATGGAACAATCGTGATCGCTTTGTCTCACCTTGAAGGAACAAGTATTTTAAGGCGAGGCTACCAACGGAGCATAACATTAGAAGTAAACATAGAATGAAATCATGGGCATCATAGACGTCAATTCATGGGCTTTGAAATCCTTAGAAAATAGTGTCATAGCTAGGAAATAGAAATAAGGGTCAAGAAATAGTTTATCACCTTCATATTCACATTGAATCCTTAGCTTAGAAATCTTAGTCATGGAATCATTCTGGTCATACTTATCATAGGCATATTCTCTTTTCTAACATAGTCGTTGTCATTATCGTCATAGAAGTATTCTCGTTAGAATAGTTATAGTACTTGTCATTTGGTAACGGAATAAGGATCAAAGGTTTCCTTTGGATTCAACTTCAAAATATGTCAAACGGAACAATAAGGAAAATGCGGGAACAATGGGCCCACCTCGGGTCAAATGAGGCGGTGTACCAAATTTACGTACATTACATTTCATGACGGCACTTGTGAGGGTTTTAAGGTAGTCGAGTCCTGTTTATGCAAGTTCCAGGTGTTTAGGAGGTTTTTCCAACATTTCGCACACTTTCTAATTCAATTCTACTGAATGAAAAAGGGGAAACTTTAGGTGCGGATTCCGAAAAATAGAGTTGTCCCCGAGGTTCATATCCAACATATTACGTCTAAGACATGCCATAGAAGGAAGGGTGAAGCCTTACATACCTCTTTCCGCTCCTTTTGCTATTCAAAATTCAAGTTGCAAATCCGCCGAAATCTACAAATTGGTCACATTTACCAAACCTTGATTAGAGCATTTAGAATTGGATTCTTAAAGTAACACTTGACTACCGAAATTTCGGCAGCACTTCCCCTATAAATACACCATCTCCAAAACTTCGACTTAGCCAATTTTTTTAATCAACAACAATCCGGGAATTCAAACCCGGCTAAACTATCAACATAATTTCAACAACCACACTAACAATTTCCATATTCAATCCAAGATACATTATAACAACTTAATCAATTTACTACTTCTTTCAAAACCTTCCAACTCCAATGAAAACAATAACAACCTTATAATATATATTCCAACAACACCATACTAATATCATTATCTTCCATACATGTAGGAACATAATATTCAATTTACATAATCTTCCAAGACAAGCCTCCAACTACTAATACTTCACTAAGCTCATTAGGCTTTTGTTTGCAATATAAAATCCACAACACAACAACCAACATACTAAATAAAACTTGCTCACCATGCATTCATGATTCACCAAATATACACGGCTATACATGTGATATACAACTCACGGCCACACAACTATATTCTTGATATTCATGAATTTCACTCACTTTTGCACACTACAACATGCAAAAATATCCATAACATGTAAAGAATAAGTTCTTACCTTCTTCCTTGATCTTTCACTTAGCTAAGACTTGCAACTTGCTAGAATATGGATTTGTCTTGCTCCAAAGACCACTCCACCTTGCTAGGAATCCTTTAATTGGCAGAAAATAATTTTTGAAGAAATTTTTGTCAATTTTCTTGGCAATATTTGCACTTGGCCGAAATGGCCTTGGAGATTTCTCCTTCTTTCCTTTTTCTCAAGTGTTCTTGAAGTTTCTAAATGAGATATGACTCATTAATTGATCCTTTATATTAATTATCACATGGATAATTAATAAAATCATGGGCTTGGGCCATGTTGGCTGGCCACCCCTCACAAATTTGGGCCTTATTTTTTTTTTTTGATTTTTTTTGGGCCAACCCGGTTGGTCCCGAGTTGGGCCTAGCCCACTGACCTTTCGACCTTAAAACGTCCATATCTCCTTGTACCGACGTCACCTGGGAACCCACGACCTATGGTTGGAAAGCTAATTCAATTATATACAACTTCTATTTCTTGGTAGTTTTCCAAATTCCAAACTTATAATACCGTTTTTGCCCCTAGAAATCAGATCACCCGAAAAAGTTTTCTTAAAAATATTCGTTTGGAGGACTTCCACTTTGATTTGGCCCAAGGGTCCTTCTTGAGTTGTGTTTAACTTCACATATGTGATTCATATGACTTTTCAGATGTCCCAAAAAAAAATCTCGATGCGTGGGCCTCACCTCAGCAAATAATCTGACGTTCAAAAATACGGGATATAACAGTAAACCTCCATGGACGACCAATGTTCACCTCAGCACAGATTTTCAATTCATTAAATATGAGGACCAAGACTTGTTTTAATTCATTACAACATTACACCACTTCTCTCTAAAACCCCTCTCTACATTTATTATACAAGTTTTCAAGGATATTTATGGATCAACAACATAAAACAAGGTGAATCAAGAGTAAGAACATCATCAAAGATCATCTAGGTCAAGAAATTCAAATGGAGAAAAACTAGGGTTTTGCTCAAAGTGGAGTATTATTAACCAAAGCTTGTTCTTACAACTTCTAAGGTAAGATTCATGATTTTTACATGATGTTTAAGGTATTGAAGAGTTGAAATACATGGATTGTAGAAAATATGGTCAAGTAGGTCATGAATGATGAATAGTGACATTTTGAGGAATAGTTTGAATTGAATCATGAATGTTGTTGTGCTGTGATATGAGTGTATTATAAATGGTACTAAGATCATGAACTAGACACTTTAGACGAATGGACGAAGTTGGATGTTATGACCATGAATATGGGTGAATTAGAGGCAAATTAAGGAATCTAGATAATGTGGATAATGTGAATGACTAATGGCCATTGTTATGATATTAATGAAGGTATAGACGTTAGCATTGGAAGGAAGCGTGCAAGTGTAGAATAGTCCGACGAAAAGGTATGTAAGGCTAACCCTTCTTTCATAAGGCATGGTTCCTTGGCTAAACTCTTAAATCCTCTATATGAGTATGTTGTATTCAAACGATTGACACTCCGAGCTCATAAGCTCACGATCCTCGATATGTACTACGATTGTACTACGCACCCCATATGACGAGTAAGCATAAGATATAGACGTAGCGAAAATGATGATGATAGTGATGACGATGATAATAATAATGATGCTAAAGGTGCCTACTGGCTATTATACTTACATGTGCCTATGAAGGGCTATAATGACACCCTGAGCTTATAACGCCGGGTAGGATATATGTATATGAATATGTATAAATTATGTATACGATTACGAAACGCGCGCACACATCTGCAGATGGTACGGATAACCCTGAAGCCTTGGTAGGGCCAGGTATGAGTAACCTTGAGCCTTGGTTGGCCAAGTATGTATGAAACACCGATCCTAAGAGGTCGGGTATGCTATGTAAATGCTATGTATATGCAATGACTATGTATATAATATGAATATGAATGTGATAAGACTATGATAAGAATACGAATAAGGACATGTACACGAATATTAGCACAAGTATGGTACGAGTACTATTATGGAATATGGATGATGACGTAGGTGTACAAATACGTATGAGAAATGGAAAGTCCTACGAAAGGCAGGTAAGCGCTATGACGATGATATTATTGTCTTCCCCCCTCCTATGCTATTTCATATGTTGTTCATGATGCTTATTTATCGATGTTTCTCATGCTTTACATACTCAGTACATTCTTCGTACTGACGTCCTTTTGTTTGTGGACGCTGCGTCATGCCCGCAGGTGCACAGGGAGACAGACTTGATCCATAGCTGTCTATTCGGAGGTTACATAGAGAGCTCCATTTCCTTCGGAGCCATATCTTTTGGGTACTCATTCTTTTGTGTATATAATTATGGGCATAGCGGGGTCCTGTCCCGCTCATGTGATATGTTATACTCTTCTTAGAGGCTCGTAGTCACGTATATATGGTTAGATATGTCCGGCCTTGTCGGCCTATATTTTGTATGTCATTTTATTGGCCTCGTCGGCCCCTGTACATTGTTGTGGCACAGATGCCTATGATGATTAAAGATGTTGTTGTCCAAATGGGACTAGTTAATGAATGAATGGAAATGCATGTATAATTATGTGGCTCACCTAGATGTAAGCATAAGAGTAAGCTAAGAGGGTGCCCGGGTGGGCTAGCACCGGGTGCTCGTCGCGGCCCCGAATCGGGTCGTGACAGTTACTATCTACGTGTGGGAATATCATTGTTCTTCCCCACGCCTCATAATCCATAAATTATTATTCTTTACGAAAACTAGGGTTTCTTTACCATGCTCATGATAATCCTAGGTCCATGTCCATGATTATATTATGTATGAATTGTTATAATTCTATCATTGAGTTCTTAATATTTCTTTATGATTATTAAGAATCTGTCTGTAATCTATGAAAAACCTATATATCCCATTCCATGGGTTCATGCATGCTACTTTATGATATATTATTCTATTTTCAAGAAAATACTATACATGTTTTACAAGTTCATGCAAGCAAGCTATAATTCATGATATCCATGTACAAGAAAGTTATATTCATGAAAACCATGGGCAGCAAGTGCCATTATTTTACATGTCCATGTTTTTGGGAATTGCTTTAATTACTGAGGAGGGCTTCAGATAGCCTGAAACTACGTAGCCACTGTAGGATGAGGATCGCTCCACCCATGTCCCGGACGATCTCTCATAATGACTGGATCCTTTCATGATATTATTAAACCTCATGTCCCTGGCAAGGTATGAGTGTTCTGCTGGTAGGACGCAAGTACCAGACCATGTTATCGGTTATATTTACTGCTCTCCCTACTCACGATACTTTACGCATGATATATATGTATATGTACTCATGTTTATGATCATGTTTTCAATTTCAGTTCTTATCATGTTATTCCATGTCCCATGTTATTTCTTCAATTGCTTTACATACCAGTACATTCAATGTGCGGACGTCCCCTTTTATTTGCCCGGGGGCCTGCATTTCACGACGCAGGTACTGATTTACAGGACGACACATCTGCTCAGTAGGACAGCATTCATATCAGCTTATTGGTGAGACCCATCTCATTCGGGGTTTAGTCAACTCTTTATTTAATGATTAGTTATGCATCTAAGGTATGCTGCGGGCCTTGTCCCAGCGAATATGTTTTCCATGTTCAGACTTATGTTAGAGGTTTCATAGACTAGACAAGTCAGTTATGTCATGTCACACTTTCGGAGTCGTATAGCCATTTTGGCTCATTCATATTATTTCCGCACTCATGTTTAAACAGGTATTTTGATTAAGTATTATGACTTATTGCATTTTGTAAATGCTCATCATGCATTCACATTATATTTCGCTCATGTTATGCCTCATGATGATTCAACAAGCCATGTAGTTCGCTCAGTCACATGCAGTAAAGCACCGAGTGTCGTGTTTCGCCCAGGCCATGGTTCGGGGCGTGACACTCTGTTTATTTAATTCCATTTAATTATATTAGGTTCCGGGCTACGTCCCGCTGGGTTAGACATTATTCCTTATTCTTAGAAGCTCCTTAGTATACATTCGAATGTGGGTAGAAGAAGAGTTGTTGTTTAACTCTTTCGGGCACGCTATCATGTTTTGGTTGAATTGTTTAAATTATAAAGACTTTCGCTGATTTAATCCATACACTTATGATTTGTTTACCTTTGTTTAATAAACTGTTGGAGGCGAATGTTGAATCTGGCAGGTTCAAGTGTTATTATTGTGTCATTTAGGTTCTTCCGATGTTATTCATGACGTCGGATGCCGGTCACGTCTAGGGTGGGTTTCGGGGCGTGACAGTATAGAGTTCAAAATTATCAATTCCAATCCTGCCGAAAAACAAAGAAAAAGAAAGTGAAAGTGTTCCATTGATTTTTTATTTTTTTCGATTTTTCCATCTGTTTTATTTAATCATTCAATTTATCACTCGACAATCGAAATTGGATATATCGATTCGTTTTTATTGAGAATATACTCATTCAATGAACATTCTCAGTATTATAGTTCGAAGACATGGTTCGAGAAGGACTCGAACCTCCCCACTAAAAGCATATCAGGCCAATTAATCTAGTTCTAGATTTGTGCGAGTAAGTCTAGTAAAAACTAAAATAGTTGATAAGTGTTATGTGTGATAAACGCTTTAAGTTTTGAAATTATTTTATAAAAAGATAATTATAAGTTAGGATAAAAGTGCTAAAATCGCTAATAAGAACTTAAATTGTACTCTTAATTTTTTTTAAATAAAAATTATAAATTAAAAAATATTTTTGTAAGGAAAAGGGTGAACGACGAATAAGGGATGAAAAGTAAGTTAAGATTTTGCTTTGAGAAAGATATTTTGAGAACTAATATATTAGGGATAAGTTTTTTTTTTTTAAAATTGTTTTATTACATAAGAGTGGAAGGGTAAATGGGGAAGGAGATTACAATGTGGGAATTCGAATCCTCACCAATAAGATTAGAGTGCAGGTAGCCAACTAACTGAGGTATAGATCCTACATTAGGGATAAGATGTCGCCGTTTAACTAAAAATATTTTTAATTTAAAAATCACAAGTCGGGGATAACCCAGTTATGACTTATAGACATCAATAAATTAAAGAATAGTTATTAGCTAATTTGATCAGTTTTATAAGTTTGCCACACCAGCTTATAAGCTTCGAGAGTCCTTATTGAATAGTTTTTTCATTCTCTCCTATGTTGTTTCAAAGTGGCGAAACGTCTCTGTTGTTTCAAATTGGCTTTACACTATTGAAAATTGGACCAGTAAGGAAGCAAGTGGGAGATACTATGTAAGTGGCCACAAACAACAGAAGAGAAATAGAAGATGGCTGTAACAATCAACCCCTACTTCTCCAGCGCCTCACATGGGTTGATTACGACTTATGGGCCTTCTTTTTTTGGCCCACAAAATGTTTGGTGCTTCAACTTCCCTTTTTGTAAGGGAACAACTTTACAGAGACTTCCAGGAAAAACAAAGTACTCTTTCCAGTTCAAAAAAGTGTTTCAAAAAGAGTATTCACTTGATAAATTAAAAAACAAATTAACCTTAATTTCAGATTTGTCTTTATTAATTTCAGATTTATCTTTATTAAGTGTTAAGTAACCAAGTCTCAATATCTATTTAATTAGAGATAGTTAGTCAAATCACCTATTTTTACGTAAGAGTTAGTATTTTCTTAACTTAAGGATGTGCAAATTGCTGGAAACTCTTTTTGCACCAGAGGGAGTATTTTCTATCACTTAGGTAAAGAATAATATTTGTCATCTTTTATCAACAAAAAAGTTCATTAGTATATGACATTCAGAAGATTCAGGAAAAAGAAAGATCTTTTTCTGGGGTAATTGGAATTCATTAAAAATATCTGGACAAAATAATGTACAAAATCTGAAGATGATTTGGACTGCTCAAATTTATAGCTGAAATCGAGTTAAAAAAATATTCTTCTCGATACACATATATTCATGTATATTCCACACAGTATATATGGAATATACAAAAATGTACATGAAATACATAGGAATGAACAAATATACCTAAAGGGATATACAGAGAGATAACATGTATATATGGAGATTGGAGAATATTGATAAATTTGCACAGCGTCTTTTTTCATATTCTTTGTCTATTTTGAATTATGCTCCGATTTTATTCTCAACAACTGAAGTAAATCATCTCTAATGAAGCTCAAAACTTAGTCTAAACCTCATACAAGTGTTATCAACATCTTAATATACTCGCTTCGAATTGTAGCATTTCAAATTTTAACTTTTGGATTTGAGAGCTTTAAACTCAATATGAATTTTAAGATGATTGTTGGAAACGTTGAAATCCACAAGCCCTAATGGATTAATGCTTGGGAGAGTTCCATTGAAGCCATTGGTATATAAGAAAAATCCAGTCAAGTGGGTGACATTGAGATTACGAAGAAGCTTTTGTGTTAGAAATATCACAAGGGAGAGCCAGATAGCTT
Organism: Lycium barbarum; assembly: GCF_019175385.1. NCBI lineage: Eukaryota > Viridiplantae > Streptophyta > Magnoliopsida > Solanales > Solanaceae > Lycium > Lycium barbarum. Next base: position 106,412,503 of record NC_083346.1, on the reverse strand, counting down.
GGTTGGCCAAAAAAGAAAGAAATATCGATAAATTGGGTAATAAGTTGATAGCTGGACCAAATAGCTAAATCGTTTATTATTGCATAAACATGTCGTAAATTTCTCTTTTGTAATATCTTGGCTCAATGATTGGTTACAAGCGCGGATATAAGTAAAGTAGATTAACGTACAAATAATAATATGACGATGAATATATACACTGCAAATTTACTCAGCATTAAAAAGTGTGGTACTAAGGTGAACTGCAATACCTAAACGTAAGCAATTTAAGATATTTAGACTCGTTGTTTAGCAGAACGGAATGATAGATAGAAAGGTGCAGTTCATAATGAAGATCAGACGAAGGTGCAGTTCATAATGAAGATTGGATGGCTGAAACAGTGAAGCCACTTTGCGATGTTATATGATAGAATGATGTCTATCGAAGTGAAACTTAAGCTTTATAGAACAATTATAAGACCAACAATGTTATACAGAGCGAGTGTTAAGACCGCTAACACCTGACAAATTCACAAGATGAGTGTCTAGATATGCAGATGCTAAGATGGATATACAGTCATAATATGATAAAAAGAAGAAACATATGAGAAAGAGGGATAGAGGTCCATTAAAATCAATCATTATAAGCTAAATTTTACAGGATGTGTAATGAAAGTTTGTTTAGATAGGTTTCAAGGACAACTAATTGAAGCGAGAAAGCAAAATATACATGAGATAGTCAGTAAAGCAATGTATTGGAGGGGACTACAAAAGAGTGATTTAAATACCAGTATTTGCTTAAGATTGCCCCTGCAATCGGATTGAAAATGAACAGAAGGTCGCAGACATGCAGCCTCATTATTCCATTGCTAAGAAAAGACTTTCATTTCACATTTGTGCCCATTACCAACTCGTGTTTCTTCGATGTTCTTGGCTGAGTCGGCAACATCTTCACTGCATGATTTTAATTCAATGCATTGCAAATAACCCAAGTCCTCGAAACAACCAGGGATTGCTTCGAGATGTAAACACCTATCCAGAACCTATCTCTCGAGGAAAGAAAAGGCTTCGTCAAACATTATCCATTTTGAGAGTTTGAGATTTTCTAGTTCCAAGAATTTGAGCTGAGGAAACTCATTACCTCTCACTTCCCATTCATGCATTTCAAAGGCAACTTCTTGTAGTTTTAAGTACCTCAAGTTTGAAAAGGTTGTCAATGATTGAAATTTCATCAAGCGGCAGACGAAATTTGCATAATGTCAATTTCTTGAGATTCATTGGAAAGTTTAATCTTGAAGGACCTATCTTTGGAATACTAGTGAAGACCGCGTTTAGTGTTTCAAGTTGAGATAATGAGTCCAATACAGGGAAGCGGTTTTCATTCTCTCCCCAACACCCTGAATCAGCAAATATACATCTTAACTTCTTAAGGTTGGGTGTTCTTCCTGCTATCCTCCCTATGTTGTCCGCCCTGGAAACATATATTAACCAATTAACAACGTTCTCTGCTTGCAATAATTTTTTTGAGAAGAAAATAAATCAAATAGATAACATGTTTCCACTCGCCAACACAAACATCTTTGGATCTGAATAGTTTGCCCTCATCAATATAGAGAGATAAGTAAGGATCCAGTCTAAATAGTAACAACATTTTGCCAGAGACTTGGCTCTCATTTCGATATAGATAATTTTTTCACCCTCCGTCCCAATTTAAGACACACATGACCACCAGTAACGTCTTATACATCTGTTTGGGGCGTCACCGTTAATTTTGCCCATTCGAATTTTGAACAGAATATTCTATAAGTCGGTATTGACACACTAATTTTTACTCCCTCTGTCTCAAAATATCTTTCTTTCTTATTAAAAATGCATGTCTCAAAATATTTGTCGTTTTATGTAATCAAGACACAAATAAGTAACTTTTTCACATTTTACCCTTGTATTATTTGCAACATTTAAGAGACTCTCACCATTAATGGAGTAGATATTTATTGAGGAGAGATTATATCAAATATGTTAAGAGGATAAAATAGTCAAAATACTATCCTTATAAATGCTTTCTTAAGGAGCGTGTACATGAAAAATGCGACAAATATTTTGAGACGGAGGGAGTACTACTTTTGAGAATTTTCAAAAAACGATACTCCCTCGGTTTCAGTTTATGTGAACCCATTTGACTGGGGACGACATTTAAGAAAGAGTGAAAACTTTTGAAACTTGTGGTTCAAAATAAGTCTTGAATATTTGTGTGGCTGTAAATCATTTCATAAAGTGAATTTGTTTCCAAATTATGAAAGAGATCATTCATTTTAGTACAGACTAAAAAGGAAATAGGTTCACATAAATTGAAACAAATTGAGTATTATTTTTATTAATTGGTTAAAATAATGGATTACTTTGGTGAAAGAGTCCCTTTGAATGCCTTCATCCAATTGTCCTCCTTTTTTTCACTTCTCGAAATTCTTCACTTAAATTGCTGTTATGGCAATCTTTTTAAGATTTGGAAGTCCAAAAGACATAAACATCAAAACCATTTATCTCCTCCAAAATTGATTTCTCCTTTGCAAATTGTCCGAGCTTTACTTTCACTTTGCAAAACATAGAACTTCTCATTGTGTGAGTTCAGCCTTCTTATTTATATGTTTACTAGTTCTTGGACACGTGCGTTACACGTGTGTTCCAATTTAATTAACATAGAATTTCTTAAACGATATAGATGGATAACATTAAAACATGAAAAACAGTAATTGAAATTCGAAGAAAGAAAATATAAAACTGAATTTGATGATCACTGATGTTTGATGAGATAAATTTTAACATAATTTAGTGCCAACATATCATATGCGTGTACCTAACCTAATACTTCTTTATAGACGATATTCTTGGTGTGTGTTCCACTTTGATGTTTTACTTGCTCAATCGTGACTATGACTCCTATTGATGGACATTATATTTATATTTTCAGTATGACTACATCTCAAATCTCTTATTGTTTCATCATGGCTTAAAACACTATTCAAAATTTAGATTATTAATATAGCAAATAATTTAACAATAAAGAAAAGATTTTAACCAAGGCAAGGGAGGAGTACAGCATGTTCTGTTAAAATTATCTACTTACAAACATACTCAAACCAAAGTACTTGTTGAGTCCTCTCTTTAGTTCGATCTATTTTTTTTTTTAAAGTTTTTCTTGAACAATATACTCTATATTTGATCAATTATAGTGCAATTCATGGAATTGAAATTAAAAGCAAAGGAATTATTTATCACCAATAAATTTAAAACAAAACCACACAATGTGCTCAGTATATTTTCCATACACAATATGCAAAAATTTTAAATCCAAAAAATGATATAACCGCAAAGTAGAAAGTCATGTTATTGATTCATAGATAATATTCTTTGTTGCAAAGCTCTTTCTATGTAGGTAAACTTTATTTTCTTCTTTAGTCTTTAAATTTACAATCATCATCGTTAACACAAAATTTTCAGTCAAGTTTCTTATTTTATTTTTACTATTTATGATGAAACAATTCATGCTAAATCTCTTTTGACTACTTTTTTAGAGGCTTTTAAAATTTAAAATATGGTACTTGATAAAGGAGGGAAAAAAAAGTTTGCTGGCTCAAAACTGTGCAACCTAAGCATTTCCATAAAAAAATAAAAAAAATAAAAAAATAAAAGGGAAAAGAAGAAGATAGTTAAATCTAAAATGAAATAGCAATTGCTGAAAGATTAGAACTCAAAGGAAAGTAATTATTTATCACTATAAAATCAGAAATAAAGAATAAATGTGTTCATCACATCTTCCATATGCAAAATACAAAAATTAAAAGTCCAAAAATTGACATAACTCAAAATGAAATTCGTATCTGAAGAAATAAAATACAATAAATCATGAAAATTTTCATTATGTTATTGAAGTGTAAATAATTGGGAAACAACTAATTAGTTTTATATTGTTCAAAAGATGTGGGACCTAAACATTTTCGCCATCAAACAAGAAAAAATGGAGAATAAAGAAGAACAATAATCCTAAAATACAAATAAAAATACGAAAGAAGGGAGTCTACCGATTCTCTGAAATCCAATAACTAAAAAGGGTTTGGTATCGTCTATAATTGGTACATCAAATTTCAATCTTCATCTCCAGCTTTGCACCATCATTAAAAAATAACATTATTCAATTTGAATATTGAAAAAGCAAACAATGTAATGAAGCTAAAAATTACTTTAAAACTCAATTGCAAAGAAAAAAGGAGAACCATAATATTTTCTCAAAATAAACTGACTTTTCCCAACAATACCTAATGACTAACAACAACGCTAATATATACATTAAAATGTGGCTATTAAGTTCTCTTAGGCAAGAAGTGATTGTCAATTTAATGGTAATTACTAATGTGGCCATTGAATTATTTTGGTAAAAAAAAAGAAAAAAAAAACGGATGTTAATTCAAGAGTAATGCCTCTAGACTTCTCTTTTTCATTTAAGAGTAATGACTCTTGGCTTCTTTTTGACCGATTGGATATTGTACAACTCAATACTCTATCCGGATAAAAACGAGTATCCACTTAGCTTTTATTTTTTTATTAAAAAAAGTGTTCACTTACCAAATCAAAAAAGAATTAACTCACTTTTTCATATTTGCCTTATTAAGTGTTAGATAACCAAATCTCAATACCTATTTTATTAGGGCATTTTAGTCAAATTACCTATTTTTGCCTAATAGTTAGTATTTTCATAAGAAACATGAAAATGGCTAAGCGATCACTCTTTTTTATCTTAAGGGAGTACAATTTAAGAGTCCTAACTGACTCTTTGATCTTCTTCCAAAAAAATCTTTAAGATTACCAACTCTGAGACTTATTAATGTTTTGATTAACGAAGAGAAACTTGGCTGGATAGCAATTAACAGTCTTTAAAGGAATTAATAACCATTCAATTTTATTATTTAGGCTTGACATAAATTGCACATTTACAACCGAGTAGAAGCTTAGAGGACCAAACCAATAAAAATTAGAACGTGAAAAAGTTTTCTAAAATGCCGTTAGGAAAATATGGATACGTATAGCCTATATTAATTATTGGGAGATGAATCAACTCATCCATCATTTATCTGGTTCAATGCATTTGCTTTTTTATTTAGTTGATTTTATTAATTTAGTTTATTAATAAAACAAATTCTTAAGAATAAAATTGTCACTCAACTTTTATTATAATATTACTATTTAATAGGTACTATATTAGATGTTTTATGTTTTATTACATTTTAATTAATTACAGCAGGGGAAAAATTGTAATCTAACTTTGAACGTGGAAGTTTCTTACTTTTAGTATAATATGATATGATGATGATTAATTGTACTGTTAAAATTTTCAATATTATCCTTTTTTCCACTATTATTCATAATATTTGCTCTATGCATGTGTTCCTTGATTCCTCAAGGGTTCAGGTCTGCACAAAATATTTATGAATTTGTTTTTTCCTTTTTGGATTGACCAAATGTGGGGGTTGTGGAAATAACGAGAGAGATGTGTTTTGAAAAATAAATCAAGGCTTAATGCATATGCAGCCCGCTAAATTTGTTATTTTGGCACCTCAACTAAGTGTTGTTCCTATTGAACCCTTAAACTCGTCCTCAAGTGTGTCTATCAAATCCTCTAAATCTGATTTTTATTAGAAGCAAAAATTAAATCCTGTTAATGAAGGTGAATTAATATTTTAGGCGTGTGGTAAGTTATTCTTTAGATTATGGATGTGTCGGTTTCTGCTAGTTCTGCTCTTCCACTGCTAGTTTAATTAAGAGCTTACTCTTTTTTTTTTTCTCTCAATTTCAACTAATCTTAGCTAAAAGATGACATAATTAAATTAGAATATATATTAGCATGTTGCTAAATTGAAGATAGAATACCATGTAAGTAAAATTGTGTTTGATAGACACACTTGAGGACGAGTTCAAAGGTTCAATAGGAATAACACTTAGTTAAGGTGTCAAAATGAAAAAAAGAGACAAGTTCAGGGCTGCGTATGCATTAAACCATAAATCAACTTTCAAACATCATTCAAGACATTTAAAATGCTATGGGTAGTGTAATTATATTGTCAGAGTTACTGATACTGGAAAAAAAGATTAGGAATGCAAACAAACTAGCTAATCCTCTTTTCAAATAATCAAATCACTTTCAGTTAGAACACTTCTTCCATTAGTCAAAAAAGTTCAGCTCTAAAGTTCAAATTGGGCGTCGTCAAAACCACTTTTGGGAACATTACTAAAATTCTTTTATTGTTCTGTATATCCAAAGTTTCACTAAGTTAACATTTCCACGAAGATATAACATTTTAACATTCAATTGCGAATATTTTCTAAATTAGTTGCAGAATAATTGTTGATTACGACTGTTATACCCTATTTTAACCGAATCAAAGCGGAGTACAACATATTAGTGATTCCTATATTATTTAACTTAAAGAGTCGCCACCTAATTATTTTTAAATGTGAATTAGGACACCTATTTTGACTAAGTAAATGCTAAAAATCAACTCCGATTACTAGTCTACTTAACTAATTTGATTCTAGGTAAGGGTCCTTAGTTATCTTAAAGAGAAGGGGTAAAGCATCCTTTAAGATTCACTTAAATACTGTTAACTGGCCAAACTTAGGTTATTTTAAAAATAATCTCAAAATATAAGTATAGCATTTTATATATTTAAGAAAATAGCTTGCATTATAAGTGAACATTAATAACGATAGTGATGAAATTTGTAAGGAAACTAATTAGTAGTTATGGAAAATGACTTTAGCTATAAGTTAAACTTTAAAAGTGAGCAGGATCAGTCAATGTCCTTGCAAGCGTTAAAAATAATCCATAGCTAGGAACCAATTTATTTTAACAATTTGATAAATATTAGGGGATCAAATAGGATAAGTAAGTCACTATACAAGTCAGCTAGTATTATTGGAAAGTAGCTTTGTAAACGAGCCTGTTTGGATGGGCTTAAAATAAGCAGCTTATAAGCCAAAAAAAAAAAAATGGGATATGCTAACTTTTTTTTTTTTTTTTTGGCTTATAAGCAAGCTGCTTTAAATAAACTAAACCAAACGGACCCAATTAGTTTTTTGGCTTATTTTATGCACAAAATGACTTTAAGCTGACTAGCCAAACACTCAAACAGCTTATAAGCAACTTATAAGTCAATCCAAACGGGCTCAAAGTCTTCTTCTTCCTAAAAAAAAGTCTAAGACTTATTTGGAAAATATCAAGTAAAGATTTAACATTTCATAAATAATAAAAAATAAGAAAGAATTTAAGACTCCAATTTAGGCTAGGTGAATATTTTGAGATCCGATTTCAAATCCTTAGCAAATGGAATGAGTCTAAATTGTGATTAATAAAAGGTAAAAAGTTTGTCATATGCTAATCTTAAACCCATAAAGTCACGTATCAAACAATGAAAAGAAGCATCAAATGAATCATTCAAAACCACACTCAAACAAAATAATTAATAATGCAACGAGCTAAATGTTTCATGCCAGTAACCCTCAGAAGGATTTTTACTTCTTCAAATTGAAGGCTGTTCTCCTTAATAGATCTGAAGTTATAGGAATAGAGGATATGCCGTGGCCAACAGTCTTGCATTAAGACTCAAGATTTACTCCAAATGTGTACATGCAAAGAAAGGGAAATAAAGACAAAAATTGGCAAGCAGTTCTCAAGTCTAACAGAAAAGCATATCGAGATAAATGTTCTTATCTAAAGAGAGATCATACCACATAGTAGTCAAATTAATCCAGTTTCTAGTTAATTCACATATGCAAGTCTGTTCCCACAAGTATTGTTTTAAGACATGAAAATAAACCAAACAATATTGTCATTAGAGTAAGAATCTTAAATCATTAAGTATATATCATCAATACCTGAATATTAGCTTAGGAAAATGCCACTTAAAAAAAAAGAATTAGCTCCTGGAGTTCTAGCCTAAAATTATAGACACTTACACGAACCTGCATTCAAAGCATGCGCAAAATTGATAAAGTCCAATAGGCATGTTTCTTAAACTTCAAATGAAATAAACATACAGAGACATATTTTCTATATGTTGAGGCGAGCATAAGAAGATACATTAACACTTCAACAGGAATTTGATAACAATGAAGGAGATTTATTTCTCTGAATGTGCTGCTACATTATTTCAAAGGAAGTGTTCAATATATCCTAAGTGAAATGTCTAGCAAAAAAGGACTGAAATCATGGTATTTAAAACCAAAGACATAACTTTAACAATTAATGTATTAATCATCAGAAACCTATTCATACAAGCAGTTTAATGGACATCTTATTTTCCTTGCTCGATCAACATACACAAGCAGAACACACAGTCCTTTCATGATCTTTGTACACATACAACTACAAAATCATGTTTTCTACACGGAAAATAAACCATAAATCACATTTTCAAATGAACACATACTTGGCAGAAATAAAAAAAAAAAAAACAATAAACAGGGGGAAGAAATTTAATGTTACGAACCTTTTTTGGGTGCAATGAACTGGGGTGCGGGGTCTTAGATCCGACGCAATCCGACCTTCCTCACAAACAAAACAGCACGATTAAAGCCAAGTAAATCTCCTCCACGGCTAAAAGTGGGCAGAGATCTGAGAAGAAAAAAGAAAGAAGTGATTTTTGAAGGATTTGGAAGTTTAGAGGGGGAGAGGCAGCGGCCAAAACTTGTTAAACAAATGCTAATGAGATGTATTTATAGGTGATGGAGAGCTAGGTTAGGGTTTATGGATTTCAAAACTTTTTTGGCTCCAAAATGAAAATCAAAGAGCCGTTTCAAGTCAAAATCCAATCTCTGAAAGTTGATTTTCTCTCAGAAATTTGAAAAGTATTTTGGTTTTTTGTGTTGACTAAATTAAAGAGGAGAGATGAGGAGATGTTATAGACCCAGATTCTTACTCGGAAATGGAAAAAACAATGCTCTTCCATGGCTGATAGAGGTTGAAACCTTAGATGAAAATGGGCAAGAAGACAAAGGGGATTCTGCTATAGAGAAAAAGGGAAGAAGAGGTGCTGAGAGACATTAGGGCAAGAAATTATTTGGAGTGGGCCTTCTGATTTCGTTTTGGGCTTGAATTGGCTGATTTGGGCTTCAACCTTAATGCTCCTTTCTTCCTTTAATTTCTTTGGCTTCAAAATTTGATTTAAAACATCCTTTAATAAATTATATATTAACATGTGCTTAAGTGAATAAATTACGCAACGCGAAATATAATTACTAGTAATTACATAGCAGTAAAAATTATATGATATCATAATATTCACGCCATGATATTTATAAGGTATAACACTAAAAATGCTATCATTTAATTGTATAAAATAAATGCGATGCGTTTTTGCGTAAGACAATAAATAGAAATGTTAAAAGTGATATTGACGATTATAATATTAAGTGATGGCAATATAATAATAATAATAATAATAATAATAATAATAACAACAACGGTAATAATAATGATAATAGGCAATGACTATAGTTGGATAATGAAAAACGACGATATTAATAGAAAGATAATAATTGTAATAAAGTATAAATATCTGTTTCTTAAGTTGTCCAAATATTATAAGCGCAAATAAATATTTTGGAAGAAAGGCGGGACAAAATTGAGTGTCAACAACGACAATTTCTTCTTGCAACATATTCATACTAAAGACTACTTATGGTCCTAACTCATGATTCAAGCTCAACTTTTGTAATGTACAAAGAGGAGCAAATTAATTTTAAGTCAAAATATCCTGAAACTAAAGCTAATATTTCCTTTGGATTTCTAGTTGAGCAACAATCTCGAATACAAAAGAAATCACAGAGAAATGTCACTTGAAACTGTTTGTGTTAGTGATCCACTAAGTATTCTTCAAAGGATTGAAAATGAGTATGATTTAATAGGTCCCAAAAAGAAAAAAAAAATACTATTAAAACAGAATTGTGGTTTCTGTCTTTCTGAGTACATTTATCTAGGACACCACTTGGATACAGTTGCCGTCGCCCCTGGTTTCTGAGTACATTTCTCCTCTTGAAGGGAAAGCAGACTCGAAAAAAGCATCAAGCCCTACAAAGAAACATCAAAATTTTGATGGAACGTCTAGGACTCGGCCTGTCTTTATTATCTCATGTAGTGTAAAACAGTCGTGTGTTGGATTAACAAATATAGATGCACCATTGTTATTTAGAGAAGATGAAGAACAAGCTCGATTAATTCAAATGAGCAAAGGAAAATAGGCGAAACAAACAATGTTGTCTTGCACTAGTTTTGGGCCTAACTGTTCTATCAGTCTTGGGCCTCACCATACAAGCCCAAATCAATGAATATTCAGATATCCAAGTGCAAAGACCAAATGAAAATAAGCATTTCCAGAATTCATTTTCAGATTTGCCAGCTGGAGAGATAAAATTTCCTCCAAATTTCGTGACATAGCAATGATCAGGAATAAGTGTACAACTGTATAGTTTGTTACATTAGGAAACAAATATATAGTGGACAACAAATAGATAGTGGACAAGTGTAGGTTCATAATTGATTTTCATATTTTTACATTCTTGGGACATACCCTACATACTTGTATATATACAAATATAGATGAATGAAGAAAGCAAGCAGAAAATTTCCCAAATCTGTCTTCATTTTATTATATTTTCTTCATGGTATCAGAGCAGCAGTAAGATCCAAATCTTTTCTTTATTTTCTCCCTTCAATCCAAATGGCAAATACACCACAATCATCAGAGGGAAACTCTTCTTCTTCTGCAGTTATGGACTCTAGCAGTCCATATTATCTCCATCCCTCAGATTCCCCAGGGATGAATCTTGTGAATTTCGTTTTTGATGGAACTATTTTTGCTGCGTGGAGAAGGTCCATCATTATTTCTCTATCAGCTAAGAACAAGATGAGTTTTATTGATGGTTCTTCCGAAATACCATCTGCTGATACACCTGAGTTCAAGCTTTGGACTAGGTGCAATAACATGGTGATTTCTTGGCTGCTTAACTCCCTTTCAAAAGAAATTGCAGGGAGTGTGATATACTCAAAATCTGCTAAAGATCTCTGGACTGACCTTCATGACAGGTTTGGTCAGTCCAATGGAGCTCAACTCTATCATCTTAAAAAAAGCCTCACAGATCTGGTGCAAGGAACAACTGATGTATCAGGATATTTCACAAGAATCAAGAGGATTAGGGATGAGCTGGATGCTCTCTCCAGCGGAGAAATATGTTCTTGCAACTGCACCTGTGGAGGAAAGAAGAAAATAGTCAAATCCAAGCAGGACGAAAGATTGATCCAATTTCTAATGGGACTTAATGATGTTTATGCAGCAGTAAGAAACAACATACTCATGATGTCACCTCTCCCTAATGTGAATCATGCCTACTCTATCCTCATTCAAGATGAGAAACAGCGAGAGGCATATGTTAATCCTAAGTTTCCAGGTGACTCATCTTCATTTCTTGCAACACATCAGAATTTCTCAGGTCAGAGGTACAACAATACTGATTTTAGAGCAAGAAAGAACAACAACAATAACTACAACAGCAATTTGTTTGCACAAATTGTAAGAAATCATGACACTCAATTGCAAAATGCTACAGAATAATAGGCTATCCACCTGATTTTAAGTTCAGCAAGGGGTCAAAATCACAACCAAACAACAAAGGGAACTCTATGGCTAACGCAGTGACAACAGTTGGATATTCAGGTTACACAACAAATGGGAAACAAGAAAATGGATCAGTTGCTCAGGAGAACTATGGTCGTTTGGAAGAAGAGTTTCAGAATGCACAGATTGGAGATGTGCCATTTGCAGGAAGTGAGGTTTCAGCTAACATGGTGCACTGTTTTGCTGGTAACACTTCAGTGATCCAATACTATATCAAATTCATGCTAACTCTAGCTACTGGATATTAGATTCAGGAGCTTCTGCTCATATGTCGTTTGACCCTTCTTTCTTTACTACTCTTACACTTCTGCCTTCTCCTATTTATGTCAAGCTCCCAAATTCTTTTAGGGTAAGGGTGACACATGGAGGAACTCTCACTCTCCCTCATAATTTGCTACTAAAGAATGTTTTGCTTGTCCCTTCTTTTAAAATCAATTTGATATTAGTTCATCAATTCTGCAAACAATTCTATTGCACACTAAAATTTTCTTCCATTTGTTGTGTTATGCAGGGCCATTCAATGAGGACCCCTCTGGTTATTGGTGAAGCAAAGGATGGGATCTATATTGTTACATCCGGCATTTTTGCATATTCGAAAAATTCGAAACAATTTGGCTTGTAGTGGACAAGGCCACATTTGGACCTTGCTTGGTACGAATGTGTCGGTTATGAATATGTTGGTGTGGAATTATGAAAGGAGGCCAAGGGAAAAATTGGAAATTTTGAGAACTTGTTCCATGAATTACAAAAAAAAAAAAAAAAAAAAACTAGCCAAGTGGACTAAAAAAAAAAATAGAAAGTGAGGCCCAACCGGCCACTTATGGCCCTAGTCCATGGAAATTAATTAATTTCCATGTGATATAATATATGCATCCCTATCCATAGAACTTTCAAGAAAACACAAAGCAAGAACAAAAGAAAAAGAAAGGAGAGGATTCGGGTGAGAAAGAAAGAAAGGAAAGAAAAAGAAAAAAATTCTTGAAGCCTAATCCTTGGTTCAAAAATTTAATTCTTGTGAGATTAGTGCTAAGCTCAAGGTCCTCTACAAAGTGATATAAGTATTTTGGCAAGAAAGCAATTTTAACCTCCAAGTGAAGAACTTGAAGAAAGGTAAGGATTTTATGCTTTTGTTGTGTTATGGAAGGTATATGTAGGTTGTAGTGTGTGTAAATGAGTGAAAATCATGAAAATTTTGTGTGTTGGGATTGGATGTGTGTTGGCCGTATATATATATATATATATATATATATATTGCATGCCTATGATGACTTGAATTCATGTTGGAATCTTGTTGTAGTGTGGTAGAAATTGTATTAGAAGTGAAAGTTGAATGAATTAGTGGAAGTTGGAAAAATTATGTGTGTGGCCGTGTGGTACTATGCTGGTTATGGAATATGAATTTAATCTTGTTAGTATGTAAGTGTGTTATGGTGAAATGAATGGAAGGATAATAGTCTTTGTTGTCATGGAAAAATGGTTACTAAGTTGTTGAAGGAAATTATGCAACCTTGTTATGGTTTATGTAAAAATGGAAATGAAAGTATCAAGAGGCAAATTATGATTAATGTTGATGAATTTGGAAGATGGAAATGTGTTATGAACTTGTACGTTGAAGGTTAGGAAAATTGGATAAATTGTGGCTTGATGGAAAGTTTGTATGTTTGTATATCTTAGGTATATCTTGTGAAAATGATATGATATGCCCCCGAATCGTGTTGTAATGACTTTGATGGGTGATGAATATGAAAATAATAAGATTGGTTTGAAAGTGTAAGGTCGGAACGGAAAGTTGGCAAATTGTGCCCTATTAGGTATTTTGAGCTACTTGTCGTTATCATGAATATTGTTGTTGGGTTGTGTTGATTGTTTGGCTGTGTTTAACTTTTGGGGAGGTCATGTATACAGAGGAAATGCTGCCGAAATTTCGGTAGGCAAGTATGTGTTAAGTTTGGACTATTGAAAAGTTGAAACTAACAAATGGTAAACTTGACCATTTCTAGATTTTGGACGAAATTGGAATCGACGCCAAGCGAGCGTAAGGCGCTATCGAGGTATGTAAAGCCTTCCCCTTTATTCTTAGGCATGTTCTGAATGTAATAGGCTCGGCCGTGAGCCTTGAATACGACTCTGTTCCTCGGAATTCGAGATGGAAATCCGCTCCAATTCCTTCAGTACGATTGAAACCAATTTCTTATAAAATGCCTTTAAAGTGAACTTTTGTACGAAACTTTCTCAAACGAAGTCGGAATACTTCCGAATGATTATGGATGACCTCATAAGATCTTTTATCAGTAATTTACGCATGTCACCTCGAGTTGGTCCGAGGTGGGCCCACGGAGCCCCGATACCTCTTGTATGACCTAAATTGCCTTATTTTTGTCCGTTTTTCACAGGAAATATCTGAACTATCATTTTGATCATGATACGACTGTTTTATATAAATCTTGCAAAATGGTTTTGGACATCTGAAAATCTGATTCTGGTTATAATCTGTCATGCCTTCCCAAGTAGGATATAGACGCGTATTATGAACGCTATCCGAATACTTCGATTTGACTCGCCATTTGGCCTACTTCAGTTTGATTGGGTCTGTATAATGATCTGTATGTATGTGGTATCTCATTAATCAGTTCGTGCATGTGCTATGATTCCTTTCACCGGATCCCGGGTCGGTTTATATCGTGCGGATGGGCCGCCGAGTCCCTTGTCGGGGGCCGGGTCCCATGTATGAATTTCGAAGTATGATGTGTCCGGTTCCGGGGTACTGTGGTATATGTCCGTCCCCGGTTACCGTGTATATGTTACGAAGTATGATGTGTCCGGTGTCCCGGCGTGTGATCTGTCCCCGGGGTTACCGTGGTTATGATATGATGTGTTATGTGACGGAGATGTTCGAAGATATGAAATCTTCTGAAATATGATGTGTTGTGGCGCCAAAGGTAGGAGTGGCGACCACGTTTCTGTACCCTATGTATGATTCTGTCTGTCCGACGGATTACGATTCTGTTTGTCCGTCTGGATTCTGATTCTGTCTGTCCGTATGGATTCTGATTCTGTCTGTCTGTATGATTTATGATTCTGTTTGTCCGTCCGAATTATGATTCTGTCTGTCTGTCTGGACCATGACTCTGTCCGTCTGTCGGGATTATGATTCTGTCCGTCCGTTTGATTTATGGTTCTGTCCGCTATAATTTTGTATTCTGGTTCAGACCATGATTATGTTTGTTATGTTTCTGCTTTACATACTCGGTACATTTTTTGTACTGAACCCCGGTTCTTCGGGGGCTGCGTTACATGCCCGCAGGTACAGACGCACCTGGAGATACGCCGCCAGTCTAGGGCATCGATTCTGCTGCTTTGGAAGAGCTCCTTTGATCCGGAGAAAATACTTTTGGTATATATCTTCTGTCATCTGTAGACTCTGTATGTATGGTACTTTGGGGTACGACGGGGCCCTGTCCCGTCATCTGATTCTGTATGTCTGTAGAGGCCTGTAGATAGATATGTGGGTTACGGGTTTCATCTGTTTAGGTAAGTACGAACGATTTTGTGACTCCGTCTGTATGTTAGCCTCATCGGCTTGTCTGTAAATTTCTGTATGTTCAGGCATGTATATGTTCGCGCGCGCCGCATCTGTATCGGCCTGATTCTGTACACATCTGTTTGGAAAAAAGAAAAAAAGAAACAAAAATTTGTATGGTACGAAATTCTGTTAAGTAGGTACGTATGGGTATCCAGTTAGGATACCAGTCGCGGCCCACGGGGTTGGGTCGTGACATATATCATGAACACTACTTCAAGTCTACAAAGTCCTGTCAAGTCTAGTTCTAAATCTGATGTTTTACTCTCCAGCTGTAGTTCTTTTCCTAGTGCTTTTTCTATTCCAGTAAACAATAGGGATGATGTAAAATTATGGCACATTAGATTGGGCTGCATGCCTTTTGATTCAATGAAAAACATCAGTCCCTCTTCTTCCTTTTCTCATTTTGATCACAAATGTGATATATGCCCTGTTGCTAGACAAACTAAACTGCCATTCCCTTCTAGTTGCATCAAAACTAAGGTAATTTTTGAGTTAATTCATGTGGACACTTGGGGACCCTATAAATCATCTACCTACAATGGATACAAGTATTTTCTTACTATTGTAGATGATTTTAGTAGAGCAACTTGGACTTATCTCTTGAGCACTAAAAGCAATGCTTTCCCTGCACTAAAAAACTACCTAGCTTACATTGAATGACAATTTGGGGCCAAGATAAAAATGATAAGGTCAGATAATGCCCTTGAGTTAGGCAGTGGAGTGATTCTTTCAGAATATTTTCTCTCAAAAGGAATCATCCACCAAACTTCTTGCATTGCCTCTCCACAACAGAATGGAGTTGTGGAAAGGAAACACATGCACCTTTTGGAGACTTCTAGAGATTTATTAAACCAATCTAAAGTGCCTATTTGCTACTGGGCAAGGGTAGGATTATTTGGCAGCTGAAGAACATCATAATCCTCTTCAACAGCCTCCCAAAGATTTAAAGCCTCAAGATAAATCTCCATTCTGACTGCCCATAGATGATAATTTTCACCATCAAAGACAGGATGAGCTATTTGAGAAAAGCTATTTTCAGAACCCATCTCTCACAGGTCCCTCAAGAAAATGGCTCTGATACCAATTGTTGGTTTTTAGCAAAGAAACGTAGGAAATAACAAAGAAAAAAAAATACTGAAAGAAAAAAAAAGTCAAAGCGAAGTATATTATTTAGCTATGTTTAGCTCTGCATTTATAGGGAAAAACAATAAAAAGATAATCATAAACTATCCTAAAATATCTCTGCAGAGTGTTGACACCCAATTTTGTCTCGTCTCTCCTCCGAAATATCTATTTACACCTCTAGTATTTTGGCGACTTCAAAAAAAAATATAAAAAAATAATAAAAATAAATAAATAATTTTTTATATTTTTACTATAATTATTAGTTTCTTATCAAATAATGGTGTTTCATTATTCTATTACAGTTACCCGCTGTTATTATTATTATTATTATTATTATTATTATTATTATTATTATTATTATTATTATTATTGTTGTTGTTGTTGTTGTTGTTGTTGTTGTTGTTGTTGCTGTTATTTTGTTACCGATATTATTATAATTCACATTTTTATCATTTTAGCATTTTTATCAGCTTACGCATTGCATTTATCTTCGCATAATTAAATAGTAGTTTTTATTTACTGTGGACTTTCAAAATATTATTGCACGACTGTTACAACGTCATTTTTTTTATCCGAGCACTAATAACTGCATATTTTATATTAAAGTAATATTTTAACACACGTTAGTATAGATTTATTTAAATAGGTCTTTTATTTAAATGTAATAGTCCAATCAACCCATACTATTTTCGGACCAGTTCATAAAATCAGCCCACATTTTAATTCACCCAGCCCATATTTTCAGCCAACCCAATCCACTACACCCAATACCCGACCCGACCCGGACGGCCCAATTTTCGATCCAAAACAAGGGTTCCCTTCCCATTTTTTTGCTTCAGCCGCACACCCCAGCCCCTTTCTCCTTCTCTTCTCCCTCCTTCGTCTATCTCTCTTCTCTCTTCCCACGTTGCCTCTGTCGGCTCCACCTTGCTCTGTCCCCCCACGCTCCTCTGTCACCCCATTCCCCCTGTTCCCCACGCGTATTTCTTTTATTTCAACACAACACAAAGAAAAACCATATAAATAGTGGCGGTTTGAATCGTCTGGGAGGAGGATTTTTTTTTTATTAATTCCCCAGGAAAAGGTCGTGAGACGGAGAAATCCCCTGCAAATTAGGTTCTGGAATCGCAAGAAATACCTTAGGAAAACAAGTTTGTGAACCCCCTCAAATCCCCTGAAAAGGTCCGGAGGAGCTGAACTCCCCCCTTAGAAAATATTAGTTCTTTTAGCAGTATTGTTTGATATCGAGTCAAAATCCACACCATCTTTTGTTCTGTTTTGCCCTTGGCATCTGTTTGGATTCGAGGGTATACAAATTCGGGATTCGTAGTGTTTCGAAGTAGATTTGAAGTGTTCGAGGTTATATCGAAACCTTCGCCTCACTTCGCTGCACCCGAAGAAGGTAATTCCCCTTCCTTTTTATCGTTTACATTTTTGTTCGGTTTCTTTAGTTATTTGCAGTTAGTTATGTGCTATATTGGCGTGTTTTATGGTTAAGTATGTTTTAGGTTGCTGATTAAGTTTAGTTGCTATGTGGTATGGATCAAAGGTTATCAATCTTAAATTTTACTAAGTACATGTCTGGTTAAAAAATCACCTGAATCTGGTCACACGTTTGGTTAATTTAATGAGTTAAAATCAACATGCCGTATGACCCTGTATGTGATTCTGTATGCTTGTTTCCATTAAATGTATGTTTGTTTGCTTCTGTTTATGTCCGTTAAGCTAGGAGTTGACGTATAGAATTTTATGGGAATAAGTCAGCCTGAATGTTGTTTGGTTTCAGTTTATTGAATTTTAAAGGGTTTCCTGTAAGAGCATACGCAAAAAGGGGTTTAGTCTCAGATACATGTCTTGTCTTGTTTGGTTTTAAGATGTTTCAAATCTATTAAATTCTAGTAGAAATGCTTATCCAGTAATTAAAAAGCTTTCAGTTTAAGTAGTCCTTTTTTTGGCATATCAGTAGCACTTCCCTTCTTTTCTCACCATTCTGTTAAAGGACTCTAGTAATGGATTAGCATGTTCTCTTCTAAGAATTATCTCTGTGCTGAGAATGTTAATTGCTTCTAGATTGTTGATTTGATTAGTTTAAGGCAGTCATTTGGATAAACTAATGTCTAGTTAAGGAGAGGATTATCTTGAAATATATTTTGTCATTCTGTAAGCTAACTTTGTTTGGGGTTGGTTTCCTAGTTTTCAAAGTGCATTATTCATTAATGCTAAAAATCTGGTTGAAATGTATATCATCTACGCTGCTTGGTTGAAATCTGAAGCAGATATCCATTTACTTTCAAGTAAGTTACTTGAACAGTATCGTCTAGTTCTCTCGCTGCTATCTGGTTTAAGTAAATAGATTAGGGGACAAATATGAGTAACATATGAATCCAAGGATAAGTTGTGTTTGGAATTCCATTTTTTTTTTTGTGCCTCTCTTGCAACTTCTCTGTTATGGTTTAAGGATTTGAATGATTTGGTTAAGATAGCAAAGGGTGTGTCCTTGTATTTTTATCAAATGAGATTTAGTGTAACATGAATGTATGTTAGAAATGGGCTTTTCTTTATAAAAAAAATATAAGTGGTTTGATTGATGAGTGTCAAATAAGATAAAAAAAAAGATGTATTTCCTTTCCATTCTAACAAGGAAAAGAGTACCTTTCTTCCATGATTAACCCAAAAAGAGTACTTTTTTTTTTATTTGGTTTAAACCTCAGCCCTATGTCACTACTGGTCGCATATGTATAGCAAAAAATGATAATCAAGTGAGCAGTTCGCCACTCTTTACTTCCGAGACAGAACTTACAATGGATTGTTTCAAATTGAGAAATGTTGGTCTAAAGTCAGTTTTATGTTCACCCTCATGTTTAGTTTTTCGTTAGATTGTCCATCTTTTGAATAATCTAATCCTTAAGTTTGATCGTGACAAGCCAAGAAGTAAGTCCAACTTCTTATTGAAACGGAACCTATTCAATTCTTGAAAGAGTTGTTGTGTTTTGTAGAAGTCTATTGTGTTGATTAAGTTACATATCGGTCACTAAAACCAGTATACTTTTTTTCCTTAACTGGGATGTTGTTTGCCTTATTTTCCTCCAGTTGTTTACTTTCCTTTGAGTGAATAAGGGTCTGTCCTGATTATGTATTTGTCAATTAAGTATAATATTCAGTATTAACAAGAATCCATTTTAGTAAGAGACTACAATGAATTGGCTTTGTTGTTCACATACCCTTCGTCTCCCTCATTTTTTTGGCTGGAATGATTCAAACAGTCAGCTGCTATTTATGAAGATGCTGTTGAAGTTCCAATGGTTTTCCTTGTTCAAACTCATCATGGTGATTGCTTGTCCGGTGTAGTTCCCTTATTTTAGCTTTATAAGAGTGATTATAGACACCATATGTGAACAATGATAGCCTGCCTTAGATCAGTACTTGTTTCATATGCTGCCAGTGTGCTCTGTTGGATCTCGTGTCTACACGAATATGGCAATATATTTGGTTAGAATTTTGCATGAATTTTAAATGTTGCAAGTATGCCTTGGTTGAGTCCAGTGTATGTCTGAATACTATGAATGCAGTCAGTTCAAGGCCTGCTCTATTGTATACTACAACATATTGTCTTGTTACTTGATCCTGTGTATGCCCCCAAATTACCCCCAAAATTGCAAGTATGTTTTGTCTGAATTATATCCACGCTGGCTGTTTGTAAAATGCATTGTCTGAGTCCTGTATGTTATTGTGTGAGTAAAATATGTTTTGCCGCCTATGATATGCTATGCCGCCTTGCTTTGCCTACAGCTATAAATGTCTTCTTTCTTAATCTCTGATTGGCAGTAAAACAACTTGCAAGTTTACACCATCTAGTGACGTATACCATTTAGATTGGATAGAGGTTGATGTATGTAATTTTGGACTTATTGTTGAAAAATGTCAATGCCAACATTAAGCATAATCTCTTTTGATTTGCTTCTTCTTGATGCCTTTAGTAATAATTGCATACTTCATAAAAAAAGGGGGTTTCAGTGCAAACAAATTAAGAATATGGGCTGTACTTTCACATTTTTAACAAGTTAAAATTGATGTATTAGCTATTAAAACATGATACAGAAGTTAGGGACTTGTCAACCTAACGATTATTGTTTAAAGTGAAACAAGCTCTGCCACCTTGCTTTGCCTAGCCTTGCTATCCTTTGTTTAGATTCCTCGTGTATGGTGGATGTATCCGAATTCCCTTCTTCCTCTGTGTTGCTATGCTACTGCTGTGTGATATACGTAGGATATACATAATACACAATCTACTGATCGTTTTTAGTTTACATTTGTGTTTAACATTATTCATTGATAATTTACTAATCCTTTCCTTCCGTTTTTTTTTGCATGACTATCGCATACGAGTCCGAGAGACTCGTCTTCTTCCGCATTCGGAGGTGGGCTAAAAGCCCAATGTGACCTCTCTCTTGTCCAGTTCTGCCGCAACCAAAATATAGAAAACAAAGTTTCTGGGCCAAAGCCCAATAGACAACAGCAGCAGATCAGCAGTCCCAAAATGGGCTGAGCCCATTTAATATCACTTGCTCCGTTACTTCATTTTTATGCATTTAATTTGTATTGCATGACTAACATTTTGTTTTGTTAATTTAGACAAACCTTAGTGAAATTAATAGGTTTAGTTTTAGAAATGGGTAGTTAGTTTAAGGAAGACTAAAATTAATTCCATAAGTTTTTTTATTCTCTTCTTTCCATGTTAAAATGTCTAACATTTATTTTACTATGGAATAATCGATTTGCAAAATGGAATAATCGATTTGCAAAATGGCATGACTATATATTTTAAGTAAAAGGAATCATATTTTGTCATAAACGTTTCAAAACGTCACTAATACGCAAGTATGAACTCAAGTATATTTTATAGATAACTCTTCAAGTTTGAATCAATCAAAGCATATTTAGCTAAGCATAATTTATAAGAAATAATAAAAAGGGAAAGAAAACTCAATTGCTCTTGAATCCTATTTACAAGCCTAGATTTTTCTACATTGTTACATTCATATAACATAATTTATTCAAAGTTCAAAATTGCTAAATCTTTTTCTTAAAAGCTATTATTTATGAGCAAAATATCATATTTTCATCAAGTCTCATCTTGGAATAGCATTTATTATACTTTCATTTATAGCCTTAACAACCTTTATAAGTTTTATTTCAAAAATGGCATTTAAAGTTTTCTTTTATACAAATTATTATATTTTTTGTAAATTTTATTTTAACTAACATGATTTTCTTCTTAAAACTTTAGCAATATTTTTAAGTCATTTTCTAAAATTTAAGCACTATATTTAATCTAATTAATTAACCTAAGTTTGGTCAGATAATCGTAGTTAGCGGATTCTAAAGGATGCCTAATCCCTTTCATTTAGGATAATATAGAGTGCTTACCTAGAATCACATTGGTTAAGCAAACTATTAACAGAGGTTTAGTTTTAACTTTACCTTAGTTAACATCTGGGTGTCCTAATTCATCGTTAAATTAATTAGGTGGCGACTCCTTAAAATAAATAAATAGGAATCACCAATACATTATACTCCTAATTTTGACTCCGGTTAAAATGGGGTATGACACAGAGTATATCTTTAACTAACCAATCTAGCCTTGAATATCTCTACAGAATATATTTCTATATTTCTAACAGACTTCTTATGTTTCCTTTTAAGCAGCTTGATGGAGCTCCGTAGCAGCCATTCTGATTCACTTTCATCTATAAAGAACCAACTTGAAGAGTTAAAGACCAAGGCAATAATAAGCATACACACTAAGGTCTTGCTGTAGAAGTCTTTGATATATGATGTTCCTCTTACTCATCTTATATTGTGGCTATCGAACATCACAGAGCAGATTAAACTTATTAAGACAGTTGAGCAAACCCCAGTGAAAAAAGAATATGGCAATTGCTTCCCCCACTCTTGTGTCACCTCGATTGACTGATACTCCTAGGTCCTATGAAGAATATGTGGATTTTGAGGATGTTAGGCAAACTATGAAAGATCAACTAGTTGGTGGGACACCCGAGCTATATGTTGTCTCCATTTCTGGAATGCCTGTACAAAGATGAGTCAATTGTCTCTCGTTTTGATTTTCGAGCAGAGTATTGTGTTTCTCAGGTATACACACGTGGAGAGTTGCTGTTTTTCTTTCTGAGAAGTGCTTTGGATGGGCATACTAATCTTAATAACGAACATGAGGATGAATTAACTGATAGACTGTGAAAATCTCTATTGTCAAAGAGATGCCTTTTAATCGTTGACGACGTGTAGGAAGTAAATGCATGGGATGGTTAAGATTATGCTCTCCGGCGCTAGAAATGGTAATAAAATCATTCAGCCCACCAGACATTGGGAAGTTTTTGATTACACATAATGCGTTACTGATTCCCATGATCTTCGATGGTTGAATAATGAAGAAGTTTGTTGTTATTACAGAAAAAGATATCTGGAAAAAACATCTGCCCTACTGAGCTAAGGAAAGTCCTGTCAAGAAATAGCACAGAAGTGTAAAGGGCTGCCAACCGCTCATTAATCGATTCTAACTAACTTTGCTGACCTGTCCAGCTAATTAGGGGTGTTCATGGTTCGGTTTGGGTCGGTTATTGATTAAAACCATAACCAAACCAATTTAGTCGGTTTTTAAATGTCTAAAACCATAACCAAACCAAATAAAATAATAACCACCGGTTTGGTTATTGTCGGTTTGGTTTGGTTTTGTTGGATTTTTCGGTTTATGACTAGTAGCCATGAGACTTATCAGTAAACATTAAAAAGTTGAAAAAGACATGTGTTTTTTTTTGTTCAAACGATATCTTTTATTTATAGTTTAAGTTGGAACATACATCATAGAAACATTTTCACTATTAGTGATAGTGTCGTACTCAAGTTACCCAAAGTTGCTAAACTATTACATATAAAGCTAAAAACTAAGTAGTGGCTGCACCGTTTTTGACATCTTAATATACATACCTGGAAATAAAGTAGAGCATAGGAACTTTTAGTTGTTGTTACAAACATACATATTAATTAAATATAAAGACTACCTAAAATTAAAATGAAAATATATGAAATAAAAAAACTTTGTGTAATGATCCCAAACTTTGGGGCAGTACTTGCATTTTGCCCCCAATTCTCCCATTTTATTAAAAAAAACTTTCTGTAATGATCCCAAACTTCAGATGTTTTTCTATCATTATCCCCAAGGCTAGGGTCTCGACTACAAGGAGTTGTTCTTTTCTGCTTTTTAGGAGGATTATCCACGGAAGAAGTATTAGGACATTACCATGTGCTTGAGTTGCAGCAAATGCTGATGTTACCGAAGTATCTTCTATAGGAACCTCCAAATCTACAACCTCTGCCCTTTTTCATATGAAAAATATTAAAAGTTTAGGACCCATTCAGACAAGAAAAAAAAAGGTATAAATTCGAAAAAAGAAGAAGAAACAACCTAAAATCAAATGGCTGACAAAGAAAGGCTAAAAATTTAAGTTAAAGACATTAGACTCTAACGTGAGTTTCTGTTAGTAGGTTTACACTTAACACTTAAAGAGTTAAAAGTCTTAAAGACATGAGCTTGAACATATTTTTAAAAGTACGGGCCTTAAACAATCATGTGAAATAAGTAGACCAGAAATCAAATTAATGATTAAAAGGTATAAAATATTTATAATTATTTATGAAAAACTAATATTATACATATAAACAATTATAAAATTTATGTATATAATTTATCGGTTTGGTTCGGTTATTTATTCAGTTATTTTTTAATATATCCATAACCAAACCAAATATTATCGGTTTTTAAAATTTAAAACCAAACCAAATGTTGGTTTTTTTATTCGATTTGGTTAAATTTTCGGTTTGGTTTTGGTTTTAACCAAAACCGTGAATAGCCCTACAGCTAATTAACTAAACTTCCGGAACCTTGTCAGCTAACTTCTAATTCCTCTTCTTTTAGCTGTGTTGAATTGTATCTTCCCTTAGCTGAATCTGAATAGCACCTTCCGAGAATACAACCCTGTAAGGTGGTAGCCCTTTACACTTTTAGAAGGATAAAGAAGAAAGAATAATGTTTGCTAGAAAGAAATGAAAGGAAGTTTAGGTGCACTGGTCCATGGTGGCGCAAAGGATATAGTACAACTATGCTATAAAAACTTACCTTGTAAACTTGAACTATGCTTTTTATATTTTGGGGCATTTCAAGAGGACAGTAGATATCAGTCTCAAAGTTAAAAATGAACCTAGTCATGGACATTAAAAAAAAAGATCCACGAGGAAGATCAACGCATGTCCTGTACATGGCCTATTGCTTGAGTTCTGCAAAGAAAAAGCACGAAATTCCTTTATGCAAGATAAAAAGGTATTTATCTCTTTAAATACTTCTCTTACTTTATATTGAATCAGACTTTTGTCTTTGTTCTTGTCATACTTAATTTCTTCATTGCGAGAAAAAGCACTGGTCCTCTACATTTTATACTCAAAAGCCTACGTCATGCCAATTTTCATTCCATTGTTGTTGGGTCGACAATCCTGGTGGATGAAGCCCGTCATGCTTGCATGCACGTTCTGTACTATTTAGGGAGGTGAATGCAGATACATTCTCTTCAATGACACGTGTATGTGACATCTTAGGTGGCTTAAAGTTTCTTAGGGTGTTGGATTTGGAGTTCATTGCTGTCGATTCTTTCCTACCGAACTTAATTGAGGTACTTTGCTGCTCAAACTGGTGAGGGTTCTGTCCCATCTTCAAACGAAAATCTTTACAATCTTGAAACTCTTGTAGTTTCCTGATACTTTCTAGAAGCTGCTCGAGCTGAAACATGTACTCATTACTGACAGAGCTATGTTCAATTTGTAACAAGCAAATGAATTCCTTCAAAATTGGAGAATTTGGGAATATTTTCTCTCTAGCGCGGAGGAGGTGGAGAGGATAGTGAGCTAAACGCCCAATCTTCAAAAGTTACAATGCATATTTGCCAAATCATGGGGTTGGTGAAAGATGACAATCAGTTCCCTGCATCAAACTCATTATCTCAACTTGAAATGCTGAAGGTGCTCTTAATCTGTATTCGAAAGATGGGTCCTTCCCCATTAAACTTTCTTGTGCGTCTCAAGAAATTGACTTTATGCAGTTTTCCTCTGCAACTTCCTGAAATTTCAACCATTGTCAACCTTCTCATTTCTTGAGGTACTTAAATTGTAACTTTGAAGGGGAAGATTGGGAAGTGAGGGGAGACCAGTTCCCTCAAGGCCTCAACTCAAGTTCTTGAAACTAGAAGATCTCAAAACTCTCAAAATGGAGAGCATATTTTTTTTTGGGTGGGGGAGGGGGGCATGGGGGGGGGGGGAGTGTTGGGTGGGGTTGGTAATAAACCATAGAATGTCTATGGCTTGTTTCATGTAAAAAAGAATGGCACCTTTCATAAAAGAAAGTGCAAAATTGAACGTGAAGTGATACAAGTATATAGGCATTGCCATCATACTCATAAACAAAATAGAAGTATTAAAAGTATCTTGAGATACAGATTAACAAACCTCCTAACAATCCATATTAAGGAGGAAACATAACATCATCAACAACAACATACCCAGTATAACATCATATTTGTAAAAAGGAGGTTTCATAAAATATCGTGAAAAAATCAACAACGTTCCACCAATCCATAAACAAAAAAAAAAAAAGGCAACCCGGTACACTAAGCTCCCGCTATGCGCGGGGTCCGATGAAGAGCCGGACCAATCCATAAACATTAAAAAGAAATGAAGTCATAACTTTCTTAAACAAAATTCATATACCAATCCATAAACATTAAAAGTAAATGAAGTCATAACTTATCAGAAAAGTCCATAAGACTACTAGTGAAACAAGCCCCAAAAGTATTACAGGAGAGACAAAGCAGCAAACACCCCGCTGCTACAACCAGCAACGTCATAACTTATCAGAAAAGTCCATAAGACTACTAGTGAAACAAGCCCCAAAAGTATTACGGTGGAGAGACAAAGCAGCAAACACCCCTCTGCTACAACCAGCAACAACAAACAATAGCTGCAATAACCAAAAAACAATACAACGCATAAGCTCATAAAAAAAAAAAACACAGAAAGAAAGAAGTACGAGGTCACTCATAACTGATTCTCAGAGAAATGGAAAATTTCAACACATAAGGTCACTTCCTCCGCCTGAAACCCCCTTACAACTTTTTGCTGTAAATAGAATTTTTTACTGGAATTGTAAAGAAATTTTACTTGGAATTTCTTTTAAGGACCGCTAAAGTTTTAAACCGAATATGTATAAGCATGTCAACAAGAAAATATATTCAAGGGAGCAGAAATGAGTGATAAAATAGCAGTATTTGCTTAAAATTGTACCTGCAATCAGATTGGAAATGAACTGAAGGTTGCAGACTTGCAGCCCTAATATTTCAATGCTAAGAAAAGACTTTAACGTCGCATTTGTGCCCATTATCAACTCTTGTTTCTTTGATATCCCTGGCTGAGTTGGAAACGTCTTCACTGCATGATTTTACCTCAATGTACTGCAAATGACCCAGTTCCTCAAAACAATCAGGGATTGCTTCGAGATGTAAACACCTATCCAGAACCAATTTCTTGAGGCAACTGAAGGCTTCCTCAGACACTTTCCATTTTGAGAGTTTGAGATTTTCTAGTTCCAAGAATTTTAGCTGATGGAACTCATTATCTCTAACTTCCCATTCATCCCTCTCGAAGACGACTTGTTGCAGTTTAAGTACCTCAAGGTTGAGAAGGTTGGCAATGGTAGAAATCTCAACAGGCGGCAGAGGAAATTTGCATAATGTCAATTTCTTAAGATTCATTGGAAAGTTTAATCTTGAAGGACCTATCTCTGGAATACTGGTGAAGACCGCCTTTAGTGTTTCAAGTTGAGATAATGAGTCAAATACAGGGAAACGATTTTCATTCTCTCCCCAACGCCCTGAATCAGCAAATATGCATCTTAACTTCTGAAGATTGGGTGTTCTTCCTGCTATCCTCTCCATGTTATCCACGTTGGAAACATATATTGAGGAAAGTGTTGCCAAATTGTCCAGTTTTGAGAGTCTTCCATCAAGAGATTCTCTCGCACCACTTAAATCAAACAAAGCACTGTCACTAATGCTTAAATTTCTCAACTTACTCAGCTTCCAAAGAGTATCTGGC
Source organism: Lycium barbarum (assembly GCF_019175385.1). Classification (NCBI taxonomy): domain Eukaryota; kingdom Viridiplantae; phylum Streptophyta; class Magnoliopsida; order Solanales; family Solanaceae; genus Lycium; species Lycium barbarum. Next base: position 106,384,882 of record NC_083346.1, on the reverse strand, counting down.
AACAGTACCTGTCCTCGATTTCTTTTGACAATGAACGTTTGAAGATTCGAGAGGTTTTCTATGGATGATGGGATAGAACTCTCAGTAGTTTGAACAGCTAGGTATCTCAGATGCTTAAGTTCAGTGGGAAAAGATTTCACATCAACAAACGCCAAATCCAACACCCTGAGAAATTTGAAGTTGCCAAAGATGATAGAGGCATGTCCCATTGAAGAACATGTATTATCGCTAAGCTCCCTGAATAACATTGAACGGGCGTGTGAGCATAACGGCCTCCACCCAGAAAGATCATCTTGATTAGAACAAAATGATAAGCGGCGATGCACAGGCTTTTCAGAATAAAAATGTGGATAATTCGCATCTTGATCTCTGCATAGAGAATTTAAGTAGGGTAAGGAATAAGTGAAAACATATGAATTAATCAAAGCCTCGAGAAGAATATAAAGAAGGAAATACCTTTTCAGCCACAAAAGAAAATTATCTTCCTTAGCTTTCTCCTTGCAGAAGTCGAGTATTAGATCGTGCACACGACATGCTTTGATCTTCCCGGTTGATCTCCTCTTAGTTACCATGACAAGGTTTCTTCCAATAAGATCCTCCAAGTAATCTTCTGCCATATCCTCCAAACACTTGTCCTCTTCATTTTTTATGAACGCCTCAGCAATCCATAAGCTTGTTAATTTTGACACTGAAATTTCTCTGCCCTCTAAAAATGCTCCAAAGTACAAAAAGCAGTGTTTCAGTTTGTAAGGTAAATCATCGTAACTTAGTTTTACTAAATCCTTTGCGCCATCCTGCACTGTTTCCCCAAAACTTAACTCCATCCGCGTCCAGCATCTTTCTGTCTTATCCATCTTTGCGAGAAGACCAGCGACTATAACAACGGAAAGTGGTAGCCCATTACACTTCTTTGCTATGTTTTTCCCAACTTCCTTCAACTCTTCTGGGCAGATTTCTTGCCCAAATACCCTTTTCTTTAATAACAACCAACTTTCTGGCTCTTCCAGACTCCGAAGATAATGGGGTTCAGTGACACATTTAGCATGCACAGCAACTTCTTTAAGTCTGCTGGTCAAAATGATTCTGCTACCTTTTCTATTATCAGGAAAGCATAATTTCAAGTCATCCCATGCTTTTACTTCCCACACATCGTCAATGATTAAGAGGTATCTCTTTGGCAGTAGAATTTTCCGTAGTCTATCAGCTAATTCATCAGCACCTCTTTTACTAATTTCAGTGGGCTCAATACAATTAGCAGAAATCAAAATGGAAAGTAGCAAGTCTTCCCGAGTGTATTCTTGTGAAACACGACACTCTGCCCAGAAATCAAAATGAGAAACAATTATATCATCATTGATAAAACTTCGGGCAAGGGTCGTTTTACCTGAACCGGCCATACCCACAATGGAAACGACATCAGTTCTTTTAATCCTCCAACTAGCTGGTCTCTTATAGTTTTCTGGACATCCCCAAAACCAACCAGTTCTTCGTTGGTAGCATTGGAGGCACTTGTCATATTCTTTTCCTCGGATTTGGTTAACTCTGTCTTAATGAGCTTAATCTCCTTTATAATTTCCGAGAGCCACACTGTAAGATAAGTAAGAGGTACCTCTCTAACTGCAAATGAATCAAGTATGTACTCTGCCTCAAAAGCCTTATCAACGACTCTTCCAACAAGATTTTCAAGTTCATTACGCTGCTTATTATTGCCTTGTTCTGCTACACGCATGACGGAAGGTTCGAAAAATGTAAGCTCCTCATGGACTAATTCAAGTTGATTCTTCACAGAAGCAAGTGAATCAGAATGGACAGAAAGGAACTCCTTGAATCTGTTGAGAAGGTGATTGGAAAAGGCCAATTTATCATTCTTAGGCAAATGGGACGTTACCCACTCTCGGATCTTTTGATAAATCTCCATTTTGACAGACCGAATCATGTCTAAGATAACAAGTAATTGTTGATGCCAATCCTCCTTGTTGCTATCACCAAATGAGTAGACAGCAAATGCAGCATGAATGACCACACTCGATAGCCGTTTGAAGAAACGCATCTTCATCTCATCCTGAATGTCGTTAATCAGAGGTAATTCATTCAGACAGATTCTCAACGAGTTAAGCTGTTCTGCAAGGGATTCTTTTTGATGCACAGTCAAGAAAGAAGACTCTGTTAACTCCATGGACATTTGCTGAAGAGTCTGCATGAATTCATCCGCGGCTTCAATTGGGGACATGACGACAAGAGTGCCTGATGATGACTTTAAATATCTTAGGACGTCTGTGCAGATGACTCGGACGCGTAGCTTAGTATGCTGAATCATTTCCTCCAGTTTATCCGGAAGGTTACAACCCATATTGATGTAGAATGTAATTGCTACGCAGGTAGCCACATAATCAGCATGACGCAACAAAGTCTGCCAGCAGTCTTCTTGTTCTGAACTGCATATCTTTCCGAGAAAGCACACAAAGTTTCTGAGTGCTCTCAACTCCTTTTCGACCAATTCTACTTGAGCCTTTGCAGAAGCATACATGCTGATCTGTGCCTCATTAGACACAACAAGCGGCTTGCCGAGGCGAACAATCACCAGGTCCTTGGCATTCTGTACAACATTGTCTATGTATTCCACCACAGGTTCGTGGGTCAGAGGTGTCGTAGTAACAGCTGGAGCTGTAGTTTCAAAATAACCATACTTGTCTGAGATATCGTACCTGATAAACTCAATTTCTTGTAGCACATAAGAGTAATTAAACTTAGAGTCAGAGCTGAAATCAACTTCTGCAGATTTCAGAACACTTTTGATCTTTATTTGCAGGTCTCCACTCTTCAAGAGGAGAAATTTACCCAGAAACCATAACTCTGTCTTCATCAACTTTATGTTTTTCTTGTGGTATTCGGACAAATCATACTCATTTTCTATCCTTTGCAGAACGCTCACCGGATCAGGAATGACTTCAGCGGGTTCTATTACTTTTTTCTGTGATTCCATTTTGAACACGCAAACGAATTAAACAAAAGTTTTATTTTCAGAAATTTGACTACATATACCACTGCAAGAACTATAATAATTGGGTTGGGGGCCTTGACGGTTTTATATACCTAGAGTTTTGTGAGCTTATCTGCCGCGATTTTCATGTGAAGTTAGAGAAATTATATGTGGTTATTGCTAATTTATATCGCTTTGTATCTAGGTGAAGAAATAAGTGAAAAATTGAAGAAATTAAAGGAGGGCCCATCGCGCAGGCAAGGCAGTGAGTGAACAAGCTGCGGACAGGGCTGCGCAGTCAGTGCACGTTTGGGATTTCGCTGCGCGTTTAGGACTTCAGAAGCATGACCGCGCAGCAGCTCGTCGGGAAACATTAACAACAACAACAACCCAGTGAAATCCCACAACGTGGGGTCTGGGGAGGGTAGAGTGTACGCAGACCTTACTCCTACCAAGGTAGGACGGCTGTTTTCGAAAGACCCTCGAAGGACAGGCCCCTGAAGCTATATAAGGTTTTGACTCGTCCTATTTGGGTGAGCTCGAAACATTTTATCACCATGGTCTGTGTCATCAAGCACAATTAGCACCTTCTTAAAACGAAGTCTACTCGAAATCATGAACTTCCTCTCTTGCTTCTTCTTAACGTAATTATCTTTTTCTCCTAACAGTTCATTGAGAAGGAAATTTTGTAAAGAATGCGGTTGATTCTTTTTCTCATTTTCTTTAATATCCAGAAGAAGAGAAGCAGCTTCAAATTGATGAGATAGAGTACGAAAGATTGCTGTTGCTATTGTCGTTTTACCGAATCCCCCATTCCCCACAATTACTTTCTCTAAATGAGTATTTAATCCTACAACATCTCGCAAAGAAGACAAAGAACAGGCACTAATATGGAAAGTTTTAGGTCCTCTTGTAATTATGGTAACATTAGAATTGTGATCCTATTAGAAGAGGGTTAATTTAGGAGGTCGCTTACTTTCATATAAAGAGGTCCACTGTGGCCTAATGAGATGGTAAGCTGCTTGACGATCCCCCGAATATTATCCCTACAAAAATAAGAAGATTGTTTGTGGAAAATGTAAGAAAATCAAGTATTAGTAAGTATTTCATATTTGTTCATGTTCAGCAGTGTATTAATTATAATCAACCATCATTCTTTTTGCAGAAAAATAATAACATTTTTTACGTCTGAATGATAATCAATGAAATTAGATTGTGCATGTAGCAATCTTAGCTCAATGATATATTGATTTAGTTCCACTTTTTAAATTTGGTAAATATGACAAATTTATTGAGTTTTTATTCTGTTTAACTCATTTTTGAGGTATAGATTCTTTGTTCTGTAGTAAGATATTTCTGGGCTTCACAGAAGCATCCAAATTTGAATGGAAATTATTCCTAAAGTTTTCAGCTCACCCGGAATGGATATCACTGATAACATATCCAGATATACTTGCAGCAGCAGTTAGGGCAGTCCTCCATGCTTGCACCTTCTGCATCCCCTCATCCTTATTACTCAATTCATGTTTTGCAAAGGCATCTGCAAAGCTCCCTCTTTGCTTTCGAACATGTGATGGATCCACATCATAGAAGACTGGTATGACTCTTAGTCCAATTTTGTCCTTGCATTCCATAATCTTCACTAGTTCATTCAAGCACCGACTCGACCTAGCATAATTCTTTGACAAAATGACGAGGGTAGCTTGAGACTCTTCTATAGCTCTCGAGTGTTCTGGTGAGATCGAATCAACACACTCTAGCCTTGTAGAAGATATAAAGGTCACTAATCTGCTATTTATCAAACCTTCGTACAAGCGAGCCGTAAATGTGCTTCTAATATCTTCATCTGTAAAACTTAGAAAGACATCATACTTCAATGGAGGACGGTACTGTGAATTACTCGCAGAAGAAGAAGAAGAAGATGATGCCATGAATTCAATTAATTCGTTGGAATTTGACAAGAAAGCAAAAAAACTTGTGTGAATAGATTGTAGTTGTGATGAGAGAGAAATTGATGATATTTGGGACAAAGTTATACCGTATATGAAAAAAGATGGGGTCAACTCCAATTGGTATTGGACCAGCAAATAGATGCATTTTCATTGAATATTATTATTATTATTATTATTATTATTATTATTATTATACGTAATAGAGAAGTAAGTAGTAGGAAATTTCTGTGATAGAAGAAGACCCACCTCTCCACCCTCTGCACAGCTCAAATTGGAGGGTCGCTGTTCCTCCTCCGCTTCCCTTTTCACATCTTTTTAATTTTAGGTCTAATTGTAAAATTTGGGATTTTATCCTTCAGAAATGAACTCTTATTTTGGTTTAGGGATATATAAGTACTATTTTGCTTGATATATATAAATACCAACAAAAGGACTAAAATAGTATATTATCTTTGAGTTTGGACATAAAATCATATGTTTGCATGAGTGGTGACACTTTTAGTCAACTATCAAATATTTTATTAAAAGTTTAACAGAAAATGGCAAAAGTGTCCCTGAACTATTAGAAAAGGTCTAAAAATACCTTTCATTCATCTATTTTGCTAAAAATATTTCTCAATTCAACTTTTGACTCATTTATGCCCTTTGTCTAACGGTCAACACTAATTTTAAAAAAAAAATATTACATATAACATTTTATTACTGCAGATTGATTTTTCTAGAATCAGGAAAAATGAATTTCAATACCTGTTTTTTTTTTCAAAAACAAATAAACTAGGAAAGTGGATTTTTTTAATTAAAATATCTGGAAAAATGTTTTTTTTTTAAATCAGGAAAAATTGATTTTTTTGGGTCCTAAATAATTTAGATTTCATGATTTTATTTTTAGGACACTTTAAAAAAAAAAAAGGAAAAAGTGGATTTTTTCAAAATCTAAAAAAGTATTAGTAATATATTTTATTTTCATCCGTATTAGAAAAGACCCATATTTTCATCTTCTAATGACTTCAAGTTTATCCTATACTTAAATATTTATAACTTAGTTTAAAGTCTTTGCCCAATTATTCTAGTAAATGTCATAAGGATATTAATAAATAATAATTCAAGTACATTAATAAAATAAGAAAAATCTAAAACTATATCTAAAAATAGTTCTAGGAGAAATCTCGATAAGAACATATAAGCTCACTAAAGAAGTAAAATTTTGGAGGTTTTAAAAAAAAATCGAGAAAAAAATATGGAGTGCTAATTAGTAAGACTTAATAAATGCTTCGATTGGTAATGAAGCTGTAGCTTTAAAGTTGCAAAAGCTTTACTAAGATATATATAATGATAAATAATGTAAAAGATTAAGATACTCTCTCCATTCTTCTTTATTTTCTTTTGTTGAAAATAAATTTATTTGGGGTTTGTCTTACTAAATTACTCTTCTTAATTATGCTTTGAAAATCTAAGTTTGACTATTAATATTATATGTTTTTACTTAATGATAGAGTAACATAGAAAAAATTAATAAAATTATCTTAATTTATTAAAATAAACATATGAAAAAAAATTATTTTTAATATAATGAACATGTAAAAAATAGATGAATAATCTAAGTAAAGGATAAGCTGAAATCCAAAAAGAGTTACTCCACTATAGCGTCAGCAATGCACCAATGACAGGCCCAAAAGGCCCAGGTGGAAAGTGTCTTAGAAAATAAAGGAGTGCAGCAGCCACGTGCAGCAATTTTATAGGGTCATATTTCACGTATTCGCGATGTAAGGATGCCCAAACATTTTGAATGTGGCTTATATATGTGGCTTCTATGTATATATACTAGTAAAGTAAAGTCAGTCTTTCTGATATTCTTATTTTAAATTTTAAATGCTAGTAAAGTAAAGTAAGTCTTTCTGATATTCTTATTTTAAATGCAACCAGTGACAGTTTAACAACTGCATTCTTATTTTAAATGCTACTAGTGACAGTTTAACCACTAGTATGTGGGTTGTGACCTTTCGGTGTTATGCAAATTCGATACCTTTTCCGCCCATACGAGACTATATATAAAAAAATATAAAAGTAACTATGAAATTCATTTTTAAGTTGTTCGTACCTAATAATTTTTTTTTTTGGATAATTTATGAGAAAATAGTCAAATACCCTCTCAATGTATACTCGAATTAATTATGACGCACCCAATTTTTGCGGGCGATCTATTACCCCAATCTTATTTTTTCAGTATTTTAGTGACCTTTAAGTGCTGATGTGGCACTGTGCATTAGGGCTGGGCATAAGTACCGAAACTCGAAAAACCGGACAGAACCTCATTAATTCGGTTTTTCGGTGTTCGGGTTTTCGGGTTTTCGGTTCGGGTTCGGTTTCACTTTTCAAAAATTTCGGGATTCGGTTCGGTGTTCGGGGTTTAGTATTCGGGTTTTCGGGTTTTCGATTTAAACCGAAATATTATGTCTTAGCCCAAAATTATTAATAGTCCAAGCCCATGCCCTATTTAATTTAAGCCCAAACGAAAATAACCCAAGCCCACTTCATTCTTTTCATCTTTTGTATCAATCATCATTCATCAGACATAACGTAACATCCCTAATTTCACTTCTCAAAGCTTCAGAGCTTGGTTCACTGCAAAAAAAAAAAAAAAAAGCTTCAGAGCACAGTTCAGCAGCTGCCGCAATTTCAGCAACTGCGCTGCTGCTGAAAGCCTGAAACTGGTGAACTGCTGTTGCTGTTAAAAATGCTGAACTGCAGCTGAAACTGCTGAACTGCTGCTGCTGAAATTGCGCAACTGAAAACTGAAAATTGCTGAACTGAAAACTGAAAACTGAAAATTGCTGAACTGAAAACTGAAAACTGCTGCTGAATTGAAAACTGCTGAACTGAAAATTGAAAACTGCTGCTGTTGTTAAAAATGCTGACACCTTATCTAAATTAGTTATGATTCTTATTGCTTTCAAAGACACCCACATCCACCTGACATTTCCTTATTATAAAAAGAATGTTAATAATTAATATACTTAGCCCCATATGGCAAACATTACTGCATTAGAAAACAAAGAAAACTGTTGCTGAACTGTTGAACTGCTGCCGCTGTTGAAACTGAGCAACTACTGCTGCTGCTGCTGAACAGGAACTGTGTTGCTGCTGCTGAAAACACCGAATTGAAAAAATCGAAACCGAACCGAACCAAACTTCAAAAAACCGAAACCGAAAGAACCGAACCGAATTAGTTTGGTTCGGTGTTTGGTGTCCACTTTCAAAACACCGAACCCGAAATAGCTGAACCGAAGTATGAGAAAATCGAACCGAAGAACCGAACGCCCACCCCTACTGTGCATGACTACATGACCAAGCAGCGCTTGAGGGGGTATTGGCCACGTGGATCTAAAATAACGGTAAAAAACATCTCCCCCCCTCCCCCCACCTTTTTATTTTCTCTTTTCTCTTCCTTTCTTTAATTTAAAAAATTGAACTCCATTGTTGCCATAGCTTGAAGAAAAAAAAAGTTGAAATCTGTTCTATGGATTGTAGTGGTAAGTATTATTTTCTCTAAATTATTATTCTCATCTTTTATTTATATGTTATATTTCAATGCTTTCTTGTAATTTCACTTAATTGTTTTTTCTAGGGTTCTTAATGAAAGAGTTTAAATCGGAGTTGAACAATCTTTGAACTGAAAATGATGATCCAAAGATAAAGCGTCAAGTGCGATGCCAACACGGAGTATTATTAAAAATGCAGATTTCTTGGTCTCGTAATAATCCCTGAAGAAGATTTTGGACATGCCCATTCTTATATATATATATATATATATATATATATATATATTTTTATTATTTTTTTTTTATGTTTCGTGTCTTATTTCTGCCACACATTACAATCTGCCTAACGTGAGTTGATTTTTTTTTATAGGCTAAGAAAGGTAAGTTCTTTGAATGGAGGGTGATCCTATTAATGAAAGGTCTAAGTTTGTTATTCACAAATTGATTAAGAAAATGGAAGAGCAAGCAGTGGAATTGAAGAAGAAAATGGCGGAAGAATTTGGTTTGACAAAGGAAATGGAAGAAGGAGAGTCTTCTTGCATTGATGGATATATTGGTAATAACAATAGTGAAATGGCCATCGGTAATGAGAATGTCACTACAAATGAAGAGATGAAAGTGTTAAAGGTTGAAGAAGAGATGAAAGTGTCAAAGCTTGAAGAAGAGATGAAAGTGATGAAGCTTGAAGAAGAGAAGAATGGTAGATGCTTTACTATTAATAAGTTTTTGTTTTTGTGTATGTTCTTTGGTTTATTGGGTGTTCTTGAACAAGCCTTACCAATGTCGATTGCCATAGCAGGATTACATGTTTGTATGCTGAAGGATGTTTAAGTGATTGTTATTCACTTTTTGTATGTAAATTGAAGGAGTTTCTTGTCATGGATGTTCAATCAAAAAGTTCTCTTCATTCAATTTGAGAACAAAAACCATAGATAAAGATGAAGTTCATAGATATAGATTTCATTGATCATTCATAAACTTTTCATAATAGGGAGAGACCTAATCTATTTCAATAACCTCCCTCTTGATATTAACAAAGAAGGTTACATTCTCATTATGTTCACAACCATTAAAACATAAGACATGTCCCTCTCTTGAAGGTTTGCATCAATGAAATCCTTCCACCCTTGGCAGAGGTGGGTATGCACGCCAACCTTATACATCATTTTGTATTCACGCTCCTCATAGAAAAACAACAGCTTGTTTATTTGTGTTTAAAAGAAAATCCTGTATGTCAGAAGGTAGGGTTTGCACAAAATACATGAGGCATTATGAATAATGAAACACGTCAATTGAAATAAGTTTGAAAAATAACACTTACAAAGTCATCATTGTCAACATATGATTTGGTTAGTTTCTTCTTGAAGTAAACTAGTTCATCTTCACCAAGAGGCATTTTGCTATGAAATTTGATGTTTGAATGAGGAATAATGCTGTAGGGATGAATTTAAATGGACAGGTTAATAGCCTTTTTATAGGCTGATGATATTGAATGGTTACAATTCCCATTAGTCTTCCCAACTACTAGTCACTGTACCTAAATTCAATTACATTGAATTTAACCTACCAATGAAGGCTGGCTGAATTCATTTCATTTAATGTACATGAATTCAAGCTGACATAGAAATCCACCCACATTTATATATACACTCACTGCACATTTAACTTCACTGCTCCATGTGCACACTACCCAAATCATAAATCACTGCTCAAGTGACACACTGCACAAATGGAACTAACAAGTATTATTAATAAGTCATCCAAACACTACTAAAATATGTTTACCAAAATGCAGTATGCAGTACCACACCTAATTGAGCACAAACAATGGACAGTAACAAGTATGATTAATAAGTCATTCTAACACTTACTCGAGCAGGAAACATTAATTCAAGTCATTAATTCAACTCTTCCAAACAACCTAATTCAATTAATCCAAATAATACAAAGTGTTTAATATCCAAAAACAACTTAGTTCTAGTCATCCAAATAATGGTCATCACTTCCATGGCTCCTTTCCTTTGCTGCTAGTGGCCTTGCTGAGTTTGTCCCTTCTAATCTCATCAAGTATGCTTCTTGAGTAGCATGGTTTGCCTTTGTACCTCATCCCTTGCCTTGCCTTGTGACCAAGGTCTCCTGTGACTTCAGCAGGTCTTATAAGCTGGCTTGCTCGATGTTTACCACCAAAATTCAGCACTCTACTAGAAGGCATGCCATGCTGCAATAAACAAATTTGAAAATTAGTCACTTCACAACTTCACATACCAATGCTATTGTAAAGAAAATATTAAACTTACATTCAGGGATGTATAACTACTTTCAGCAACAAAGACTCCCATACCAACTGTTTTTGATCTTTTATTTGGGTAAGTAGGGGGACCCTTAGAATCAAATTTTTTGAGAACAGCAGGGGCAGGACTAGCAGCAACCTCTGTTACCTTTCTTGACCTTCCTCTAGGCTTTGGACTAGCAGCAACCTTTGTTACCTTTCTTGGCCTTCCTCTATGTTGACACCTAATTTTGGCTCGTCGTTTTTAAAATTAACGTTTCGAAGGGCCCTGATTCATTAAAGAGCACGGAATAACATTTTTACACATTTTACATTTTTCGACAATTTATTGATAATTATCCTTATTTTTAGGAATTTTATTAATTTATTGTCATTTTTTAAGAATCATTATTCTGCACATGTACAGTGTAATACTACAATTTTTGTGCAATTAATAATCGTTTCTTAATTTTATAGCAGGATATTTTTCATATGTTATACATTAATATTTATATTTTATACATATATGAGTTAATTATATTTTAGTACACTCTGTCAGTACACAGAAAAATCGGAGCAATTAATTCTTAAACGCGAAGAAAGAATTCGATTAAGTCAAGGTCTCGTCACCTTTTTAAAAGTTGACATTTGAGGTGATAGGTTGGGTTCTTGATCCATTGGTTAATACATTTTTAAACATAGGTTAAAAGGGGTAAAGCGGATAGGGGGGAGTTCTTTGTTTTTTTTTGGACAAAAGAGGTATTTATTTACATTATAAGAAAAGGGAGGGGGCTAAATGAATGCACACAAGTTATTATACATTTTTCAACTTTTCTCTGCTAAAGAAACCCTTAAAGGGTTATCTCTTTTCCTCTTCATCTTCTTGACAAAAACAACACCTTCTGATCATCTTTTCTGACGAATTCAAGATGTCGGAGAAATCAACGACAACACCAAACACCCACTGCTCCTTCCCTTCCTCCTCTCTACATCTCTCTCATCTTCTTCTCCTTCACCGCAGCCACGTCGCCCACGCCAACGAGCTGGCCCATCTCCGGTGTACTCCATCAGAGCTCCGACGAGCTTCACCGCGGAGCAACCAACTAGCAGTACGTTACCTCCCCCTCTATTCTGAGTTTTTTTTTTAAAATATATTTTGGTATGTGTATATTTAGATCTGTTTGTTTGCTATGTTGAACTGATCTCTTGTGATTTCCGGTGGGTTGCTGCACTTTTGGATAAGGCACCATTTTTGCCAGTGAGCCCCATGGATTCTGGTGATTGCTGTGCTCTGTTGTGGTCTCAATATTGATACCATTTCTACGTTTCCAGTGACGTTTTGAGCTGCTAATTGATTCGTTCGTTCTTGCTTTTAATTGTTCTTGCGCCATTGTAATTTTGGCCGCTATTTTTGAGATCTTCAGGCGACGAACTATGTCGACCTTGGAATTTTTTTGTAACTGCTTTGTCGTTCCAGTGATACACTTCATTGAAGCCTGCTATGTTGGATTGCCCTTTACTCTCTTTTACATCATTGTTTTACTAAATAAATGTTGGTTCTTTGTCCGGAAAACACTATGCTGGTTTGTTGACACTTTCACCCCTCGTGCCATTTTATTTAAACTAATTTGGGCAAATACTACACTCAAATGACAGATGAAGAAATTTTCGTCGATTTCCAAGGCCTCCCTGTACAAAAGACGGGTTTTTATGTTAAGTTTATTCATTATTTCTTTAATTCATTCGATAGTTATTTATTCTCTTACTAACACTTTTACTAAGTGTTTATACAGGTATCCGGATACACATCCCGAAGACGACACTCAAAAGGAACCCGAAGACTTCATCGAATCCTTGTTTGTATTTACTTTCGCGCGTTATTTAAAATTATACAAAACATAAACTAGGAGTAGTGAAAACTTCACTTTAATGTTGGGCAGGGATATATAATTACTTGTCGCTTATATTTTAATTTAAAGTTCGTTATTTGCTTTAGGCAAGACTTAGGCCGTCTACACTTTCATAAATTGATTAGATTGACTCGATATAAATACTTTGTTAATTAAATTCACACTTTTGGCGTTTAGGCAAAAATACTAGTCAATCCTTTATTTTATATTCTTTATACACTTTTAATACAACACACATTTTATATTGTTTCGTATACACAAATACATATTTTAGTTAAGTTAAATCCATATTTTTGACGCTAGATAAATACTAGGCCGTCCATTTACAAATCTTTCATCTTTTAAAGGCATTATATCTTTTTCACTCGTTTTTTTATACATAATTCCTTATACTTATTTTTTACCAAATTTTTTACTATCCTTTTGGTTCTTATTCTTTTGATAGGATATTCATTAAGCGAACACTCTTTTTAACTAAACGATAGAAACAAGTCAAATCAACTTCACTTTTCTTAATAATTTTGTTATATAAACTCTTTACACCAATGAATATTCGTAGATTATTTTTACATTCTTTATGCACTAATATACCTAGTTATACAATTCTTTAGACATTTTATGTTTGAATATGTTCTTTATATGTTTAATATACATACATTCTTTTAATATACATAGACACACATTCTTTATATACCTATTTTACATACTCTTATATTTTTTATACATCTTTTATAGTGTTGTATACATTATTTACACCAACTGATATACCTTTTGTGCCAATAGATATATACTCATTTTACTAACAAATACACTACTATCGAACAAGGTATATTTTCTTTACACTCCTTTGTACATTCCTATCGATATACATTCTTTATAAATACTTGATACTTGGTATAAATATATTTTTTATACACCGTATATACTTAGCATATAATCACCTAGTGTAGCTTTTAATGAAATCACAACATGTTGAAAATAGGTAATAATAAGGATAAACAGATAGATAGTCCCCCTCTAGTGTTCAGTTAAACTAAGTTTAAATACTGTCTTCGGGAAGGCTCTGAGGGATGCTTAATACCTTCCCGTCGGGGTAAATAAAGCCCTTATCTAGAATCTCATATGTTTTGTGGACTAAAAAAGGAGTAGACACACAAATACATACAGGTTTCCTGTTTTTACTTAAGAATAAGGTGGCGACTCTAACCCTTTTAAACCAGTTAGAAGAACCGGAAAATTGCAAACTATATTGGACCCGTTCAAAATCGGGCGTAACACTCTAGGCTTTGGACTAGCAGCAACTACAGGTTCTTTTCTTGGCCTTCCCTTGGTCTTAGAGGAGCACTAGGCACATTTTTTTTTTCCTTTCTTGGCTTACCCCTTGGTCTTGGAGGAGTTTTAGGTACCACAAGTGCTTTTCTTGGTCTCCCCCTTGCCTTGTGGCATTGTTTGAAGCAGCCCTTGGTGCAGCAGCTTGTCCAGGTTAAGAGGCAACAATACTTGGTCCAACATTGTTTGAAGCAACAGTTGTTTGAAAAACAACAATTGTTTAAGAAGCAGCAAAGGTTTGAGAGGCATCAAAGGTCTGAGAGGCATCAAAGGTTTGAGATACAGTAGTGGTTTGAGAAGCAGCAAAACCAGCCCATGTTCCATTCTACAAGTAAAATGCAAAGTTATAAAAATTCAATAGTGCAGTGCAAAGATAAGAAAATTGTAGGATGGACACACCTTCTGACAGTCTCTTTTGTTGTGGTTTTTACCTCCACATTGGCTGCAAGTAATCAGCATGACTGTTCTTGGCATTTTTCCAGATTTCTTTGTTTCACTAGCCTTTTTCCTTCTTGCTTTTAAGGGCCTGCCTGGCATTGTTTTGATGATTGGTGGTGTAATAGCAGGATTAGCAGACCTAGGCCACATTGCCATATTTGTCATTGGTTGAATATAGTGACAATATGTTTTCAACCAGTTCTCCTTGCTGTAGTAGTCATGGACATAGTTAATAGGTTCATACTTCTTGTACAACATGACACAAATGACATGCGGACATGGTATTCCTTTGAGCTACCATGACCTACAACTACATTTATCATTGACAATATCAACAGTGTGCTGATATTGACCATCACTAATCTCAAACCCATGCTCACCATTAAACATAATATTACAGTTCATTGACTTTCCCATGTTTTCTTCTAATGTCCTTAATGCCATTGGAGATATTCTTGTCACCCAAGTGTTTGCAAAAGACCTCGTTACACCTATCCTGATCATTACCTTCACCCTAATCTCTTCTAGTATGGTTATGATGGTCTTGTGTCTTGTAGCCAAGATCCAAGCATTAAAGCTCTTAGCCATATTATTGTCAATGATGTCATACTTAATTTTCAGTATTAAAGTATACCTTACAGAAAGTGTGTTCCTTGTAGTAGAGTAAATCCTCAACAATCTTCTCAACACCAAGCCGCTCCAAATTTGTCCAAATTCCTCCTCAAATCTGCCTCAAATGTGCTTCTAGCACATCTCTAGAAAATCAGCCTCCTTTCAAGGCCTCCCCAATCTTTTGACCAGTTTGCAAAGATGTGTAGCACATTTCCTCTGCTCCACTTCTGGCAGCAACTTTTTTATAGTGGCAAGAAGCCCCTAAAAAAAGAACAGTTTAAATCAGAAAAGTGTAACAACATAAACAATATAAATCAAGAGTTTAGTACCTTCTGCATATCTGAAATGATTGTGTAACCAGTCCCATCCCCTAATTTCAAGTCTTCAATCAATATTTTCATAAAGCAAGCCTATGTGGTTTTGTTCTCATACTCCATAATAGGCCAAGCAATTGGCAACATATGGTTGTTGCCATCCTTAGCCACAACAACTAGCAGTTGGCCTTTGCTACAACCCTTTAAGAAATAACCATCTAGCCCAATGCATTTTCTACAATCACTCAAAAATGACCTTTTCAAGGCATCAAAACAGATGTAGAAACCTAAGAAGCAAGGCCTACCATCTTCAGCAAATTCTGTAGTAGACACTTTCACCACACAAGTACTTCCAGGATTTGTTCCCAACATTCTATCTCTGTAATCAAGTATTCTTCCAAACTCTTTTAATTGATCACCCATGATCTCTAGTAAAACCTTAGCTCTAGCTCTCCTAATAGTGGACCTGCCACTATATACAAGTTCCTTCCTAATTGCTTCTTGGAGTTTGCAAATTCTGATGTTTGGTTGTTCAGTAATTCTATCTTTGTAGTGGCTGGCTAGGTACTTAGAATTGTACATATAGTTCCTTGTTGTCTGAACACATTTATGTTTAGGATAGTATGTTTTGATTTGAAAATTCTTGGTTGAATTGTCCAATTTAGCTTAAATTAACCAAGGACAACCATCCCTACATGTGACCCTCACCCTTGAATGCTCATTGACAAACTTATCCAACTGAATATGCTTCTCAAGTGAATATCTAGTCACAGCATCTCTAAACTCATTAACACTCTGAAAAATCATACGAAGCTGCCATACTACCTTCTTACATGTAGGGTCAAACCTTATGTATTTACTTTTACTTCTAGGTTTCAAGGTTACCACCTTCTCAATATTGTCCTCATTAGATGTACAACTATATGCATCAGAACTAAAGTAAAAGGGTTCATCACCACCTACCCTTCCTTCCAAACCTCTATTGTTAGGTTCTGTTTCATCAAATCCTATGTCTTGTTCAACTTCACATAAAGGTACATCATCAGGGTTAGGTTTCCCCTTTTTCTCTCTTCTAGTCCTTCTCTTATGTCACGCCCCAAAACCCACCCTAGACGTGACCGGCATCCGACGTCATGAACAACATCGGAAGAACCTAAACAACACAATAATAATACTTGAACCCGCCAGGTTCAACATTCGCCTCCAACAGTTTATAAAATAAAGGTAAACGAATCACACATATAAGAATTAAATCAGCAGAAGTCTTTAGTTATCTATACTTGTCAAACATAACAACGTGCCCAAGAGTTAATCAATAACTCAATAACTACCCACAAATGCATACTAGGGAGCTTCTAAGATAAAGGATTAATAGTCTGACTCATCGGGACGCACCCCGGACAACTAATGTAATAAATAAGTAAATCAACAGGGTGTCCCACGAATGAATGTGTGGGCTCACCAAATTAGCCGCAACAGCAAGTCCTTCCTAAGCATCGGGAGTATCAAGAACCTGCTCTTCTCCGTTACCTAACATACCATTAAAAACAACAATGGTATGCCTGAGTACTTCGTACTCAGTGAGTGCCTCGGGGACAATGAATAATACGAAAATAAAGTAAAAATAATACATGAAGAAATCAGTCTTGAAAATCATATGAAATCAACATAAGGACAGTTATTCAGTTTATGTATCTCAATAATAAGTATCAAAACCCATTTATAAAGCCTCTTGTCAAGTTACAACTTCAAATATGCCCTTTTAATCAATTAAGATAGTCATCAACAATTCCATAAGAGAATAAGAATGCCACACATGCCAATACAGGCCCAAGAATCAAGCATATCGCGCATAGCGCACCACACCGGGACATATAATTCTCGGTGGCTATCCTTCCTCCCGAATAGCTAGGCATAAATCACACCGGACTATGTAGTACACGGTGGCTATCCTTCCTCCCGAATAGCTAGGCATAAATCACACCCCGGGTAACGAACCCAGCGGTGGCCACTCTTCCTCCCGAATGACTAGGCAATGACACACTAGGATCCATAGTGGCTACCCTTCCTCCCGAGTAGCTAGGCCAAACATCACAACAAAATTCATAGCATAGAAGCCGATTCACAATTTATCTCAAAGTTGTCACACCATCAATAACATTAACGTTCATTATGCATATCGAAAGAATAAGTCATTCCAATCAAAGTTTTGAAAACGTATACTTCTTTACAAAAGATTTTCATGTCCCAATTCATCAATGAGAATGTCATCATCAACTCTTAACTAGCATTACTAAGTATCTCCCATAGAGGAAAACATTCATAATATCTAATACATATATAGGGTTTGTTACAATCTAGGTTTAATGTGGGTTTGTCCCCTCACACACATTAAGCACCATTTAGACATGAACTAGGGTTTAAGAAACATGAAAAGATTGCTTTTCCTTTCACTCATTAAAGAATCTTGAATAAAGTTTATAGTTCCAACAATATTTTCAAAGAGTGATTTTCATTCAAAATAAGTTTTTAAAAGAGAGACATACATTAGGGTTTTGTATGAGAAGGTCACTCTTTTTATTCAATAAAGAA
Organism: Lycium barbarum; assembly: GCF_019175385.1. NCBI lineage: Eukaryota > Viridiplantae > Streptophyta > Magnoliopsida > Solanales > Solanaceae > Lycium > Lycium barbarum. Next base: position 106,366,947 of record NC_083346.1, on the reverse strand, counting down.
CTTTCAAGAAAAGAAGTCATGCATTCCAAAATAAGATTTTCAAAAGAGACATACCTTAATTTGTTAAACAAGGTTTAACAATTCACTTTTCTAATGAAGAACACCCAAACCCTAGCTTGAATCACTTTGGAAGGAATTATGTTGCAAACCCTAGTTTTTGGTCACAATAATCATGTTAAGAATTATGAATTTGATGTTAGAATGAATTAGTAATGTTAAGGATGTCCTTACCTTTGATTTGAAGACTTGGGGGAATGATTTTCGTCCGTAGGGTTGTTTAGAAAGTGGAGGAATAAACAAAACAAGGGTCCTTTTTATATTTTTCTGGTGAAAACGGGCCAAGGGACGCCTCTTTGGACGGACCGTTCTTTGGACCGTCCCTTAGTGGAAATTTCCAGAGAGTTTCTGGAAATTTTTGAGACGTTACGGTTCACGTTACAGCCAGTAACATGTGTTACGGTCCGTAACGTCTTACCGTAACACAGGCAAAATTTCCAGCGAAGACATGTTTCATTAAAACGGGCATAAATCTTTGTACGAAGCTTTTTTTAGGCTGGGCGACCTACCATTGGAAGGCTATTTCAATGATCTACAACTTTCGTCAAGGAAGTTTTTCCAAATTCGCAACACATTTTCATGAAAATCGCCCAGAAGACAGACCTACCAAAACTTAGGCGAATTTAAGAGCCCTTAAGAACTTCACTAGTTGATTTGACTTCAAAACGACCATCCTCCACCCGAATTCATCAAGAATGGATTCATATAGATAAAATATCATCTTAATACTAGATTTTTACACATTCACACCTAGTTCAAATTTACGAGGTGTTACATCTTATAAGCCTTCCTCTCAACCCTAAATGTTCTAACTTCCTCATGTACATCAAATCCATCATCACCATCAATGCTGCTACATGGTCCGATTCTACATCAGATTGAACATCAGAATCTGTTGAGTCAGAGTCAACATGGTCACTACTTACTTGCTTTGCATTTTCACCATCTGCAGGTTCAGTGGGCGTTTGGCCATAAAAATTATTCACTTTTTTCCGGAATTTTTTTTCACTTTTTTTCCTTTTAGCGTTTGGCCATAAAAATTAGTCACTTTTTTCCGGAGTTGTATTCCGGAATACTAAAAACAAGAAAAACTTGTTTTTCAAAAATTTTCAACTTTTTTCACTTTTTTACACTACATTTCACCAAAAACTACAATTTCAAAAACTATGGCCAAACACAACTCCAACTTCAAAAATTCCAAAAAAAGTGAAAAAGTTTTTGGTATTTATGGCCAAACGGGTCCTCAGTTTGTTGGGGTGAATTCGCAGCAGCTTCTGTTTGTGTGGTTGAAGAATTAATGGGAAATTAAGAGGGTGAAGTAGTAGTGGCTGCAGTTTCAAGTGATGTATTTTCAGTGACTGGGTTCTCATTAGGGTTGCTTTGAGAACCATTTGATTCACATTGGATACCATCACCAACTTTATTAAAAGCATTAATTTTTGTTTGGTTGTTAGGAACAATATATTCCAAAGGCAATAGGGTCATATCTGGTTCATCTACCATGTGGCAGACAAAAATCTCCACAATGTCCCCATCTTTCAAAATTAGGGAAAGGTCAAAATATCTTTGTCAGTAAGTATATCTACAAGAATGTCACTATTAGAGGGCTTCACCTTAAAACCACAACTTGGACTATATCCCAATTCCTTTATGTAGTCCCTAAGCTCAAAATATGACAACCTATCAACATCAACATCTAAGAATTTTGTACAATTACCACCCTCATATCATGGCACACCACTACTTAATCAAATATCCCACCATAAAACCATCTCAAAGTAACATAAATAAAGTCAGCCATACTTGAAAGTTACAAAGCAACAATACTTAATAAAATTCCTAAATTACAAAGCAACAATACTTAACACAAGCAACATCAAAGGGAAAGATATGATTTTTAACAAAAGCAGCAACAATTAGTAACAAACCCCTGGTTACTCGTTCATTTACGTTATTCCACTAAAAGAACCCTAAATTTACAAACAACCCGATTCAAAACCCTAGAATGCAAGCAAATAATTTAATGTGTCAAAACCCTAGAAAGCAAACTATATCAATAGAGAAATACACTACAAAATACACAAAAGGAAAAATCGTAACCTGCAAAATCACGAATGATACCTTTCTTTAGCAAAACAAACTTCACCAAACTTGAGAATGCAAAAACGACCCTAGAAATCACTAAGTATTACGCAAATTAGTATATATGATGGAAGATCGCTCGAAAATTATCAAGGTAAATAGTGGAAGATGCAGTGAAAATCGATGAGAGAGAGAGGGGAGTGAAATTATTTTTGGCTGAAGTTTAAGGGGGTAAACGGAAAAGGAGTTAAAATGTTGATTTGAAATTTTAAAAAATGCGTGTACTACACGTGAGTTAAAAAAATGGGGGTCACTAAATAATACCCACTTAAAGGTCACTAAAATACTGAAAAAAATAAGACGGGGGGACCGGCGGGAGGGGGGGGGGTGGTAATAGGTCGCCCGCAAAGGTTGGGTGCGTCATAATTAATCCAAGTAAACGTTGAGGGGGTATTTGACTATTTTCTCGATAATTTATCACTGAATAGAACTAGAGACGAATTTTGCAGCTTAGCTATGGAATTTATCCATCAACAATTCCTTTTATTTTTATTTTTTATTAGTGAGGTAGATATTGGTTGAAATTTGAAAAAGTAAAAAAGCTTTTGAAGTTCAGAAAATATACATGAAAGTTAAAGGGATAAGGCTCTATTATCCCCCTGAACTATACCCGAAGTTGCTACGACACACCTTACCTTTCCCTGGGCCCTATTACCCCCTAAACTTATTTAAAACGGAATAATTACCCCTTTAAACTTATTTAAAACGGAATAATTACCCCCGTAAACGCTGACGTGGCAAGGAGAGGAGAGTGTGTTTCACTCTCCTTGAGAAAGTGAGAAACATAAAAAAGGGAGAAACTTATTTTTTTTTTCTTAAAAATCTGCATTTTCTTAAAATTTGAAAATAAATCTAGTCTTCCACATTTAGTTTTAAAAAACGGGTTTTCCACATTTTAAGAAAATAATTAATTTTTTCAAAATTTTATAAAAATTCAGTTTTTTTTCACATTCTGACAAGAAAAACACTTTTTTCGGATTTTATTTGAAAAATAAAAGTGTCCTAAGAAAATGAAATCATGAAAATCAAGATTTTTTAAGAAATTTTTAAAAAATAATCAAGTTTTCCATATTTTTAACAAATCCATTTTTCCATATTTAAAAAAAATCATTTTTCAGTTTTTTTTTTTAAAAAGGTTTTTAAAAATCATTTTTTTAAAAGAAAATTCAGTTTTTTAATCCATGTTTTCAATTTTTTTTAAATGGGTTTTAAAAAAAGGGTTTTAAAACTCATTTTTTTAATCGAAAATTCAGGTTTTTATTTTTATTTTTTAAAAAATTGACACGTAAGCTGAAAAAATTAAAAAAAGAAAGAAGAAAACAAATAAATACACATGTTGCAAGGAGAGTGTATGTCACTCTCCCATATGAGAGTGGACATCAGCGTTTTGGGGGGTAATTATTCCGTTTTAAATAAGTTTAGGAGGTAATAGGACCTTAAAAAAGGGAAGATGTGTCGTAGCAATTTCAGGTATAGTTCAGGGGTAATAGTATCCTATCCCAAAGTTAAAGCTGTGTTTGAATTATCGCGAGTCAATCTTACTCTCACGACCCACATCTAATAAGCTAGATACTACCCTTCCTTTGGGGAACTATTACCGATTACACCATAGAAGATCCAAATCATAAGTAATAACGTTATCTTAATTCAGCGGAAGTCTAAATATTCGATATATTGTACTCTAAATATTCGATATATTGTACAGTCTTGGAGTATCTAATAATAACTGTGTATAGAAGATCTAGGGACACAGCCCGGAAGACAGTATCATAATGAGATAAACTAGATATACACCATCACGAACATATGATATTACAATAGACTTAAGAGGGTATTATAAATGAACCTCTTCATTCATACAGATACAACGATACAACAATATATATAATACAAGGAAGTAGAGGTGTTCCAGGAAAAACCAACTATTGGGAGAAAGCTATAAAGGAGTCCTAACTACACGACGTTGCTGGTAATCCTTCATGCGATCACAGGATAGGTCCAATACCACCTTTGCAAACCAAGTGTGGGAGTTTCACCTTGAATTTGTTCCTTATAATCTGGTTGTCGATAGTGGCTTCATGAGTATATCAACTATTTGATCTTTAGAGAAGAGAAACTGAATCAGCAGCTCACGCGGTCCGGCAGCTTTATTGCGTACAAATATGAAAATCTTTCTCAACATGCTTAGTGTGAGAGTGAAAGATGGGATTCTATTTAGTCCTATAGTTTTTTTTTCCAGTTAATCCTACTTTAGTTTTTTTTTTCTTTTTCTGTTTGTTATCTTCTTCTTTATTAATTTCTCATGACTAATTGGTTTTCTATTTATTCTGTTTTCCGAAATCTGATTTATTTTCTACTAAGAATAAGGGAGATAGAAATCTATTGTTCCTATTTGTTATGTTTTCCATTCTGCTCGATATATGGTCATGCGATAAAGGAGGAGAAAGATTGTTATTCATTTGAATGAGACGAACTTGCACGCTACCAAGTCATGCAACAACGAAAACATGGTAATCTTCGGTTGGGATATAGTTGAGGTAACTCAGTTACATAAGTATGTTAATCTTTAGTTCTATTTATGGACCTGTGGCTGTATTTCAGAAATTTTGTTGTATATTCTTCATTTGTTCTCTCAAGCAACATGTCAGAAAATTCATGTTAGTGCATTCTTGAAAGTAAAGTTACTATGCCCCATGACTATATGGAAGTATGCATATGTAGAGTTATTGCTTATTCTACTTTTGCGGGGAAATTCTATTAGTATTCATTTCCAGCAGAGGGATTATCTCCTCAATATGAAATACCTTGTACGGCAGCTCACATGTAACAGATATGAAAATGAAAATGAGTTTTCACTTGGCTTCCTGCATATTTGTCTTAAAGATTCCAAAATATGAATTATTTGCTTTACTTTGTCAGGTTTCAGTCCATAGTGAGAAGATGAGAATGAGTGAAAGAATCTAATTTCATCAAAAAACTAATACACATTTGGCCAGCTTAGGTGTTTGTATAGTATCATCGCAGACAAGGAAGACAAACGTTTTATTCATGTGAATCTATGCTATGGTATGAGAATCAAATCCTTCAAATGAATGCTACTTTTTAAAGTTTGTTATGCTCTAAAATCTTCTTCAAAAGTGTTCTGCTTTACTAATTGAACTATTTAATCTTCTGCCGCATATAGTCTTGGATGGTAGCGGGGTGGATGCTCAGACCTGGAGGACCAGTAGTGATAAGAAATACTCAGCCTTGGAAGATACGCTGGAAGATCAAAACACCAATAAAACTTGACTCAAGATATGCTGCAAAGAGAGGTTATGCCTTTTCCAACACGTGTTTTTCCCCTAAGAAAATCAAGAATCTGTTTCTCAATGCAAGAAAACATTATAAAGTGTTAATATGTTGTAAATATTGAATCAACTTGACAACAGTTTTTTTTTTTTTTTTTGTGATTTTCGGAGATCTTAGTAAGTGCTTGAAATAAGTATGAAAATGTCTTTTCGATGTTGAACCTTTTTTATACAATCTGTTGGGCATATGCCCGTGTACAAACCATCAAGTTACAGTAGAGAGACAAAGCAGCAACAGCCATCTGCTACAACCAGCAACAACAAACAATAGCTGCAATAACCAAAAATAATGTAACAATATAACATAAGGACACTTCCTCCGCCCTAAACTCCCTTACAACTTTTTGCCATTAATAGAAATTTTAATTTTTATGAGAACTGTAACGAAATTTTTCTTGGAATAGTTTTAAGGACAGCTAAAGTTTTAAACAAGATATATATAAGCATGTGAATAAGAAAATATATTCAAGGGAGCATAAATGAGTGTATAACTGTCAGTATTCGCATAAGATTGCACCTGCAACCGGATTGAAAATGAACTGAAGGTTGCAGACATGCAGCCTCATTATTCCAACGCTAAGAAAAGACTTTAACATCACATTTGAGCCCATTATCAACTCGTGTTTCTTTGATATTCCTGGCTGAGTCGGAAACATGTTCACCACATGTTTTTACCTCAATGTATTGCAAATAACCCAAGTCCTCAAAACAATCAGGGATTTCTTCGAGATGTAAATATCCATGCAAAACCAATTTATCAAGGCAACTGAAGGCTTCCACAGATACTTCCAATTTTGAGAGTTTAAGATTTTCTAGTTTCAAGAATTTGAGCTGAGGAAACTCATTATCTCTCACTTCCCATTCATCCATTTCAAAGGCAACTTGTTGCAGTTTAAGTACCTCAAGTTTAAGAAGGTTGGCAATGATTGAAATTTCAGCAGGCGGCAGAGGAAATTTGCATAATGTCAATTTCTTGAGATTCATTGGAAAGTTTAATCTCAAGGAACCTATCTCTGGGATACTGGTGAAGACCACCTTTAGTGTTTCAAGTTGATATAATGAGTCCAATACAGCGAAACGATTTTCATTCTCTCCCCAACACCCTGAATCAACAAATATGCATCTTAACTTTTGAAGATTGGGTGTTCTTCCTACTATCCTCTCCATGTTGTCCGCCATGGAAACTGTTAGGAAATATTCTGCAAATATTCTGCAATCATTTAGCAGATTCATAGGATATTTAGTATTTACTATGATTGATTGTATTACCATATATGTAGCCTTGTATTTATTACATTTCCATTCTGTGTATTGTAATTGTACTATAAATACAAGATACCCACTCTGTTGGGTCATCACACCAAAATTTATTCAAGTTGATATCAAGAGCCAAAACAGATCCTTTTCTCTTCTTTCTTTACGATGGCATTTTCTTCACCCACTTCTCCAGAAAACACCACACCCGCCACTCCTTCCTCTACGGACAACACCACACCCGTCACTTTGGTGCTCCCTCTCCAGCCACCCTCAATTTCTAATATCAAAAATTTTGTACCTCTTGAACTTACTTGAACTATCTCACTTGGAAAAAGGTTTTCAAACCTTTCTTGCGTAGCCAAAATCTTTTGAACCTTGTGGAAGGTTCTGTCCCCTGCCCCGAACTCACTTATCCACAATACACATTATGGATTCAATGTGACACAACTGCTCATAGTTGGATCAATGCGACGTTGTCGCCATCTGTCCTCGACACACTTCTAAATTACAATTGTGAGACTTCTCATCAAGCTTGGATCATGCTAGAGAAACTTTTTCTTGACCATGTTTCTTCCTCTATGATCCATCTTAAAAATAAATTTCAGAATTTCAAGAAAGGATCTCTTTCAATGGAAGAATATTTACAACAGTTGCATTCTCTATCAAGTGCACTATCTGCCATCGGTAAACCAATATCAGACGAGGACCTTGTTGCTCAAACTTTGCAAGGCTTACCCCCGTCATACAAAACATTTGTTTCTGGACTAAATGCAAATAGGCCATTTCCCTCATTTTTTGCTCTACGTCCTCGTCTTCTTACTGAAGAGGAACACATCAAAGCCATTTCATCTGATGATTCTCAGCAATCAGTGGCGCTCTTTACTACAACAAAAAATACTAACGATGCTGGCCGCTTTATTCAACAAAATCAAGGTCGTGGCTCTAATCAAAATCGTGGTCGTGGGAGATTTCATAATAAGAATCGTGGTCGCGGATCTGGCCAGAACAATTATCATACAAATTTTAATAATTCTACTCGTGTTGCTCCAAGCATACTTGGCCCTCCACCGACTCCAAATGCGACTAAATCGATGACACAATGTCAGATTTGTTTTCACTACAATCATACAGCTTTGGAATGTCGCAATCGTTTTAACCATTCTTTTGTTCCACAAAATTTTCCCAAAGGTTTGGCAGCGATGAGCCTCGAAGAAATACCTTCAACAATCTGGTATCCTGATACAGGGGCTTCCTCACACATGACTGGAAATCCGAATGTTCTTTCTGATCCCATTCCATATCAGGGTAATGCACAAGTGATGGTTGGTAACGGTAATCTACTTCCTATCTCTCATGTTGGTCATTCTTTTCTTCCTACTTCTAAACAGCCTTTGCTTCTTAAAAATATTCTTTTTGTTCCTCAACTCAAGAAAAAATTATTATCTATTCATCGCCTTTGTGTCGACAATAATTGTTATGCTAAATTCACTGACTCTTCTTTTTCCTTTAAGGATCCGAGGACCAACCACACACTGCTCTAATGTAGGAACTCATGATCTCTCTATCCATTTTCATCTTCTTCAAGCTTCATTCCATCAACAAGTCCCACTGCTTTCTTTGGATCCGCTTCGCAATGTTCATTGTGGCACAAGCGCCTTGGGCATCCTGGAAAACTTGTGCTTGATGTATTATCGCGAAATAAAATTATTTCTAGTTCTTCATGTTTTAATCCTTCTATGTGTAATGTTTGTCATTTGGGCAAACAATCTAGGCTCCCATTTCCAAGTTCTACAAGTACAACCAATAAAGCATTCTTTCTAGTTCACTCTGATGTTTGGACTTCCCCTACTGTGTCCAACTCTGGTTATCGTTATTATGTGCTTTTTATGGATGATTATACCAAATTCTCTTGGACCTATCTCATGCGGCAAAAATCTGAAACTTATAGCAAATTTCTTGAATTTTATAATATGATATCTAATGTCTTCGATTCATCAATTTCATATTTCCAATCTGATGGGGGTAAAGAATACGATAATACTCAATTTAAATCCTTTTTCCGTGATAAGGGTATTATTCACCAATTTTCTTTCCCATATACTCCCCAACAAAATGGTCACGCCGAGCGCAAACACCGCCACCTTAATGATGTCATTCGTTGCCTACTCTTTCAAGCTAATGTCCCTGCGTCGTTTTGGCCTGACGCTCTACTTTATGCTACTTATATTATTAACAGGCTACCGCGTCAAAATTTGAAGTTCTCCTCACCATTTAAATGTTTATTCCAAAAAGAACCAGATTTATCCCTTGTAAAAAGTTTTGGGTGTCTTTGTTATCCACATACTGCCTATGGTCATGTCCAGAAACTCAATCCTCGTTCTACTCCTTGTTTATTTTTGGGGATTTCACCAGATCACAAGGGATATAGATGCCTTGATCCCTCAACTAATAAAGTTCTAATTTCTAGGCATGTAAAATTTGTAGAAGATATGTTTCCTTATCCCGCTATGTTTCCTGAATCTAGTTCTGCTATATTTCCTGCCAACTTTGATTTTTTCCAGAATTCAACTTTTCCTACGTCATCTCCTAATATTTCTCCTTCACCTACCCATGTATTTCTCCCCTAAAATTATGGGATTCATACGCCACCTTCCAATATAAAGTCCCTTCCCAACTCAAATTCTACTTTTCCTTTAATATCAACCAATTCTCATGCCAACAGACTTCCTGATTTACATAATTCTCCTAATTCTTCTCCATCTAATAACTCTCCTAATTCTTCTCCACCTAATAATTCTCCTAACTCTTCTGCATCTAATAATACTCCTAATTCTCCAAATAGTTCTACAGCTAATAATTGTCCAAATTCTTCTACAACTAATAATTCTCATAATTCATCTCCCTCAAGTAATTCCCTAAACTCATCTCCCTCTAGTAATTCTGCTCACTCGTCCCAATAAACCTCTTCTTCTCGAGTGGTTGCTGCTCAACACTCTAAAATTCATGGGATGACAACTCGTTCTATGACGGGTTCTTTGAAGCCAAAAGTCTTACCTTCCTTACTAGCAGCGTCCTCCCCTATTCCATGTGAGCCTTCTTGTTACTCTTTAGCTGTAAAAGATCCATCTTGGAGAGATGCCATGAGCGCCGAATATAACGCTCTCATTTTGAATAAGACTTGGACATTAGTTCCTCCTTCTCCTCATCACAATTTGATTGGTAATAAATGCATATTCAAGATTAAAAGAAAAGCTGATGGACAGATTGAGCGCTACAAGGCTCGTTTAGTTGCCCAAGGTTTCTCCCAACAACCTGGAATTGATTATAATCAAACTTTTTCTCCAGTTGTCAAACCTTGTACTGTCCGCTTGGTCCTTTCTCTTGCACTCTCTCAGAATTGGACTATGCGCCAACTAGACATATGTAATGCCTTCTTGCATGGAAATTTAGCAGAAATAGTTTATATGCGCCAACCTCAAGGTTTCATCCATCCAGATTATCCAAATTATGTTTGCAAGCTTAATAAGGCATTATATGGGTTAAAGCAATCTCCTCGTGCTTGGTTTAAGCGCCTTACCACATTTCTTTCTGATTTGGGTTTCAACCAAAGTCGTTCAGATCATAGCATGTTTCTATACTCATCTGCAGGTACTCATATTATTATTCTCTTATACGTTGATGACATTGCTATCTTTGGTTCTTCTCCTCATCTTATTCAGAAGATAATTGATGCTATGAAATCTGAGTTCTCCCTGAAGGATTTGGGTCCATTGAGATTTTTCTTAGGGGTTGAAATCACTCCTAATTCTGATGGAATAATGCTGCTCCAAAGAAAGTATATTTCAGATTTGTTGGTTCGGCATAATTTGTCTGAATCAAAGCCAGTAAGTACTCCCTTACATAGTAAGCAAAATTGGCACACTCTTGATTCTCCCATTTTGAAGGATTCGATTGAATATCGGAAAATGGTTGGAGGATTACAATATTTGGCTTTCACACGACCCGATATCCAGTTTGCTGTGAACTTAGCGTCACAATTTCTCCATCAACCTCGCCATGCTCATCTGCATAACGTCAAGAGAATTTTTTGCTACCTTCGAGGTACTGTTGATTTTGGTCTACAACTCTACTGTGATTCATCACCTAATCTTCTTGTTTATTCTGATGCCGATTGGGCGGGATGTCAATCTAGTCGACGCTCAACCTCTGGTTATTGTGTGTTCTTTGGAAAGAATCTTATTTCTTGGTCAGCTAAAAAGCAGCCCACAGTAGCACGTTCAAGTACTGAAGCGGAATATCGTGCTCTGGCCTCTGCTGCGGCTGAAGTCACATGGATTCAACAACTATTGTGTGATTTACACATTTTCTTGAAAGAGCCTGTTCGAGCTTACTGTGATAACATTGGCGCATTATATCTTGCTCAAAATCCAGTGTTACATTCTCGAACAAAGCATGTATCTATAGACTATCATTTTGTTCGTGAGAAAGTTGCCTCAGGAAATCTTCTAGTTCATCATGTCTCATCTTCCCAGCAACTTGCAGATATATTTACTAAGTCATTACCTTCTACCAGATTCACCGATTTGGTTAGCAATCTGAACGTTCGAACCTTCCGCTCAGATTGAGGGAAGGTGTTAGGAAATATTCTGCAAATATTCTGCAATCATTTAGCAGATTCATAGGATATTTAGTATTTACTATGATTGATTGTATTACCATATATGTAGCCTTGTATTTATTACATTTCCATTCTGTGTATTGTAATTGTACTATAAATACAAGATACCCACTTTGTTGGGTCATCACACCAAAATATATTCAAGTGAAACATATACTGAGAAAAGCGTTGCCAAATTGTCCAGTTTTGAGAGGCTTTCATCAAGAGATTTTCGTGCACCACCCAAATCAAACAAAGCACTGTCATTAATGCTTAAATTTCTCAACTTACTCAGCTTCCAAAGAGTATGTGGCAATAGTACCTGTCTTCAATTTCTTTTGACAATGAACGTTTGAAGATTCGAGATGTTTTCTATGCTTAGTAGTTTGAACATCTAGGTATCTCAGATGCTTAAGTTCAGTGGGAAAAGATTTAACATCAACTGTCACACCGCGATTCATGGCCTGGGCATAATACGGCACTTGGTTCCTGACTGCATGTGACCGAGCGAACCACATGGCTTGCAAAATCAACATGGGGCATAAACATGAGCGGAATATAACATGAAACATGATGAGACGTAACAAAACATAAGAAGTCATAATATATTTAATAAAATACTTGTATAAAACGTGAATGTGGAAATATCATAAACTGAGCCAAAAATGGCTACACAACTCTGAGTATATGACGTAACTGACTGACTAGTCTACGAAACCTCTATCATGAATTGTAATGACCCGTTTAGTCGTTATAGTGTTTTGACCCATTTAAACTTTTTTACCTTTTCCCCAAGTCCCGTTAGTATGATCTATGACTTAATGAAGTCATTAGGTTGGTTTCTGCAAGGTTCGAGTGTAATTGAGTCATTGATGGAGAAACTAGTTAAGTTGACGAGTTAGAGTTGATCACGGTCAACGCCGGGTTAAGATGATCCCGTGTCAATGTTTTAGAAGTTCCAACATGTTATTATGGTGATTTTGAACTTGTCCACAAGTTTTGGTGAGGTTCCAAAGAGTTTCAGATGCATTTGGGTTTTGTCGCGCTCGTATTCTGTGTTTTCGCCGGAGGTCTGTGGATAGAAATGGCTCCAGATTGATCATCTGACCTTTTTTTTATTGAGGTTTAAACCATATATCCGTATCGAAATTACAAAGCTATAGGAAAAAGAATCGATGCGTTTGACCTCCGGATGAGGGAGTTATGCCCGTTTTCGTTCGGGCTGTTCCAGCTGGCCGCTGGCAACGACCAGAGGACCGCTATAGCGTCCTGGTGACCACCACAGCGGCCTGGTGACCGCCACAGCGGACCAACTGGGAAGTAGGTCCGTTTTTAATTATTTTTTTTCTTCAAGTGTTTCCCCTCATAAACCCAAAATCACTTCCCTAGAACATAAGGGGCTATTTTCCTAGGGCTAGGGTGGAGTTCCTCCTCAAAGGTAAGTGAAAATCCTTACATGATTCATTATCTTTCCTTCCTCAAATCCCATGACAAGCTTAAGCTCCATTAATGGTGGGTGCAAGATTAGATCCCAAGAATTGATGAAACCTTCAATAGTTGAAGGCTTGGGGAGATAGCAATGGGAAAGCATTCATAAGCACTTATGAGTAAGATTCTAACCTAGTATTCATTATTTAATTGTCGATTATCATCATCTCATAATCATCCTACACACTAATTGTGAAGAATTAATGGGTTAAGAACCTTAGGGCTAAAAATAGAAAAGATGAATTTGGATATCTTGTGATGAATAGAATTCCATGAAATTAAGATTGAAGGTTAACTAGATGATGAGTAACATAATTGTGCACTAAATTTTCCATTTTACCCTCATGAACCCGGATTCACATTCTAGGGGCATTTTAGATATTTTTCTAAAAGTATAGCAATACGGGTATCGTTGGACTCATTTAGACTCGTAGAGTACTATTTTGACTATATTGTATCTGACTTTTCAATAAAATTATAGTTTTTCCCTTGTTGCTCGGGTTTGGCTATTTTGGGTCTATTTTTGGGTTTTGGGTAAAAGTATGGCAATATGGGTATCCTTAGATTCGTATTCTGACATAGAATTCATATTTTATAGACGTTAATCATTTTGAGGTTCTCCAAAGAGGAAGGCAAGGCTAAGGTTTGGCGATTCGAGACTGTTGCTCGGCATTCCAGGTAGGTTATGGCTTACTTTAGTTAGACTTTGATTAGCAAAACGTATGTATTGTACAGAATCGACGGGAGAAAGCATAATTAGGTCTCCGGACATGGTGTTTTGGTTGGATATTCGCTAGGTTGGTATGACTTCTGATTTTGGGCTCGTCGCCGTTACTTTATGTACTGAAACATAAGGTGTAGTTGTATTCATACTATGGCGATTCGGGATGGATTTCTATTATGTTAATTGTTGTTAATGGTGGCTTGTTGCCCTGTCATTATGATTTGACTTAATGCCTAAATTGTCATGTTGTACTCAGTTTCTCTCTTATTGTGACACATATTATCGAAGGAAGGAAGGGTAATGAGTTTAGGCTTGAATTGTGTTATAAACTTATGACAATACGTAGATATAAAACATGATGTATGAATTACTGTTGATGATAATATATAGAAAAGTGGAGCTTCTTGGTGATACAAGACTTAGTTGTGAGGCGTACTTGCTACATGTGGAAGTAAAGAGGGACATAGACTATTATGTTGGTTGAGATGATCATATGATTCTTTTCATGGCTGAGTTGATCCAAGTCTTGATGTGATTTGTGGCTTGTGACGTGTACCTTCATTGTTGCTTTATTGGCTTGTATTGATTTACCACGTTTACGCTCATTTATGCATTCATACATTCATGCATGATGGAAATAGTTTGGAAGACTTGTGGCATGATGCCTTGTGTTTGACATTGATATTGTTGATTGTTCATAGTCCATACATACTAGCTGAAATACATTGAGACATACATTGTGATGTGAAATTGTGCAAAAGTTAATATAATCTTCTTGATGAACTTGTGATACAAATTGATGACAATTGTGGTGAGAAGCTAATATGATCTTCTCGATGGAAATAATATACTACTTGATAATTGCTCATTAAGAGGGATGTAACAGTGTTTCTTGTATAATCGAGTGGCTTCGGGTCCGAGGCTCTTTCCGGAACGGAGGGTGTATAAGCTCGAGTTTGAGGTAAATTTCGGGTGGAGGGTAATAAGTGACTCGGGTTCGAGAAGTGTTCCGGAATGAGTGATACATGATGTGGATCCGTGACCGAGGTTATTTTCGGGGCGGAGGATTTGTGGCTCGGGTCCGAGGAGTGTTCTGGAATGAGTGGTACATGGACACCATGGGTCCCCTGCAGGTCATGACTACTGAGCTATGACATCAGTAGCATGTGTGTACAGTGTGTATTTGCCAGGGCATTGCATTACACGTCATCATATTTTGCATTGCACATCATTATGTTTTATTCTACATTATTATATGGCTCGTTATTTCTAATTTTGGTATGTTTGCTGAAACGGCTGTTGTGGTATTAATACGATCATTGACTAAGTTAAATTGTGGATTAGTGACTCTAACTGAAAGGAACTTGGACTTGTGATTATCAGGTGAGGTTATTGAAATTTGACAGACTTGTGGTTTAGAAGCTTCATCTTAGGTTGTGACTCTGTTATGGGATATTCTGTGGCTTGAATTTGAGTACTAAGTGCCTATCTGTTTATCTTGTTCATTTCATGCTTATATACGTGAACTAATTTTAGCCGACCTATGATGCTTACCGGTACATAGTGTTTGTACTGATACTACCTTGCTGCACCCTTTTTGAGTGCATATTGTGTTCTAGAGATTTCATCTAGATTATATCTCTAGCTTGAAGCTAGTTTGCTCGATCAGATCCAAGGGTGAGCTTCTATCCATCCATGCCACCTGCAGATCTCTCTTTCCAGATGTCTACTTTCATTCCAGACATTATTTATTATATTCGAGATACACTTCATTTGTTAGACGTTGTTGGTTAGAGTCCTTGTACGATAACTTTCAGATTTTAGGGATGTAATAGTTAGACTTCCGCACTTGTATCATTTATTTATTTTGACTTGGTAGACTATATATTCATTCACATGTTCATTGATTTGTGTTAGTAGAAATGATTAAAGAAGTTAAAATTGGCTAATGATTAAAGGGTTAACGGGTAAGGGTTCACCTACTAGTGATAATAAAGTAGGTGCCCGCACGATCAGTAATTAGGGTCGTGACATGAATCTGAACTGTAAAACATACTTGCTGGGATAAGGCCCCCAACATACCTTAACTTGCTAAAAATGACATGAAAATAAACAAGGATAACACCTCGAATAAGATGGGGCTCGCCAACAAGCTGATACGAGCAAATCCTACTGAGTAGAGGCGGCGTCCTGTAAATCCGTGCCAACATCGTGAAATGCAGGCTCTCGTGCAACAGAAAAGGGGCGTCAGCAAATTGAATGTACTGGTATGTAAGGCAGCTGAATGAAATAAGCATGGTACATGAAATAACATGATAAGAGCTGAAACTGAAACTTAAACCTGGTCATGAGCATGAACATGAATACACATATATATATATATATATATATATATATATATATATATATATATATAACATGATTAAAAATATTTGTGGGAAAGCATTAGTGTAACCGACATGTAACCACCACGTTAGTACGTGGCGTCTGATCTCTGCCTGATCAGCTAAGCCATCTTGTACCTTGCAGGGTACAAGAAATGAACATGATATGAATGGATCCAAAATCCCTCAATGGGTAATATCTGAAGGAATCGTCTGTAACACCTTGTACCTTTGACTTAAGCTTTGACCATGATTCTAGACTTAGAAAATCAGATAGAGAATGTGGGAATTGGAAATTTCTCTTCAGTTGTTAGATGGGGATTTACGCCCCAAGATACGAACCATATTTTAGTATACGACCCGTATTTCAAATCATAATTTGGCATCTAAATCACTGTGCATTCTGGAATTTGGCTTGGGGAATATATATTGTTAAATACGGATCGTATTTTGAAATATGGCCCGTATTTGATGGCCGTTTTTGGAAATGAGGTGCTACAGTGTTTCTATTTTGAAATATGCTTAATTAAGGTCCAGGTTTACGGACCGTAATTCAGAATACGGACCGTATTTCGGTTCGTATTTCCCACGTCGCACCAGAAACTATTAAATACCTGGTTTCAGTTCTAATTTTTATTTTTACAAGTCCCTAAACCCTAGATGTTCCTCTCCTCCAACACCAAGAACATTAAGGTAAGCTAATCCAAGCCTTCCAAATCAATTCTAACATATGTTCTCATAATCTAACCATGAAATCATTGTTCTTAACATAGGGTGTTCAAGAGAACCCATTTAAAGGACTCAAGGCTAAAACCTGGGAATTCTTCTTCCAAGTTCAGATTTTCATTTCAAGTTTGGAGCATTACCAGGTATGTAGGGTTGCTATCTACGTGTGAGAACATCATTGTTCTTTCCCACGCTTCTTCTTCCATAAAGTATGAGATTATATGAAAACTAGGGTTTTAACCATGCTCATGATAACCCTAGGTCCATGCCTCATGTTACATTAAGTATTAAATTGTTATAAATCCTTCATTGTGTTCTTGATACATCATTATGATTATTGAGAATTCTGTCCATAATCTATGAAAACCCATACTTTGCATTCCGTGAGTTCTTACGTGCAAGTTTATGAACTATTATGATATTTTCAAGAAAAGCTATATATGTTTTATAAGTTCATGCGAGAATAATACGAATGATATCCATGTACCTGCAAGTTATGATTTATGCAAAGCTATGGGCAGCAAGTGCCACTTATTTTTCATGTTCATGTTTTTTTTTTTGGGAGTTGCATTAATTACTGAGAAGGCTTCCAGCAGCCTGAAACTACGTAGCCACCGTAGGATGAGGATCGCTCCACCCACGCTTAGGATGATCTCTCATAATGACTGGATCCTTTTATAATATTATTAAATCTCATGTCCCTGGCAAGGTATGAGTGTTCTGCTGGTAGGACGCAAGTACCAGACCATGTTGTTGGTTATATTTACTGCTCTCCCTACTCACGATACTTAACATATATATATATATGTATATGTACTCATGTTCATGATCATGTTTCAGTTCAGTCTCTATTATGTTATTTCCATGTCCCATGTTATTTCATTCAGTTGCTTTACATACCATTACATTCAATGTGCTAACGTCCTCTTTTATTGCCCGAGAACCTGCATTTCACGATGCAGGTACGGATTTACAGGACGCCACATCTGCTCAGTAAGATTTGCTCATATCAGCTTATTGGTGAGCCTCATCTCATTCGGGGTTTTAGTCAGTTATCTTTATTTTATTAGTTATGCATTTAAAGTTATGCTGGGGGCCTTATCCCAGCAAATACGTTTTCCAGTCAAGACTCATGATTAGAGGTTTCATAGACTAGTCAGTTTAGTTATGTTAGACATGCAAGGTGCTTAGCCATCTTTGGCTCAACTCATGTTATTTCTGCATTCATGTTATAACGAGTATTTTATTAAATTTTATGACTTCATGTGTGTTCTTAAAATCCCATCATGTTCTCACGTTAGATTTCCACTCATGTTATGCTTCATGATGATTGAGCAAGCCATGTGGTTCGCTCGGTCACATGCAGTAAGGCACCGAGTGTCGTGTTTCGCCCAGGCCATAGTTCAGGGCGTGACATTATCATACTAGGCGGAGCGATCCTTATCCTACGTTAGCATATGTAGTTTCAGGTATAAAACCTTCTCGGTAATCTGTGCAACTCCCAATAATATGAATATGATATGGTTGGCTGAGAAGCCCATGAATTTCATAAAAACACATGACTGGTATTATAACATGGATATCTGGTATCTTAACATGGATAAAGTTGAAAATGTGTAGACATGTAGGATATTCATGAAAGTAAGCATAATACTCCTTCTGTTTCAATTTATGTGAACCCATTTGATCGGGCACGATATTTAAGAAAGGGTGAAGACTTTTGAAACTTGTGGTTCAAAATAAGTCTTGAATATTTGTGTGACTGTAAATCATTTCATAAAGTGAATTTTTTTCCAAATTAGAAAAGAGGTCATTCATTTTGGCACGGACTAAAAAGGAAATAGGTTCACATAAATTGAAATAGAGGGAGTATTTAATAACTTGAATGTAAGAACCCATAGAATGCAATATATGGGTTTTCATGGATTACAGATGGATTTCCAATAACCAAAATGGAAGATTAGGAATACAACAACAAATATATATTTCAAACATGATAAATCATGGTACATGAACTTAGGGTTATCATGGACTTGGCTAAAAACCCTAGTTTAGTGAACTCTTGCAAAATCATGGAAGAACGTGGCATGGGGAAGAAAAAAGATGTTACCACACGTAGATAGAAGCCCTGCATTAATAATCTGAACTTGAAGAAGAATCGCTAAAGCTTCAGTCCTGACTCCTTTAAATGTTTTTTCTTCAAAACCCTAGGTTAGGAATGATGAACTCTAATTAGATCACATGAATACATGTTAGAATTGACTTGGAATGATTGGAATAGGCTTACGTTGGTGTTTTAGATTGTTGGCAGGAGAAAACCTTTATTCTGGGGCTTGGAGAATGTGAAAAGTGAAAAAGAAATGACGTATTTATACTTAACTGAATCGGGGAATTATATTGTCAACTTATAGGGTCCATATAAACTGACCGTATTTAATAATGATTAAAATTATAGAAACTGGTATTTCCCAAAAGAGTTTACGGACTAAAAGTACGGTCCGTATAAAAATATACAATCCGTATATGGTCATGAAAATGGGATTTTGCTGAATTGCAACAAATTAAATTCCAGCACTTCCCGTCTGATATTCTAAGTCTCAAATCATGAATCATAGTCTAGTTTAAAGGTACGAGGTGTTACATCAACTAACTCCAAATAAGTAACTTCTCTTCCTATCAAATTACGTACGTTTCGAATGCGCAGGCGACGAAGAGGTAATTCAAGGCCCAACTGAGGTTGATTATCCATAGGGGTACAATTGTGAAGTACTTGCTGGTAACGAATGAGAATTGAGGTGTTATTGAAAGGTGAATAAAGTGTAAGTTGCCTGAGAAAGGGTTTTGTATAATGAATGGGAAGTTGAATGATAATGATGTTCTTGAGAAAGGAGAATGGGATAAAACATGGAGAGGATATCAGAGAAATTAGAAAAGGAGCTAAGTCTGCAAGAAACGTAAATCATGGAGGATCTCAAGGAGGTGGGGGCAGATAGTTTTCTACCAGAGGTCATCAGGACCCACTCCATATACAGCTACTGCACTAGTCTCGAGGTTTAGATATGACTAAAAGGGGTCAGTTCAACTAGAAATAGATTTTAAGAACACGCCTCTCAGTGACATACTAATGTGAGCCACAGAAGTTTTCAGAATCTTATGTGTAACAAGTGTTATAGGAGACACCAAGGGGTGTATCGTTTGGGGCCTTGATATGTGTTTCAGTGGCTCCTCTTAATTCTTAAGCCCGGTCAGTATATAATACCGCTAAGCCTGGCATTTCAGTTCTCAGTGAAGACTGCTTGGAAGCTTCAGCAGGTCGTTAAGATAAAGAGGCATCCCCAGTTATCACCACAGATGAATTTTTCATACGAACTATGCCTGTTAATAAAAGAGGTATGTATGAAATAATAACCATGAGTTGACGATATTAAATTTTCGGGAATGATTTTATTTTGTTTAAGTTAGTCAAATCAGAGTTAGAGAGTACGATAGTTGTAAGTTACTATAAGAAGTAATTATTATTATGAGATAAGGAGATGTGACAGTTCTCGCTTAAGCTATGTGAGTAAGTGTTTATCCCAGATGTGTATGGTCTGATACGTTTTTGAAGTGTATAGAAAGCTTGGGTTTAGTTGTTCCAATCTTTCGTGTAAGATAGATGAAAGTTTCTTAAGTGTGGTCCATAATTCAGAAAAGATAGTATATGACCCTAGAATAGCGTCAGATGATGAGGGAGAGTTAGAAATAACTTCGGTTATTTAGAGCAGAATAAGAAAATATGAAGCTAGCAGGTGATTAACAGAAAAATAGTAAGTAAGTTTTAAGTAGCTACAATGCATTAGCAATTTCAGCAGAACTATTAGAAGTATGATTTGATTTCCTTATTCAGATCAATACCTTAAGTGGGTGGCAGTTCGGATACATCCGAATGTGTGTTAGAAACCAAGGGCTTAAGTTAAGTTCGGAGTAGAGTGATTAGTGGAAGAAGAAATCAGCGCCGTAAGAGAGCAAACTACAGAAGAATAGCCTTTAAGAGTTGTCAAAAAGGGGTTGTCCTAAGATTTACAGTGTGAGCAGAGTTAAGTCGTTAAGATGGAGTATGCCAGTTATGAATACAGTAGCAACCCGTTCATGTAAGTAAATTTAGTTTTTCCCCATGAGAAATTGCTCAGATGTGAGTAAAAAAAAAAGATTCGTCAGTGTTGTAGAGTACAATGGAATTACAAAAGATAAGGAACGTTAATTGGATCCCATCAAAAGAGAAGACTTTGTAAGTATAAGACGTTAGCCTTGGTCTAAGGGCGAAGTGCATAAATCGCCAATAAGTCCAGTGAGATAATTGAAGACCCGAAGGGTTAGTATGAGATATGAAGAACCTCAGTTCAGTTAAGTTGGCATAATGAGATAGTCTCCATAAGGAATATGCCTCAACTTAGAGGAAATCCAAAGTGAGTAGAATGATCATTGAACGAATCTTGTCAAGTTCAATTACTATCGATTAGGCGATCACGGAAAAGCTATAAGATCATGCCCAGTTATGTGTCGCAAGGGTAGTGCCATTGCATGAGACTCTAATCTTTAGGGTGCTAGTCATAGACTTAGCGCACAACAGTACTATGAGTATTTTAGGAAGTATCTCAGAAAAAAAAGAAATCAAGTATGGGAAGTACATCTCATGATTTACGGAGACAAGAGAACTATGGTGAAAGAAGTTCACCGCTTATCCAAGCTAGGAATTCGACTTTCGGACTCCGAAGTGGGTGGAGTTGTTGCCCAGAACATGGCTTATTCCTCCTTAGTCATCGAAGTTAGAGAGAAGCAGTTTGGTGATTCCTACTTGCTGCAGATGAAAGAGGGGATTCACGAACATAAAGCCTTAGCTTTTGAACAAGGAGGAGATAACAGTACCTTGAGATACCGAGGCAGATTATGCGTTGCAGATGTAGATGGACTCAGAGAGCTAATTATGTCAGAAGCTTACCATTCTAGGTCTACCTCTTTCAGATAGGAGGCATGACTTAATTTGGGTGATTGTGGACAGACTTACGAAGTCAGCGCACTTCTTGCCAGTTAAGACCATAGATTAAAGAGAAGATTATGCCAAGTCATATGTTAATAAAATTGCCAGATTGTATGGGACCCTAGTGTCCATTATTTCAGACTATGGTGCTCAGTTCACAGCGAACTTCTGAAAATCCTTTCAAAAAGGATTGGGTGCCAAGGTGAACCTTAGCACAACTTTTCATCCTCAGACAAATGGTTAGACAGATACGCTATTCAGATCTTATGTTATAATATTCATGTTAGTTCAATACTCAGATATTTATGTCAGCTTAGTACTTAGATATCAGTCCAGTACGCACGTATTCATGCCAGTCCCGTACTCAGTTAATCCAGTATTCAGTCAGCTCAGTATTCAGTTAATGTTATTCAGTTAATCCAGTATTCAGTTAGCTCGGTATTCAGTCACCCCAGTCTTCAGTCTGTTCAATAGACATTCAGTTTAGTATATCAACAGTTTAGTTATCTTGTATTCATTTAGTTCAGTAAGCTTGTGTCCTTGATTTCAAGGTAATTGGGATGGCACCGTTTGAAAACCTTTTTGAGCGAAGGTGTAAATCACCGATAGATTAGTTTAAAGTTGGGGAAGCAGAGTTGTTAGGACCATATTTGGTCTATCAGGCTATGGAGAAAATCAAGTTAATTCAAGAGCATTTGAAGACGACTCAGAGTCGCCAAAAGTCCTATTCGGACATGCGGCGTAGACACTTAGAGTTCCAAGTTGATGATTGGGTGTCTCTGAAAGTTTCGCCTATGAAAGGCGTTATGAGATTTGGGAAGGAGGGGAAGCTTAGTCCTCGCTATATTGGGCCATATAGAATCCTGCGAAGGATCGGGCAAGTGGCTTATGAGTTAGAATTGCCACCAAATTTGGCTGTTGTGCACCCAGTATTTCATGTGTCTATGCTGAAGAAGTCCATGGGAGACTCGTCTCTGGTTGTTCTTACAGAAATCACAGGGGTTAAAGATAGCTTTTCCTATGAAGAGATCCCAGTGGCTATTCTTGATCATCAAATCCGCAAGTTGAAAACTAAAGAGATTGTTTCAGTGAAAGTACTATAGAGAAATCAGAAAGTTGAAGAGGCCACGTGGGAGGCCGAAGAGGACATGAAGTCCAGATATCCCCATCTCTTTGAAGAGCAAGCAGAAAATACTGAAGGTAACTAACCTTTTCATTCGGATCCTTATAGTATAATATCCATGTTTTCAATATTCAATCAATTTAGTAGACATTCAGTTCAGTAATCATGTATTCGTTCAGTCAGTTTAGTGATCACGTGGCTCAGTCAGTTAGTTTTAGGTATCTTAGTTACAGAATAAACGCTGCCAAACTTCCATAAAGTCTCAGAATTAGCCGCGATTATAACCAAGACCATCATTCAAGGACGAATGATCTCAAGGGGGAGATAATGTTACACCCCGTATCTTAGAACTAAGGTTAGACTCATATCATTAGAGTTTTAGTGGAAAAACTGAAGGTTTGAATGTTTTGCGAAAATGGTTAATAGGCCTATTTCGGGCAGTGATAACTCCTTGATTAGTTAAGAATTTGGGAAAGTACCCTTAATGAAAGTTATATTACGTAGAAATACCTTTCTAAAGATATAAGGGCCAGGCCAATAAGAGATCGGAGCAAGGATATATGATCGTCTCAATATGGCTAATAGTAAGGCCTATAGAATCGGCTAAGTTTTCGATACGTCTGCCTTCCAGTTAAATTTTGTGAAAATCCGTTGGGAATTTGGGGAAGCTTAAAACATAAAAGTTGTATCCCTGTGAAATATCTTTCCAACGGTATATTATGGAGCCTAAACAGAGCTCTGTACAAGAAGCTTTGCCCATTTTATCGAACACTGTGCAGAACCGACACAGGTCCCTTGTGAGGGCGCGTGCGCTGGCCCCGCGTCGTGTACCGATTGCACAAAAACCCCGTCTCTGAATATTGACCTGCAGAGGATCGTGCGCCGCGGTCCCATCACATAACAGGTCCGGTTTCGGGTCAAAATTGGGATTTCGCGTTTTAAGTTATATTTAAGCTTGGGGCTTATTTTCCTAACATCCCTAGTCACGAAAAATCACTCTAAAGTCAGAGGGAACAATTCCCAAGCCTCAAGAACCCTCCAAGTTAAGTTTTATCATGATTCTAGGTTGAATTCAAGTCCCTAATCTCTTTCTAACTTGAGTAAACCCTTCTAATCAATAGAGTTGTGAGTGGAACATTATTGTTGGGCGTGGAAACCGTAGAACTCGAATTAAAGAGGATTGAACGTCAAAAAGTTAATGTTTCTACACTCTAATCATTCGTAATAGTGAACTGATGAGTTCTTGGGAGAATAGTAAATGGGTTTAGTAAAGAGAATTACACGAACTATAGTAGGGTTTTGGATTTGGATTGTTGACTTGAGATTGTTATAATGATATGGGTGATGGAGAATGATGTTAATTACACCTAATTGAGATTGCAGAATCACCTAGAAGTAATAGAATGGGAATTGGGTGAAGAAACACCATTAATGGCGATTGTGGAGCTTTATGCTCACTAAGTGTTTGATAAAACGCTTAGATGACCAAAGCATGAATACTATTGCTAATATAGAATCCCTTTGACTTATATTGATATAGATCAAAGTTGAAAGGGTTGACGAACATTGTATTACGCTCAAAGGCTGGAATTAAGGTATGTGAGGCTAACTATCTACGTTAGGGAATATTCATGATTCTCCCTACGCCTCATTCTTCATACTTGTCCGTAATTTGACTCAGAATATAGTTTAGCCCTAGTTTCATGATATGATATAGAACTATTATCTTCTGGGGTTGCAGTTACAGAATTCATTCATGGTTGTCACTTTGAACATCATGAACTCAGCACGTAATCTTTGTAGATTTATGCATTGTTATCACATGAGTCTCAGTCAGTGTATAACCAGTTATTTGCATGAGTCCCAAAATCAGAAACAGTTATCATGTTATCAGTTATAGCCAGTTTCAGATTTGTAAATTGTTAATGTTGAACACCTGTATCTGTATTTTTGGGCCCTAGGCCATAGTTTGTGCATACGTATTGCTTGGGCCTGAGGCCACAGTTTTTGTGCATATTATTTGGGCCCTAGGCCACAGTTATATTTACAGTTTTACAGGTGATTTTTCATCCAGAACAGGGAGTACTTCAGCTTCTTGCTTTCCTGTTTAGTTCAGTTTCAGTTTCAGTTCCAGTATTTTATTGCTTCAGTTGCTTTACATACCAGTACAATTCCAATGTGCTGATGCCCCTTTTATTGCTTGGGGGCCTGCATCTCGCGATGCAGGCAACGATATACAGGTTGACGACTCAGCCCTTTAGGAGTGCACGTATCTGCTATTAGTGAGCCCCAAATTCCTTCGGGGCGTAGTCAGCTATCTAGTTATTTCAGTTTATAGACAACTCTATTATTCAGTATTCTTAGAGGCTTCATAGACACAGTCCAGACAGTCAGATATTTATTTTGTTAGCCTTGTTGGCAGTTGTTCAGTTGTTTTGGTTTAAGCCATGTTGGCTACGTTCAGATATTTCAGATTGTCTAAGTATTTTCGCATTATGATTTCAGTCAGACCTTTAGTATATCAGCATGTGTTTAGTTGTTTCCACATTCAGTTATGTTTTTGATATCACATGTTGATTCAGCCAGCCAGTTAGTTCGCTCGGTCACATGCAGTCAGGCACCGGGTGCCGTGTTACGTCCAGGCCCAGGTTCGGGGCGTGACAATAGCATTATTTACTATAGTATTTGTGTAGTATTGTGTTATTCAATTTTTACTACTACATGTTACTTCATTTACTTTATTTATCTTGCTATTTATTATTGTTATCCTTTCAACCCTGCTTAGATTATATTTTTTGTAAGCTAAGGTCTATCATAAACAACCTCTCTATTAACGTCTGCTTACATTATACAATCTTCACACCCCCCTTATAAAATTGCACCAGTTATGTTTGTAAACTGAAAACTCATGTCATATTTTGAAAACAAATTTCTTAGTATATATATAAATATGTTTTTTTTTTCAAAGACAAATTGCAATGATGAATAATTGGAAGGAAAAATAAAAGACATTTCCGAAAAGATACATAAATGAAATTTATACCTCATTTAGAACTTACATTCTAGGTTACAATTTTTCACCAATAAAAAATTAAAAAAAAATCAAGTCACGTAAAGTTGAAATTGCAACAAACACTGCGATGACACTAAAAAACAACTAATTGATGACACTAAAAAACAACTAATTGCATGTCCCTCTCTATCCCTTCCCCCCGTAACCCACCCCTCAGAATTACACCACCCACCCCTCCCCCCCAAAAGTAAAATTCACTTGTCATAGCTACTTCTAAGACTTAATTATGAATAATAATAACTACCTTATTTATTATTTAATTTTTGCAGCTATATTATTCTAAAATTACATTTCATAGCTACCCACCACATTTGGATGTTACTGTGTTTCTTTAACTCCTAAATACACGGTCCATTAACTACTTTATCCCTAAAAACACGGTCATTATATCCCATTTTCCCCCAAATTCTTCCATTTTTCAAATCACTTTCTCTCTCATATTCAATATTCCCATCCGTTATTCACTCCATCATCTCTCATCATTATTTGCATGATTTTTACCATCCCAAATTTAGTTACTACCAAAAATAGGTAAGCTATTTTTGGTGGGTTTTGATTTGTTTGTTGTATTTCAGTGTATTTTTGGTTGTTTTTCAGTTGTTTAGTGAATTTTCTTTGTTTATTCAATTTCATACTTCATTGTTGTTTTTCAGTTGTTTAGTGAATTTTCTTTGTTTATTCAATTTTTGGTTGTTTATTGTTGATTCAATTTCATACTTCATTGATTATGACTTCTCCATTCTTAGGGTTTTTTAGAGGAAGATTCATCCTTCATTGATTATAACTTCTCCATTCTTAGGGTTTTTAGAGGAAGATTCACTTATCCATTATAATGGCTCAAAGGGACAGTCCAAGCAGGAATACTCGAGGAATGCAAACTATAATCGATGGTTCTAGTTTCTCTTTAGGAATTACTCAACAACACCACGTTATTGCAGGCTCATCTTATGCTGAGAGGCATAGTAAGAATATTCATGACCTAGCAAGGATGCCACAATTTCACCAAACTGATGTTGAAAAAACGACAAAGCGGAAACAGTCTGTGCCACTTAAAAAGGTTTCTAAAGTTCCTCAACAAAACAAGGGTAAAAATGTCGTTCAAAATAATCCTTCAGTTGTTATGCAAGATGATGGAGAGGTAGTTTTTTTTTTCTTTTTATTTTTTGTTTATTGTATTTCAATTTAACCGCATATGTATTTCAATGTTTTCCAGTATATATATGTGTAATTTTGTTGATATTGAATTATTTTTGTCATTGATTATGTGTATTTCATTGTGTTTTATCTATTTTATTTATGTGTTAGTTGCATTTTTGTTTTTCTGTATTATGACTGTTTATTTTTGGGGTTTATATGTGTTTTCACAGTGAAATAGCGTGTTAAATATTCACTGTAGATGTTTATGTAAATTTCAATTTTTCAATGTATTTCTTTTGGTATTGAATTATTTTTGTCATTGATTAATTGTATTTCACTGTGTTTTATCTATTTTATATCCGTGTTAGTTATGCTCTTGTTTTTTTGAAAAAACTGTTTGTTCAATGTGTGTGTGTCTATACATACATACATACATACATACATACATCTATATATATATATATATATATATATATATATATATATATATATATATATATATATATATATATATATAGATGTATGTATGTATGTATGTATTTCTGTATATTTCTAAAGCTTACAGTTTTTTGTTGAATGTATTTATTTTATCTGTATTTTTTTTTTGAAATAGGTGTCAATTTTTCAATTTTTTGTTCTTGTCTAAATGATTTTGTTTTGACATGTTTTTTGAGGAATCTAAATTTTACGTTACGAAACATCTTACGAAGGATCCATCGATGCAACGTTACACAAACGAGTGTATAGCTACAAATATATAAAAAAAATGTTCAATCAATTTGAATTTATTTTTCAAGTCTAAGATAATAAGATATGCAACGCGTACATGTTAAAACTCACTGATATTTCTGTATCAAAATTCAGATAATAGAATCATACATTCATCAAATCTATTCATTGTTTTTGTTGAAATATGGTGTATTTCAATGTATTTATCCCTTATCTGAATAGTGTATATGTCCAAACATTGCCATTTTGAAATAAAAAACAAATCTACTCATTTTTTTTTATTGCAATACACTATATTTCAATGTATTTTCATGTATCTGAGTAGCATATGTGTTTCAAACATTGCTAGAATGACATAAAACCTAATATACTCATTTTGTTTTTATTGCAATATAGCATATTTCAATGTATTTCTCACCTTTCAACCTTACTGCATGTGTTCCAAACATTGACGGGTTGACATAAATACAGTGTATTTCATTGAATTTATCACACACATTTAAAATACAGGAAACACATACCTTATAGAATTTGATCTCTCAGTTCTGAAATTCAATCGTTCGCGAATAGCATAATTTGCCATAACAGTTTTTAGTATATCCTTAACTTGTAAATTTGATCTACAAAAACTTCCTTTTGATCCATGTTGGAAATATCAAGTTGTTGTCATTCTCGAATAATACAACAGTCTTACCACAATGTGATGCATCGAAAAAACTTGAATCATATACATCGATAGCCTGCATATTATCATTGTATCCAAGTTGAAGCATATCTTCTCTAACAACTGATTCTCCAGTTGCAAACCCCTCAATTTCATTATCCGTTATACTAACGCACATCAGATACATCTCAAAAACCTTGTTTTCTCTGTTAAGCTCAACGTACACTCTAACTCCCATATCGTTGTGTATTTCTATGTGTTGAGTTTCTCCTTCAACTGCATATTTGATTGACAACGTTTTTCTGCAAGTATCCACTCCCCATTGATTGGCGATCATTGCAATCAATTCATCATATGTGCGATAATCCTTGAACACAACTGCCTCTGTTTTATAGTTCACAAAGCAATTTTGATCGTTCCAGAATCTAGAGTACCGGATCGAAGCAGTCATGTTGGCCATTAATATGTTTAGAAATACAGCAATGCGTTGCTGCAACAAAAAAATTTGATTATATAAAACAGAGTATTTACATAGGAGAACTAAAACAAAAAAAAAAAACAAAAAATGACCAGAAATAAAAAATACCTTGTTGATAATCGAAATTCAAAACTAATCTTCACTATAACTGTTATATCCCGCGTTTTCAGAGCATGAGCGTGACACGTGCTTCCTCAAAATTGATTATCATGTTGTCGCTACATAATTCAAACTCACGTTGATGGTATTATATTTCGTATTTTTGAACGTCAGATTATTTGCAAGATGAGGTGGGGCCCACACGTCGAGATTTTTTTTGGAACATGTGACAAGTTATATGAATCACATATGTAAAGTTGAACACAACTCATGAAGGACCCTTGGGCCAAATCAAAGTGGAAGCCTTCCAAACGAATATTTTTAAGAAAACGTTTTCGGGTGATCTGACTTCTAAGGGCCAAAACGGTATTATAAGTTTGGAATTTGGAAAAATACCAAGAAATAGAAGTTGTATATAATTGAATTAGCTTTCCAACCATATGTCGTGGTCCATAGGTGACGTCGGGACAAGGAGATATGGACGTTTTAAGGCAGAAAGGTCAGTGGGCTAGGCCCAATCCGAGCCCAACCGGGTTAGGCCCATGACCCATGTTTATGTAAGTGGAACTTCAGCCCTTTTCTCCTCAATTTTCATACCAACACACCAGAAAATTCTGGAAAAAGAGAAAGAGGAGCCTTGGAGAGAAGAAAAACCAATTTTGACCAAAATCTGAGCCCCGAATTCCGAAACCCATGAAGGGAAAAGTGTTGTACGCTGCGTTGTCTTCAATTTGAGCTAAATATCAACCAACGAGGAGGGTGATAACGTGGTGGCTGAATTCTTAAGGTATGGATAAGGTTCCTTTTCATTGCTAACAAGTTTATTTAAAGTTTTAACGGATTAGAACGGGAAAATAGCGATATAAATTCGTCTGTTGGCTTTGTGAATTATGGAATGATATTTGAAGATAATTTTGGATGAAAATAAATGTAGTTCACTTGTAGAATGTGGAGGAAAAATGGTTTAAGATGGCATGAAAAATTGTTGGAAAATGATTATAGGAACTTATGTGATTTTAATGTAATTTTATGTAAAAATGAAAATGAACTAATTTTGTTTAATATGTTAGTTATGTTGTTGTGATTCTTATAATGTAAATGAAGGTTAAATGGTTTAAGTTGGTATTGAATTGGAATGTAGAAGATTATGTCACTTTAGAATGATTTTGTGATATTATGGAGATGAAGTTGTTAAGATGTGAATTATGATTATGGTTGATGAAATTGGAAGGTGAAAATATGTTATGAATATGTATGTTGAAGATTAGAAGTTTTGGATGGATTATGGTTTGGTGGGAAATTTGTATATTTTCTATATTTTGTAAAATGATATGAAATGTTCCGAATTGTATTGGAGTGATCTTGATTAGTAAATGAATATGAGAATGTTGGTATTGAATTGAAAATGTGAAGTTGGAATGAAAGCTATTGCACTATGTTGGAAAGAAGACAAGTTATGCTATATTGTGTTTTGTAATGATTGTTGGTGTTGTTGTTGAATTATTTTGGCCGAGTTAAATTCTCGGGGATGCTATATGTATAGGGGAGATGCTGCCCAAATTTTTGTAGATAAGTATTGGTTAAGATTGAACTTTTAAACCTTATGATTTATATTTGGTAAATGTGACCAAATGTAGATTTTGGACGAAACGGGATTTGAATTTGGAGAGGCGTAAGGAGCGAATAAGGTATGTAAAGCTTTACCTTTCCTTCTCTTGGTATGTCCTAGGTATGATAGGCTTTGATACGAGCCTCGGGGACGACTCTACTCTTCGGAATCTACGTTCGAATTTGCCCCTTTTTCATTCAGTAGAATTGAATTGAATATGTTATGAATAGTTAGAAAAGGTGCCTAAATGTCTAGAACTTGCACAAATAGGACCCGACTACCTTAGAACTCTCACGGGTAACGTTATGAAGTGTAACATACGTAAATTATGTGCGCCACCTCATTTGACCCGAGGTGGGCCCACTTTCCCGGATTTTTCTGATTTGTTCCGTTTGACTTATTTTGGAAAAAAAAAATTCAAAGGAAAACTCTTGGTTACTCTTCTAACTACTATATGACGTTCGTTTGACTCATTTTGTTAAGTCCCATAATATATTTTGAAACATGAAAATGATTTCAGAAAGCTTATTTTGACATATGCTATTGTGATATCCGAAAGGCATACGCTATGACTACCGTTCAATCTCTTTTATATGATTTGCCGTCTGAGTTATGCTATCGAGATTCTGTAAATGTTTATATTTTGATATGTTCAAACAATCCCAAAAGCTTTAATTTGATATAATCCCCCACGACATCCGAAAGGTACGTGCTATGACTATCGTCTGATGTCTTTCTTAAATGACCTGTCATTCGGATTATTCTGTCGAGTCTTTGTAATATTTTTTGATGCATAAGTTTCTCACTACTCCACTCGTGGATGCCTTAATGCTTCCTTCACTGAGCCCGGGCCAGGATATGTTATCACGCGTATTCCACTGCATTGTTCGTCGTGCCTCGATGTGAGGGGGCAGGTATACATGTACATGGGTTGTGGAGTATACTGTGCCATGTACACACATTCTGATATATGATAATATGATATGATATGGCCATCTGATATATTTGATATGTGCACATTCTGATATGATATGATATGTTACGGAGCTATTCCCTACTCTGGAGTATGCTGTGTTGTGGCGCCGGTAACGGGGTGGTGACCACGTTTTGCTCACCGAGTCCTATAATGGGGGCCGGATATGGCATATGCTCTGACATGTATTATCTCTGGTCTGTGAGTAAGCATTTTGACATTCCGGTTACTGTACTTATATTCTGTACCCTCTGTTTAGATTATGATTCTGTTTATTGTACTTTATGCTTTACATACTCGGTACATATTCCGTACTGACCCCCTTTCTTCGGGGGCTGCGTTTCATGCCGCGCAGGTGCACCCAGATGACTAGAAGACATTGTAGAAGATGTTCCAGCGGCATTGGAAAACTCCTTTTGCTCCTGGAGTGTTGCCGAGTCAGAGTGTGTATGCTATGTTTTCTGATTATTTGTTAGAGACTTTGCAGGCAGAGTCGTGGGTATAGTATGTCAATTGTGTAAGCGGCTCCATCAGCCGATATGTCATTCTGTATCATATGCTAAATTCTATATGATCACAAAATTCTGTTTGATTTGGAAAGCTTCGAAAAAGAATATTTTTGAGAGCATATTATATATTTTATTTTTATTTGATTTAAAAGCCTAATAAGATTTTGTATGTCTGAAAGGTCTGTGGGTTCGCTCGGCTCCGGATATGGGGCCGGGTGCCCATCACACCCTAGTGGAATTGGGGTGTGACAATAACATTCTATATACACTCGTTCGTGTATTATTGAGTGTATTTCCTCGAATCAGATAGTTGAAAAAATATCAAAGATGAAATCAAAGTTTCTGTATTTTTGGAAAAATATCTTGTTGATTTTTTTTTAATTCAAAAAGTTTAGAATGGAGTAACTTGGAGAGAGAGACGTGAGCTGTTATGGAACTTCAGTCGTTATGCGTGATGCATGATTGATTTAATTTGACTTACCATGTAATATGAAAGAGGATAATCTGTTCCGAAAATAGAGCCTATTTTTACTCTACCGCACTTTGTATTGATGTATATTTCCGTGTATTTAAAAAAACACAAAATACAACTAAAAATAGCTACAGTTTGTAAATATTGAAAAGGTAGCTATAAATTGTTAGAAGATATTAAAAGGTAGTTTTTTAGGTAAGTTTAAAAAAAAAAAAGTAAAATTTACTTGTCATAGCTACCACTAAGACTTAATTATGAATAATAACTACCTTATTTATTATTTAATTTTCGTATCTATATTATTCTAAAATTACATTTCATAGTTACCCACCACATTTGGATGTTACTGTGTTTCCTTAGCTCTTAAATACACCGTCCATTAGTTACTTTATCCCTAAGTACGCAGTCATTGTATCCCATTTTCCCCCAAATTCTTCCATTTTTCAAATCACTTTCTCTCCCATATTCAGTACTCCTATCCGTTATTCACTCCATCAACTCTCATCATTATTTGCACGATTTTTACCATCCCAAATTCGGTTACGACCAAAAATAGGTAAGTTATTTTTGGTGGATTTTGATTTGTTTGTTGTATTTCAGTGTATTTTTGGTTGTTTTTCAGTTGTTTAGTGAATTTTCTTTGTTTATTGTTGATTCAATTTCATCCTTCATTGATTATGACTTCTCCATTCTTAGGGTTGTTTAGAGGAAGATTCATTCTTCATTTATTATAAATTCTCCATTCTTAGGGTTTTTTAGAGGAAGATTCACTTATCCATTATAATGGCTCAAAGGGACTGCAACACCCCGTAAACTCGAACTAGGTGTGAATATGTAAAAATATAGTGTTAGGATGATATTATATCTATATGAATCTATTCTTGATGAATTCGGGTGAAAGATTGTCGTTTTGAAGTCAAACCAACAATTGAAGTTCTTAAGGGCTCTTAAATTCGCCTAAGTTTTGGTAGGTCTGACTTCTAAGCCAGTTTCGTGACAGTAGGTTGGGAATTTGGGAACACTTCCTTAATGAAATTTGCAGATATTTAAAATACCTTTCCAATGGTAGGTTTCCCAGCTCCAACAAAGCTCTGTACTAGGAGTTATGCCCATTTTACTGAGCATCATCTGTGCAGTGCGAAAATTAGGCGTGCGCGGCCCCCTAGGCGGCGCCCCAGGCCAATTTTTTTATCAAAATCAAAATTTTGATGTCGTCGAAATGGATACACTGTGTGCGCCGCCCTGGGCGACGCCCTAGGTGACGCACCAGGCCATTTTACGCCTGAAGCGATTTTTCCCAAATTTTATAAAAGCCTAACTTCATTATATTCATTCCCACTTTGTTTTGGCTGACTTCCTGAGAGGAAACAACCCTAAAACATATAAGATATGTTCTTGATCAATTCTCATCATTTAAACATCAATCTAACCTCAAATTAACTGTAACGACCCAACTCCGTAGGCCGCGACTAGTGCCCGTGCTGGACACCCAAACGTACCCAATAACCCAGACTAGCATATCAGCAGAATATTTTTAAATGTAAAAGTCAATTGGCGTTAGTAATTATCATAAATGAACCGACATAGTACATGGGAGCCGATAAGGCTGTCACAGATCATATCATCCCAAAACATATACAGAACCCACACAAGTATGTCTACAGACCTCTACAGATTATAACAGAATCATAAGACGGGATAGAGCCCCGTCATACCCCTGAATAGCATACATATATACAATAGCAGCGGACTGTACCAACATATAGGCTCTGGACAAAAGAGCACTCCCAAAATAGTAGAATAGATGCCCTAGGCAGGCGGGTCAGCAAATCTGTCGTCTGTACCTGCGCGGCATGAAAACGCAGCCCCCGAAGGAAGGGGGTCAGTACGAAATATGTACTGAGTATGTAAAGCACGGAACGTAGTAAACAAAGTCATAATCGAAGCAGAAGATACAGAAAATGAACTGAATATCCAGATTAGCAAAATGCTGATCATATAGCATAAATAGTATTCGCTGAAAACATATGTAGTACCTGGTCCCATTACGGAACAAGATCATAACCGAAACAGAACTTACAGAGAAGTGAGTGTAACATCCGAAGTATCAAATGCATATTTTCAAAACATGAGGAGTGTGTACAGAAACATATACCATATCATATCCGACCTCTACCAAGGGACTCGGCAAACAGAACGTGGCCACCCCCCGACGCTGGTGCCACCACACATAAGGAGCAGAATAGGGGATAACCCCGTAGCATAACATATCATATCAGATGGCTATATCAGATCATATCATATCAGAATGTGTGTACATGGCACAGCATACTCCACAACCCATGTACATATATACCTGCCCCCTCACATCGAGGCACGGCGAACAATGCAGTGGAATACGCTTGACAACATATCCTGGCCCGGGCTCAGTGTGGGAAACATTGAGGCATCCACGAATGGAGTAGTGAGAAACTAAATGCAATAAAAATACCATATATTTCCAGAGACTCAATGAGGCATATCGGATGACAAATCAAACCAATGAAATCGGACAGAATCATAGTAAGTGTATGTCATATGTCATAATGAGTTACGGAAGAATAATCCTTCTGGGATCATTTTCATATTCCAAAATAGTTTACCAGACTCGAGGGAATAATTAAAACAATTTTCCTTAGTAGTTAAAAGGATAGTTAAAACGTTTCATTTTATATTGTTCGAAAATAAGGCAATAGTACACTAAAAGGCAAAGCGGGAATAGTGGGAGACTAAATGAGACACAAAATATCATACCTTTACAGAGATTCAATAAAGTATTTAGAATAAGTATCATTGGTAGTTAGAAGAGTAGTTAAGGCGTTTCCTTTAGAACCGCTTGAAATTAAGTTATAAACACAAAAAGGGTAAAGTCGGAAATAGTGGGCCCACCTCAGGACAACCGAAGCGGTGGGCTCAAATTACGTATATTAAGCTTATGGAGTCACCTACGGAGGTCCTAGGGACATTTCATAACTTTCTAAACAATTTGCGGAAGTTTACACAATTCTTTAACAAAGCGTACTTATAGGGTTCAATTCCAGTGAATGAAAAAGGGACAATTTCAAACGCGGATTCCGAAAGACAGAATATTTCCGAGGCTCGAATCCGATCCTAGTACATCTAGGACATGCCAAAAGAAGAATCGGGATAGCTTTACATACCTTTTATGCTTTTTACGCCTTTCCAAGTTCACTTCCCGTTTCGTCCAAAATCTACAAATGGTCACATTTACCAAATGTTAACCCTAAGACTTTAGGACTTGAATATCAAATCAACACTTTTCTACAGAAATTTGGGCAGCATTTCCCCTATACATATAGCATCCCCGAGAATTCAACTCGGCTAAAACAATCAACAACAACCCAATAACAACACTAACAACAACAACAACAATAACTACAAGACACAATATGGCACAACTAGTTCCCTTTCCAACATAGTGCGATACTTCCATTTCAACTTCAAATTTCCAAACAAATCTCAAGGGTTTCACATTCATCATTAATCAAGATCATCACAATATAATTTGGAAGCATTTCATATCAATTCCACAAAATATTCACAAGATATACACAATATACAAACTTTCCACCAAAGTCATAATTCCACCAAAACTTCTAATCTTTAACAAACATTTTCATAACATGTTTCTATCTTCCAACTTCATCAACAATCATCATAATTTACACCTTAACGACTTCATTTCCACAATATCATAAAATCATATTAGAATGACATAATCTTTTACATTCCATTTCAATGCCAACTTAAATCATATTACCTTCCTTTACACTATAAGGATCACAACAACACAACCAACATATTAAACAAAATTAATTCATTCCCATTCTAATCTCCATATACCACACGGCCGATACCTATATTTCCAACTTCAACCAAATTCATTCAACTTTCATTCTCAATATGAATTCCATCATACTCACAACTAGAATACAACATAAATTCAACTCACCATATGTATATAACATACATACACACACGGCTACATGCCAACTTACATACCCACTTTGCAAACTTTCATATTTCCATACTTTCTACTCATTTCTACATACTACAACACAAACAAACTTTCATAACATAATAACATGGAATGAAATCTTACCTTTTTCTCCGATCTTCTTCACTTAACCAAAGGGCGGAAACGATGAAACAGATGAACCCTCTTCCGAAATAATTATACCACGTTGTAGAGGGTACTTGAATTGGTAGGACTACTACAAGAAAATAATTTTTGGAACAAGATTTAAGGTACTTAATTTCCATGGGTCTTGGCCGAAATGGCCCTTTGTTTTTGTTCTTCATCTTTTGCGTTTCTTGACAATTCTAATGGATAAAGTGATAAATATATGGTCCCTTTCATCTATTTTAACACATGGAAAATTCATTAATTTTTTTGTGGGTTTGGGCCATGGCTTTGGCCGGTCACCCTCTTAAACTTGGGCCTCATTTTTTTTTTCTTTTCATTTTTCTTGGGCTAACCCGGTTGGTCCCGAGTTGGGCATAGCCCACTGACCTTTCGACCTTAAAACGTTCATATCTCCTTGTACCGACGTCACCTAGGAACCCACGACCTATGGTTGGAAAGCTAATTCAATTATCTATAACTTCTATCTCTTGGTATTTTTTCAAATTCCAAACTTATAATACCGTTTTTGCCCCTCCAAGTCAGGTCACCCGGAAACGTTTTCTTAAAAATATTCGTTTGGAGGGCTTCTACTTTGATTTGGCCCAAGGGTCCTTCATGAGTTGTGTTTAACTTTACATATGTGATTCATATAGCTTGTCACATGTTCCAAAAAAAATCTTGACGTGTGGGCCCCACCTCAGCTTATAAATAATCCGACGTTCAAAAATACGGGATATAACATTAACACTAGTTCATATTCCACAAACCCTAGATTCTTGAAACTCAAGAAAGAGAAGAAGAAAGGGATGTTTAGAAGAAGTTAATATTCCTGCAATAAGGTACGATCCTTGAATTTTGTGATGTTATTTAAAGGGTTTAGACTAGTGTAGGTTGTCCTGTGAGATTAGAATCCATGATTGATTTATGAAGTGTTCAAGAACACGTTCTAGCCATGAAAACCCAAGCTTTCGTTGGTAAGAAGGGTTTATGGGTGGAAATAGGTTAGAGTTCTAACCTCTCCTATCTAAAAATATTGTATAATAGTTGTTGGATTGTGGGAAGTACGATTGAGTGGGAATTAAGGTATGTCTCTTTTAAAATCATTTTTTGACTATAAAGGTGACTATAAACTATTGTTGGAAGTATAAATTTTATTTAATATTCTTTAATGAATGAAAAGAAAAGTAATCATTTCATGTTTCTTGAAGTCTAATTCATGTCTAAATGGTGGTTAATGTGTGTGAGGGGACAAAGCCACATTAAACCTAGACTATAACAAACCCTATATATGTATAAGATATTATGAATGTTTTCCTCTATGAGAGATGCTTAATAATGATGGTTAAGAGTTGGTAATGATATTCTCATTGATGAATTGGGACATGGAAATCTTTTGTAAAGAAGTTATACGTTTTCAAAACATTGATTGGAATGACTTATTCTTTCGACATGGCATAATGAACCTTACTGATGATTGATGATGTGGCTACCTTACAAATGCATTATGAATCGGCTTCTATGCCATGGACTTTGTTGTTGTGTTTTCCTTGCTATTCGGGAGGAAGAGTAGCCCCTATGGATCCTAGTGTATTAATTGCCTTGCTATTCGGGGGGAAGAGTGGCCACTTCTGGGTTCGCTACCCGGGGTGTATTAATGGCCTTGCTATTCGGGAGAAAGAGTAGCCATCGTGAATCCATATTCTGGTGTATTTTCTAGTGTTGTTGATACTGAGTTGGGCCTATATGGGCGATAGTGATATCCATCTTTATTATGGAACTGGTATTTATGCCTGATCGATTTAAAACATAATGGAAACTGGGATCTTGAAATGGCTTGTAAACTGTTTAACAAATGATATCAAAATCACAAGGTGGAATAATTGTTTTTCTACTATCTTTTCAGGACTGATTTCTTTATGTATTATTATAATTTATTTTCGTATGACTTGTTGTCCCCGAGGCACTCAGTGATTACGAAGTACTCAGGCATACCATTGTTGTTTTTGATGGTATGTTAGGTAGCGAGAAGAGCAGCTTCTTGATACTTCAGGCGCTTAGGAAGGACTTGTTGTTGTTGATGATTTGGTGAGCCCACACGTTCATTCGTGGGACACCCTATTTATTCATTCATTCATTATTAGTTTTTGGGCTGTGTCCCGATGAGTCAAACTATTATTTCTTTATCTAAGAAGCTCCATCGTATACATTCTTGTGGGTAGTTGTTGAGTTATTGATTAACTCTCAGGCACGTCGTTATGTTTGACAAGTATTGATTACTAAAGACTTCCGCTGATTTAATTCATATATGCATGATTTGTTTACCTTTATTTTATAAACTGTTGGAGGCGAATGATGAACCTGGCGGGTTCAAGTGTTATTTTTGTGTCATTTAGATTCTTCCGATGTTGATCATGATATCGGTGTCGGTCACGTTTAGGGTCGGTCTTAGGGCGTGACAGGGACACTCTAAGCAGGAATACTCGAGGTATACAAAATATAATTGTCACGACCCTAATTATCGATTGTGCGGGCACCTACCATATTATCACTAGTAGGCGAACGCTTACCCATTAACCCAATAATCATTAGCCAACTTTAACTTCATTAATCATTTATACTTAAACAATCAATGATCATGTGAATGAATAAATAAATAAACAATTCATAATTAATAGATAATATAAGTGCGGAAGTCTAACAATTACACCCCAAAAATCTGAAAGTTATCATACAAGGGCTCTAACTAACAACGTCTAAAGAATGAAGTATATCTCACTATAATAACAAATAATGTCTGGAATAAAACTAGACATCTGGAAAGAGAGATCTTCAGGTCACATGGCATTGACAGAAGCTCACCCTCGGATCTGATCGAGCAAACTAGTTTCAAGCTAGAGATGTAATCTGGATGAAATCTCTGGAATGCAATCTGCACTCAAAAAGGGTGCAGCAAGGTAGTATCAGTACAAACACTATGTACTGGTAAGTGATGTGCCGCGGATTTATGGCACATTCGACGCCTTTTTACTATGAATTTTGGTTGTGTTCAAGTAAGTCTGGGTCTATTTAATATATTTTTGTTGTGTTTTAGGAAAACAGTGGCCCAAAAGCAAAAAGTAAAGAATAACAGAAGAATTGTCCAAGAGATGAGAATTGACGGTCCGTCGATCAATCGACGAACCGTCCTTTGAATAGTCAAAAAGCATAATTTTCCAGAGAGAACAAAGTTGAAGACGACAAAGGACGGAGGCATCGACGAAGCGTCGAACAGATCGATGATTCGTCATTTGTGTCGTCAAGCAGGACCTCTCAACAGAGGAGAAAAAGATGGATTACTCGACGAAGCGTCGAATTGATCGACGTCACCGTCAAATGGTACACAGGGCTGAAGTTACAGAAGACGAAGAAATCGACGGATCGTCGAACGATCGACGGTCCGTCGACCTTGCTATCGGGGGGGCAATTTTGTCAGTTTTTGCTGTGCGTTTTTTTAGCCTATTTAAAGAACATTTTAGGTCATTTTGAATATTCAGCTTTTATGAGACTCAACTAAAAAGTTTCATTGGTTGGAAAGCATTGAATACTCTCCCTTTGGAGTTTAGTGAAGACACAAGATTCTATATTCCACCATCTTTATTACATTTGTAAGCTTTATGTCTCATTTATTGCCTGCCACTTTTGAGACCAAAATGTGTGAGTAGTCTCTTTAATCAGAGTTGTGGACCCAAAATGATGGGTGCTATGTAATGGGTATCTAACATTGTATATATATATAATGGATTGTGATGCATTTTATTGTTTCTCATATTCATTGTTCTATAAGTGGTTGCAAACACTTGTTCATGCACAAACCCTAGTTTATTTGGAAAGATGAACTAAGGTGTGATTCAGAATAGTATAACAAGGACTCGGGGCGCTAACCCTCGTTTAATGAAATCGCTTAGGAATAAGACGAGTTCTACTTGGCACATTTAATCAACCTTATTTATAACTTTTCTGCATTTGGGAAAATCATAAAAAGAAATACTTTCTAACTATTGGGAAATATTAGAAAGTGTATTAGAGATTAAGTGCATGCATAACCGCGACCCATTAGAAATTTATCATATTGACACCCATAGCATAACATCTAATCATTGCGGTGACACAACTTTGGTTCTTCCAATTCAAACAAACTTCAATTACTTCAAAGTAGTGAATACAAACCAAATCTCCTTTTTAAAATGCTAGGAATAGGATTAAAGCTTTTAAAGATGAGTATCGCATATAATTAGTACCTTTTTCTCTCCATATTCCCTGTGGGATTCGACCCCAACCTTGTTTGGGTTACTATATTTGACAACGTCCATTTTACGCCATTAACAGGTGTAATTTGAGCGTATCAAATTTTGGCGCCGTTGCCGGGGAATACAGTTTAGAAATTACTGATTGTTGTGGACTCTTCTTTAAAACTTTTTATATTCCATCACACCTCGTTTGCTGTTGTGGTGAACCAGGTGAACATGGTTGGAAGACCGAATCGGAATCAAGGAAACCAAGGTGGACTTCGAGTGAATCCACTTGCACCAGAAGAGGATGATGATGAAAATATATTTGCGAAATTCATAAATGAAGCAGATTGTGCTTCTGCTGTGGTTCCTCCTAGAACTGAAAATGCCACCTTCAAGATTGATAGTTCTATCTATCAACTGCTGAAACTTGAAGGTTATTTCCGAAATTCTTCGGAGGATTGTCCACTTCGACATTTGAAGAACTTCTTGCATGTATGTGCTCAACAATCTCAAGGAGCTGTTTCTGCCGACGCACTTCGGTTAAGGGTTTTTAAATATTCCTTGGCAGGTCAAGCTAGGGAATGGTATGAAAAGCTTCCAAGCAATTCTATTAATACTTGGAACGAGTTGGAAAATACATTTTTAAAGAAATGGTTCCAACCAAGCAAAAAGGCTGAGCTTCGAGACAAGATCTTTGAGTTCAAACAACTTTCCGGGGAACAATTCTATTCAGTATGGGAGTGTTTCAAGTATTATCTAGCTCAATCTCCAACTCATGGATTTTCGGATGCTATTCTCACGGAAAAATTCTACAAGGGCTTGGATACAATGAACCAGATTGCCATCAATACGGCCGTAGAAGGATGCTTTATGGACAAATCATTTATAGTTATCACCCGTTTGCTGGATAAGCTCACCACCCACAATCAAGTTTGGCACTCGAGTGATAGTGAAGTCCTGTCATATGCTAGTCCCTCTGCTGCCGCGATGGCCAAAGAAAATCATGAGTGAGATCATGCTTTCGCTCAATTGCAAACCATAGTGGATTTGTTGTCAAAGAGGCTTACGGACAAAGAAGCTAAAAGGTGTGAATGTTATCGAAGAGATGCCACCTCATACTCCCAGAATGTACCAAGTCTCGGAGGAAGCTTATCTAGAAGGGCAGCCACAACGTGAGGATGCAAATTATATCGATCACTCTCAAGGGGGTTATCAAAAGCCATGGAGACCCCAACAACAAAGCAATCAATATGGTCGAAATGAATATGGTGGTTCGAACAAGAGGGATTACAACAACAACAATTATGGTAATCGAAATTCCA
The DNA here is from genome assembly GCF_019175385.1 of Lycium barbarum. NCBI lineage: Eukaryota > Viridiplantae > Streptophyta > Magnoliopsida > Solanales > Solanaceae > Lycium > Lycium barbarum. Next base: position 106,324,500 of record NC_083346.1, on the reverse strand, counting down.
GTGCCTATGTTCCGCCAAAGGGTCGTACGCCTAACTCTCATAACTGGCGAGAAAGTCCCTCTAATGATCAAGGGACCTCTCGAATGGAATCTATGCTTGAAAAGATATTGGACAACCAGCACAAGAGTGACAAGAAGATGGAAAATTTGACCGAAGTGGTAGGCTCTCACACCGCTTCGATTCATAAACTTGAGTCACAAATGAGAGATCTTTCTCGTGAGCAACACCCACCGCAAAGAGGGGGCCTTCCTAGCGACACAGTTCCGAACCCAAGGGGTAGTGGAGGCGATCACATTGCCTCATGCAAATCTATTTCCACTAGAAGCAGAAAGGTCCTTGACGCGGTAAATCAAAAAGTGGTTGAACCTATCATTGTCGAGCCGATCATTGATGAGGTTATTGAAGAAGAGGTTGAAGAAGAAAAAGAGGCACCAATTAAAATGCCTATTGTTGTTGAGAGAGAGAAGGAAGTGCACCCTAGTGTTCAAAAGGGTGATGAGGAGCCAAGTATTGAAAAAGCCACCGGAGAGAGCTTTCTAAAGAGAAAGGTCACGGGGGCAATTAAACCCTTGTCTCAAACGTATAAGTCTCCTCCCCCGTTTCCACAAAGATTTATGAAAAAAACGGAGGATTCCAAGTGCCAACGATTCTACGACCAACTTAAAGGGTTGTCAATGAATATCCCATTCCTAGACGCATTCCAAGAAATGCCAGGATTTGCTAAATATTTGAAGGATTTGTTGACAAAGAAAAGGCCAATCAAGCATGATACGGTGGGAGTCACCCACCATGTGAGTTCTATTATCTCATCATCAAATGTAGAGAAGAAAAGAGATCCTGGGGCTTTCACTATCCCTTGCACCATCGGTCATCATGATTTTACTTGGGCTTTATGTGACAATGGTGCTAGTATTAATTTGATGCCACTAGCCATATATAAGCAAGTTGGTCTGGGAACACCTAGACCAACGAGCATGCATCTCCAAATGGCCGACAGAACCATCAAAAGACCTGTAGGTGTTGTTGATGATATCCTTGTTAGAGTGGGGGAATTCTTATTACCGGCCGATTTTGTAATCCTTGATTGTGCGGTTGACAAAGAAGTCCCAATTATTTTAGGAAGTCCATTTCTTGCCACCGAGAGAGCCCTAATGGACTCGGAAAAAAATGAAATAAGATTCCAAGTCAATAATGAAGAAGTAACCTTCCAAGCTAGCAAGGGGTTAAAGTTGCCTAGTGCTTATGAGAGCATTTCGGTAATTGATTCATTCTATGAGATAGACGAAGCAGTGGAGCATCAGTTAGAAGAAGAGCATTTTGATGAGACCCTTTCGGCTATCCTGGTGAACTTCGAGGCGGATGATATGCAGGGGTATATTGAAACAGTTAATTCTCTCATTGGCCGGGGTTCGTACTCTTATGATCTTGATAAGAGAACCACCCCTCCGGCTAAGCCTTCGATTATTGAGCCTCCAAAACTTGAGCTCAAGCTACTATCCTCTCATTTGAAGTATGCTTTTCTTGGCCCAGATAATACTTTACCGGTTATTCTACCATCTTTGTTAAGTGAGGACCAAACTCAAAAGGTGCTTGAAGTGTTGCGGGAGTATCGAAGATCTATTGGGTGGACTATTGCAGATATTAGGGGAATTCCCTCCGGTATTTGTGAACATCGAATCGAGCTTGATGAGGATAGTTCATCAAGTGTCGAGCATCAAAGGAGGCTAAACCCTCCTATGCAAGAAGTGGTGAAGAAAGAGATAATCAAGTGGTTGGATGCGGGTGTTGTGTACCCAATTGTAAACAGTCCATGGGTTAGTCCGGTGCAATGTGTACCAAAGAAGGGGGGCATCATTGTTGTCCCTAACTCCAAGAATGAGCTGATTCCTACAAAGACAATCACCAGATGGAGAGTGTGTATGGACTACTGGAAGCTGAACACCGCAACTTGTAAAGACCACTTCCCTATGCCTTTTATTGATCAAATGCTTGATCGGCTAGCTGGAAGAGCTTATTATTGCTTTTTGGATGGGTACTCGGGGTACAACCAAATCAACATTGCATTAGAGGACCAAGAGAAGACCGCTTTCACCTGTCCTTATGACACTTTTGCTTTTAGCCGCATGCCTTTCGGCTTATGCAATGCCCCGGCTACTTTCCAACGATGTATGATATCTATTTTCTCAGATATGGTGGAAGATTTCTTGGAAGTCTTCATGGACTATTTTTATGTTGTTGGTGCCTCCTTTGACGAATGTCTTGCCAATCTTGGTAGGGTGTTAAAGCGGTGTGAAGAAACCAACCTTGTACTTAATTGGGAGAAGTGTCATTTCATGGTGACAGAGGGATTGTCCTAGGCCATAAGATTTCCGGGAAGGGCATTGAGGTAGATCGAGCAAAAGTTGATGTAATAGCCAAGCTCCCTCCACCAATCTCTGTAAAGGGGGTTCGCAGTTTCTTGGGGCATGCCGGTTTCTATCGGTGATTCATCAAAGATTTCTCCAAGATCGCCAACCCGATGTGTAAGCTTCTAGAAAAAGAAGCTAAGTTTACATTTGATGAGAAATGCCTTAAGGCATTTAATGAGTTGAAGGAGATGCTCACCTCTACTCCAATTATTGTATCTCCGGATTGGTCAATGCCATTCGAGCTCATGTGTGATGCCAACGGATTTGCTATTGGTGCAGTACTTGGGCAAAGGTACAACAAAATCATGCACCCAATTTATTATGCTAGCAAGACCCTCAATGGAGCTCAAATAAATTACACTGTCACCGAGCAAGAGCTTCTAGCCATCGTCTATGCGTTCGAGAAGTTCCGGGCCTATCTACTTGGATCCAAGGTGGTTGTTCATACAGATCATGCTACCTTGAGATACTTGATGACGAAAAAAGATGCAAAACCGAGGTTGATTCGTTGGGTCTTGTTGTTGCAAGAGTTTGACTTTGAGGTCAAAGATCGAAGAGGTTGTGAAAACCAAGTTGCGGATCATCTATCTAGACTTGAGGAAGCTGGGAGACTAAGTGAAAATCTTGAGTTGAATGACGTTTTTCCGGATGAAAGGCTCTTGGCTGTAACTTCTGATGTTGCTCCTTAGTACGCAGATATCGCCAACTTCTTGGTGACAGGTCTTATCCCCGACGATATCAAAGCTTATCAAAAGAAGAAATTCCTGAGAGATAGTCATCAATACTATTGGGATGAGCCCTATTCATTCCGAACTTGTGCCGACAACATCATTCGGCGATGTGTGGCCAAATCTGAAGCCATGGAAATTTTGAAAGCTTGCCATGACTCTCCCGTGGGGGGGCATCACAGTGGAAACCGCACAACAGCTAAAGTGCTTGAGTGTGGCTATTATTGGCCCACCATTATCATGATGCAAACTTGATGGTGAAATCTTGCGACCAATGTCAACGCTAAGGATCAATTGGGAGGAAGCACGAAATTCCACTGAATTTTGTCATGGAGGTTGAACTGTTTGATGTATGGGGCATCGACTGTATGGGCCCCTTTATAAGTTCTCGTGGCAAGAGATACATCCTTGTCGCGGTTGATTATATGTCCAAGTGGGTTGAAGCTGTAGCATTTCCCAACAATGATGGCAAGAGTGTCACTACATTTCTCAAAAGAAACATATTCACAAGGTTTGGCACTCCAAGGGCAATAATTAGTGATGGTGGCACTCACTTTTGCAACAAGCAATTCGCTAATATCTTGGAGAAGTATGGAGTGCAGCACAGGGTGGAAACTCCTTACCACCCCCAAACTAGTGGGCAAGTCGAAGTATCCAATCGTGATATAAAGAGCATTTTAGCAAAGACGGTTAATGCAAACCGAACTGATTGGTCATCCAATCTTGATGACGCACTTTGGGCTTACAGAACAGCGTTCAAGACACCCATTGGTACTTCTCCTTACCGGTTGTTGTTCGGCAAATCTTGTCATTTACCTGTTCAACTCGACCACAAGGCTTTGTGGGCATTAAAAAAATTGAACATGAATTGGGACGAAGCAACCAAGCTGCGGTTGTTTCAAATGAATGAAATGGATGAGTTTCGGTATCATGCCTATGAGAGTGCCAGTTTGTACAAAGAAAGGATGAAACACTATCATGATGTCAAACTTCTGAAGCGAGATTTTCAACCGGGTGCTTCGGTGTTGCTGTTCAATTCAAGGTTGATACTCTTTCCGGGAAAGTTGAAATCTAAGTGGTCCGGCCCTTTTACATTGGTGAGTGTGTCACCCAACGGGTCAATGGAGTTAAAGTCTGATGACGGGACGCGTACTTTCAGAGTCAATGGCGATCGGGTCAAGCACTACCATTGGATGGTTGATGGTGACAGGATTGTCGATGCTCACCGGTTAAAACATGGCACCGGACCTTAGCATCCAAGTGGTAGCACGTCGTGCCGCGACGTTAAATTGTGCACTTCTTGGGAGGCAACCCATGTGCATTTGTTGTAATATATATTTTTCTTTCATTCCGTTAATTTTTGTTGTTGTGTTGTTTTATCTATTTGTTGAGATGTTGCAGGACCTAAGTGTTGAAACCCAAAAAATTGCCAGGGCAACAGTTGCACGACACATTTGACGGTCCGTCGATCCTATCGATAAAACGTCGAATGCACCGTCGAGTGGATTAAAGGCACCATCGGTCACTGGAAATTTCGGGAAATCGATGCCAGGTTTGACGCTCTGTCGATCAGATCGACGGGCATTTTTCTGCTCTTTATAAAAAATAAAAAAAATAAAAAAGGGGGAGAAGGAGGAGAGGCACGGAGAGTTGTGTGAAAAATACGGAACGTCAATTGATCGATGCTCCGTCTATTGGCCTCTCCCTCCGTCGTTTTAACCCGACGATTTAGGGGTTGCCTTCCCCATTTTCATATGTAACGGATTAATTTCTCCATTTCTCTCTCTCCCTTGCTCCCGCTACTCACCTTAACTGCTTCCCCAACCCTACCCACCCTCTCCTCTATCTTCCCCAGCACTCACCACCATTTTCTCCCTACCTCCCTCTTTGTCCCGCATTGTCTGTGCCAATTTCACGAGTAATTTTCATTCTAGAACATTGACCTCATCTTCACGGTATGTGTCTTGCTAGACTCCTTTTCTATTGTGATTGTTTGTTTTTGCATTCTAGGGTTTATGTTCTTATTTTTATTTACTTTCCTTGCGTTGTTTGCCTCGTGTTATCTTCGCTTGGTATGCTCAAACTTTTTGCTGGGGGTGGTGTGTTCAATTGACTGTGGTTGTTGAGTGCTTGATATTTAGTCAAGTTGGAGGGCATTCCGACAAATACGCTTCAGTCATGAGGTTGTGGTTGTTTTGCCCACCAACTGTTCGATGAAATGCCAAATAGGGCTATTGGGTGTCACAATGGCTTGGAGGGCATTACGACCTTCGTATTGTTTTGCCCACCCAAGCCGACATGGGGTGAAGTCTGAGTAACCCTATAGGATCTGTAGTCTAAACCTGCCAAAACCATTCGACGTTCAATTCGACGGCCCGTCGATTCAATCGACGGACCGTCCTATTCAACGTCGAATGAGCCTTGTCTAATGAAATTGCCAAGCACCGCATCGAGGATGGATTCGACGACCCGTCGAATCAATCGACGGGGTTTTTCCCACCGTTGTTTGGTTGAAAATTCCAGTGGATAATACTCGATCGACGGTGCGATCGACGGAGCGTCGAACAGTTCGACGGGAACTTCGACGCTTCGTTGATCTATTCAACGATTCTGAGGCACATCGACGGGTCACTGGCAGCCTTAACCATGATCGAATGTTTTGTACTTTTAACTAATTCTTTTATGTTTTTATGGTTATATTAACAATGAAGTGTATTCTTTTCTCAAGAATGCCTCTAAAAAAGCAAGTCAAGCGGGGTGTTGGTCCCAGACAAGGCCGAGGTCGGGGTAAAACAACCCTTACCCTTAGGGATGATTCCTCAAACTCGGAACATCAAGCGACAGTACTGATAACTAGATCGAGGGCCCGGAACACCACTCCCCAAGCAGAATCACCCACTGAAGTCTCCTCTCAGTCTGTAGCGGGGACTTCGTCCTCCACATCCGCTGATTCCAGCGATGCAGCAACAGAACAACCAGCCGCTTCTGAGCGAAATTTAGATGAGATCATGAGCGGCTGCGACTGCAAAAGATGGATGTAGCTGCCGTCCGTTTCCCCTATGCAGGATGCCAAAAATATTATACTCGATGGGCCACAATAGTCAGCAGGGGTCATCCAAGGAGAAATATTCAAGAGGAAGAACAAATCAGCAGGAGCGGCTTAGAGAGCTACCCTCGCATTACGGATCTCATCCAGCACTATCATCTTGAGGCATTCACACAACTTCCTAGGGATTATTGCCCGACCATGGTTCGGGAATTCCATGCTACCTACAGGGCAATGCTCGATCAGCGGTACAAGAACAAGCGAACTTTGAAAGCTGCCCCTCCTTTGGATGAGGTATATGTTCGGGGTGTCCATGTTGATATCTCAGCCCGCACAATCAACAGGTTTTATTTTGGTGATGACTTCGTCGCACCAACCACGGTGGAGTTTGATGATAAGTTTGAGAGACGAGCTGAGCAATCAGTGCGGGAATGGTTTGAAACAATGATGGCGCGAGGGTCGGCGGATGAGGCCCCATGGGTAAAAAAATTGGATGCCCCCATCCGTAAGGCAAATCTCAGCTCGGAAGCTAAATTCTGGTGGAACTTTGTCATTTATCGGGTTCTGCCCACGGGAGCAGATAACATAGTTACACCGGATAGAGTAGTGATCGTGGCTGCTATGCTATCGCGGTACCCAATCAAATTTGGTGATTTGATTAGCAAGACCATTCGGTAACGCATACCACAGGCGGCGACGACCTTGATATTCCCGTGCCTCATCACGCAGTTGTGTCGGTTGGCCCAGGTGCGGCACCTTGAGACATTTTCAGAGACTCAACTGGCAACAAAGGTGTGCGACATCACGTGGAGTAGGGATGAGACCCTCCGTGCATCTCAAGCCACCAGTACATCATTGTTAGAGCTCATGAGTGAGCAGGCTGAGCAGGTCACAGATTCAGTACCTCAGGGCACAGAAGGATTGTCCCCCACAGAGGCCTCCACACCATCCGTAGCTAAAGCTACCCCTTCTTCTGAGGCACCACCCCAGCCCGCTGTGCCATCTGCATCTCATATTCCGCCTTCAGCAGTAGCATCAACTTCCGAGGATCACTGTCCTCAACAGAGAAAACTTCCGACAGTTTGCAATCAAAGCAAAGCGTGCTGATCAATAGGTCACCCGGATATTGGAACAGTTGGGTATGTTCGTCAAGAGAGCGATTGCACCAGAGTTAGAGCCCCTTCAGGAGGCTATGGAACGACATCATGCTCGATTCAATGCACGACTTGACAGTTTGGAGATGCGCATACTCACTATTGAAAAGAAGAGTGAGTCTGGCACTTCGGGAGATTTGAAAACCGAGCTTGACCAGATCCGAGCTAAGATTGCAGCCCTTCGGATAAGAGAGTCGATTGTTGTGGACGACCCGACACCATCTGCACCAGTCACCAGCATTTCTGATTTGATCAGAGTGGTTGATTTGGTGACTGAGGATGAGCCTGGGGAGAGTCGCAAGAGAAAGCGGCTTGTCAAATTAGTTGATGATGAGGATGAGGAGGAAGACAATGACGATGAAGACCTAGAGCTTCAGGAGGGTATTCGGCGATCACGCCTGGATATGAGGTTCACCGGCGCATCTTCCAATACTAGTGCTATCCCAGCGCCAGTAAGGCCGATCACGATAGCTCCTCAGGACCTGCTGCCACAGAGCCAGTCAGCTCCACCACTTCAGACCACCCAGCCAACAGCAGAAACTGCTGCGGGAGAGGCACCTCAGCAGCAAAAGCAGGATTAGAGTATTTCAGGTCGGCATCACCACCATGGGGTGATGGTATGATTTTTGATGCATTGGGGACAATGTATCTTCTTTTTGCTGGGGGTGGGGCAACCTGATGTACTTTTCAGTATTTATATTTATTTTATGGATATTTTTAGTTGTTTTATGGATTAAAGTAATTGTGACTCTCATGGTTGTTGCATTTTGAAATTATGGCATGGAGTTTGGATAAATGATGTGTTTTGTGGGCTGATCTTGACCCCTCCAAAAATGTGATTGCGTATCTCAGGTTGTAACGAATTGACATGTATGATTATTTTTGTGACATCATAGATATTAAAGTGCATATGAATTGAGTGTTCAAATCCTTATGCCATTGTGAGTGTGAGAACTTCTTATGTTCATTATTAGCATATGTGGATCCAGAACTTGCCTGGTAGGTCGTGTATATTGCTTAGGATAGTTGGTTGTGAAGTGATCATAGGCTTTCCTTCTAAATTGTCACGTCAGCCTTAAAAAGCCCAAAACTTATTCTATATGAATACCACTAGTTCCAATGTTGAGCCTTTGACTTTTTCTCTTTGATCTGATATAACAAACCTTCTCCCCATTTCATGACTTCATTCCATCTTTGCACCCATTTCCTCCTTGACACTACTAGAGAAAAGAGGCGAATCGCCTAAGCTGGGGATGGTGTATGTGTGAGTGAAGTAAAGGCCAAGAGCCTAAAGTTGGGGGTGTGTGAGTTGCATAGTCAAGAATCAGATGTGATAAAAAAAAATATATGTGTGTCTCATGTATATATACATTTCATGTACATATGCGTACGTATATACATTTGTATATATATAGTTTTATGGCAATAATAATATTGTCTCATAAAAAGACTGTAAACTCCAGTAAGGGTAAAATCACATCGTGGTCATGAGTTGAAGAAAGAATAGATTGGGCATGAGAAGAAAGGTCATATTTTGTAGTGTCAAGGAGGATGAGTCACTAATTCCCAAATGAGTATCCTACCTGTCCCCGAGCCTACATTACAACCTAAGAACAAGTCCTATAGTGATCAAACCTGAACCATCCGAAAGTGTTAGGCATTGAAATTAAAGGCAAGCATATGGTATCTGCACTGGTAAATCATGAACTTCTTTGTGAGCGCGAGTGCTTTCTATTCTCATCTATCCTTGTCCCAATTCTTATTGTCAAACTGTGTGTGGGACATTTTCTAAGCTAGGTGAGGGCAAAAATAGTGAATACTCACACGCATAAATGCTTCTAATAATGTGATGTCATCAATTGAAGCGTCAGGATCAATTCTAATGAGCTTGTTTTGAAAGAACCTTGTTTAGGAAATGATAAAAGAGGGAGTTGATTTAAAAATGCACATGCCGGTAGCAATGAGCAAACACCATTGTAGTCACTTTTACTTTAGTTTTAGCATAGTTGCAATGTTAGTTTGTAGTTGTTTTGTCTGACTTGCTTGAGGACAAGCAAAGATCTTAAGTTGGGAGTATTGATGTGCCGCGGATTTATGGCACATTCGACGCCTTTTTACTATGAATTTTGGCTGTGTTCAAGTAAGTCTGGGTCTATTTAATATATTTTTGTTGTGTTTTAGGAAAACAGTGGCCCAAAAGCAAAAAGTAAAGAATAACAGAAGAATTGTCCAAGAGATGAGAATTGGCGGTCCGTGGATCAATCGACGAACCGTCCTTTGAATAGTCAAAAAGCATAATTTTCCAGAGAGAACAAAGTTGAAGACGACAAAGGACGGAGGCATCGACGAAGCGTCGAACAGATCGATGATTCGTCATTTGTGTCGTCAAGCAGGACCTCTCAACAGAGGAGAAAAAGACAGATTACTCGACGAAGCGTCGAATTGATCGACGTCACCGTCAAATGGTACACAGGGCTGAAGTTATAGAAGACGAAGAAATCGACGGATCGTCGAACGATCGACGGTCCGTCGACCTTGCTATCGGGGGGGCAATTTTGTCAGTTTTTGCTGTGCGATTTTTTAGCCTATTTAAAGAACATTTTAGGTCATTTTGAATATTCAGCTTTTATGAGACTCAACTAAAAAGTTTCATTGGTTGGAAAGCATTGAATACTCTCCCTTTGGAGTTTAGTGAAGACACAAGATTTTATATTCCACCATCTTTATTACATTTGTAAGCTTTATGTCTCATTTATTGCTTGCCACTTTTGAGACCAAAATGTGTGAGTAGTCTCTTTAATCAGAGTTGTGGACCCAAAATGATGGGTGCTATGTAATGGGTATCTAACATTGTATATATATATAATGGATTGTGATGTATTTTATTGTTTCTCATATTCATTGTTCTATAAGTGGTTGCAAACACTTGTTCATGCACAAACCCTAGTTTATTTGGAAAGATGAACTAGGGTGTGATTCAGAATAGTATAACAAGGACTCGGGGCGCTAACCCTCGTTTAATGAAATCGCTTAGGAATAAGACGAGTTCTACTTGGCACATTTAATCAACCTTATTTATAACTTTTCTGCATTTGGGAAAATCATAAAAAGAAATACTTTCTAACTATTGGGAAATATTAGAAAGTGTATTAGAGATTAAGTGCATGCATAACCGCGACCCATTAGAAATTTATCATATTGACACCCATAGCATAACATCTAATCATTGCGGTGACACAACTTTGGTTCTTCCAATTCAAACAAACTTCAATTACTTCAAAGTAGTGAATACAAACCAAATCTCCTTTTTAAAATGCTAGGAATAGGATTAAAGCTTTTAAAGACGAGTATCGCATATAATTAGTACCTTTTTCTCTCCATATTCCCTGTGGGATTCGACCCCAACCTTGTTTGGGTTACTATATTTGACAACGTCCATTTTACGCCATTAACAGGTGTAATTTGAGCGTATCAGTAAGTATCATAGGCCGACTAAGATTAATTCACGCATATAAGTATAAAATCAAAAAGATAGACAGATAGACACTTAATACTCAAATCCAAGTCACAGAATATCCCATAACAGTGTCACAACCTAAGATGAAGCTTCTAACCCACAAGTCTGTTAAGTTTCAATAATCTCACCTAATAATTACAAGCCCAAGTTCTTTCCCTAGGTAGGGTTACTAATCCACAATTTTACTCAGTCAATGGTTATCATTATATTAAAATAGGCATTTAACATCCATACCAAAATCCGAAACAAATGAGCATATAATAATACAGAATAAAATGTGATGATGTGCAATGCAAAATATGATGATGTGCAATACAATGTAATGTAATGCACTGGTCAAATAAACACTGTACACATATGTTATTGATGTCATAGCTCAATAGTCATGACCTGCAGGGGACCCATGGTATCCATGTACCACTTGTTCCGGACTCACTCCTCGGACCCGAGCATAAACCTCCGCTCCGAAAAGAACCTCGGATGCGGGCCACATCAATGTATCCCTCGTTTTCGGAATGAACCTCGGACCAGGAGCCATAATCTAGGTCACATATGTGCCTTCCCATATATCTGTACGTAACGGTATTTCCTACCTTCTTATTATCCACGCTCAAATCATCAACTTCTTCACTAATTTCACATCACAATGTAGGTCTCAACGTATTCCAGTTCATTAGTATGTGTGGACTATGAACAATTAGCAATATCAATGTCAAACACAAGGCATCATGCCACAAGTCTTCCAAACCATTTCCATCATGCATGAGTGTATGAATGCATAAATGAGTGTAAACGGGATAGATCAATGCAAACCAATAAAGCAACAGTGAAGGTACCAGTCATACAACCACAAGTCATATCAAGACTTGGATCAACTCAGCCATGGAATGAATCATACAATCGTCTCAACCAACATAATAGTCTATGTCCCTCTTTACTTCCACATGTAGCAAGTACGCCTCCCAATAAGTCTTGTATTACTAAGAAGTTGCACTCTTCAATATATTATCATCAATAGTAAATCATACATCAAGTGTTCATCTACGTACTATCATAAATATGTAAACCACAATTTAGGTCTAAACTTAGTATCCTTCCTTTCTTCGATAATATATGTCACAATAAGGGAGAACTGAATACAACACGACAATTTAGGCAATAAGCCTAATCATAATAACAGGGCCACGAGCTACCATCAACAATCAATCAACCTAATAGAAATTCATCCTGAATCGCCACAGTATGAACACAACTACACCTCATACTTCAGTACATAAAGTAATAGCGACGAGCCCACAAAATCAAAAGTCATACCAACCTAGCTAATATCCAACCCGAACACCATGTCTGAAGACCTAATCATGTTTTCTCTCATCTATTCTACACAATACATACGTTTCGCTAATCAAAGTCTTACTAAATTAAGCATAACCTACTTGAAATGCAGAACAGGAGCCACGAACTACTCCACACTAGCCTTCTATCTCCGAAGCGCCTCATAACGGTCAAAGTCTAAAAATATGATGCTAAGTAAGCAACAAACCATGTATTTAAACAAAAACGACAATTTGGGGAAGAAGACCCACTTACTTCTACCCTCTTCAATGGATGAAACTATCCTTTAATGGTGAATTTATCATAACTTCTATCTCTACAATCATTAACCTTCAATTCATGGGTTTCTAATCAATTTTACCCTTTCCCACAGATTTTAGAACAAATCTTCCATTTTTATTAGAACCCTAAGTCTCAACATGCAATTTCAACCATAAGAAGTCAAATTTCTTTCCTAGAAAGTGATAATCTATACCCCTAGATGATTAAGAAACAATAAGATCAACAACCCACTAATTATTTAAGGGTTTACAAATTTTAGGGTTCTAGGATTTCCACCCACCATTGATGGACTTTAAACTAATCATGGAACTTGAAGAAGAAAGGAAAAGGAACAAATAAAGGTAGAGACTAACCTTCCAAGATGCTTTCACCAATGAATGGAATGAATCTTGCCTCTTCCTCTCTTGAAAACTGACTTTGGGGTCCTGGGAATAATGGTTCGGAGTTACAATATAAAAATAGGGCATTCTGCCCCCATCGGTAGCTATAACGGTCACCATGGCCGCTGCAGCGGTCCAGCTATAGCGGCCCTTTGGTCGCTGCTAAAACGGGTATAACTCCCTAATACGGAGGCCAAACGAGTCTATTCTTTTTCCTATAGCTTTGTAATTTTGATACAGATCTAATGGTTCAAACCTTACCCAAAGGTTGTATGATAAATTTGGATCTCCACAGACCTCCGGCGAAAACATCGAATACGAGCACGACAAAACCCAAATCCATCTGAAACTCTTTGGAACCTCACTAAAAGTTGTGGACAAGTTAAAAATTATCAGATTAACATGTTGGAACTTCTAAAACATTGACACGGGGTCATCCTAACCCGGCGTTGACCGTGGTCAACTCTAATTTGTTAACTTAACTAGTTTCTCCATCAATGATTCAATTTACACTCGAACCTTGCGAAAACAAACCCAATGACTTCATTAAGTCATAGATCATACTAACGGGACTTGGGGAAGGGTCAACAAGGTTAAATGGGTCAAAACACTATAATGACTACACAGGTCGTTACAATAATCGATGGTCCTAGTTTCTCTTTAGGAATTACTCAACAACAACACGTTATTGCAGGCTCATCTTATGCTGAGAGGTGTAGTAAGAATATTCATGACCCAGCAAGGATGCCACAATTTCACCAAACTGAAGTTGAAAAAACGACAAAGCGAAAACAGTCTATACCAGTTAAAATGGTTTCTAAAGTTCCTCAACAAAACAAGAGAAAAGTAAGGAAGCCTACTTCAACAAGTAAGGGTAAAAATGTCATTCAAAATAATCCTTCAGTTGTTGTGCAATATGATGGATAGGTAGTTCTTTTTTTTTGTTTATTGTATTTCAATTTAACCGTCTATGTAATTTCATATTTTTCAATATATATATATATATATATATATATATATATATAATATATGTGTGTGTGTGTGTGTGTGTGTGTGTGTGTAATTCTATTGATATTGAATTATTTTTGCCATTGATTATGTGTATTTCACTGTGTTTTATCTATTTTATTTATGTGCTAGTTGTGTTTTTGTTTTTCTGTATTATGACAATTTATTTTTTGGTTTTATATGTGTTTTCACAGTAAAATATTGTGTTAAATGTTCACTGTAGCTGTTTATGTAAATTTCAATTTTTCAATGTATTTCAGTGTATTTCTTTTGGTATTGAATTATTTTTGTCATTGATTAACTGTATTTCATTGTGTTTTATCTATTTTATATCCGTGTTAGTTATGTTTTTGTTTTTCTGAAAAAACTGTTTGTTCTGTGTGTGTGTGTGTGTGTGTGTGTGTGTGTGTGTATTTATGAAACTTACACTTTTTTGTTGTATGTATTTATTTTGTTTTTTTTTTTTTTTTTTTTGATATAGGTGTCAATTTTTCAATGTTTTGTTCTTGTCTAAATGTTTGTGCGTTGACATGTTTTTTTAGGAATCTAAATTTTACGTTACGAAATGTCCTACAGAGGCTCCATCGAAGCAATGTTACACGAACGTCAAAGTATTCCAGAAACTTAGGGGTAAACAAACTGATGCATAGTTAGATATGTTTTCACAGACCATTTTTGGAAAATTTCTCAGAGTGCAGCATATGGATGTACAAGCACAATTGTTTAGGTGCTTCATGGTAAGAGAGCTTAAGGAAAGTACCTACGATTTCTTTATACTAGACATAAATGGTAAAGTATTGTGTTTCTGCATTAGAGAATTTGCATCATGAGTGGGTTAAATTGTGTATCTAATGAAAATGATTTTAAATACGATGAGATGCAACCGAATAGGCTTATGGATAAATATTTTGGTGGAACTACGGATCAAGTGAAAAGACTTCAGCTGATAGATTGCTTCACCAAAAAGAAATGGGATGATAACAATCAGGACGCTGTCAAAATCGCAATACTGTATTTTTTAAATACATTCATCTATTGCGGTGCATCAAAGAAAACAAACATACCAAGGGTTCATTTTGAAATTGTTGAGGACGGAAGATATGTAAATTATCCATGTGGTAAAGAATCGTTCTATGAGTTGATGTTTAGCATCAGCTAGAAATATATTGGCCACATACAGTATTACAAGATTCACGGGATGCCACTTGCCATGCAAGTTTGGCTATATGAGTGTTGTTCTAAAATTCCATCCCATATTGCTATTAAGTCAGGGAATTTAATTCCAAGAATCTTGAATTGGTAGTCCATTGAAGACAAACCAACTTACAATATTTTGATGGAAGGGATCTTTAGAGACGACAAACACTCGGTAATTTCTTTCGATAACAACGTTGTACTTATTTTTCATAGCATGTATTGTACGTATGAGTATTATAATTGTGCACACAAAAAAAAAAAAAAATGGGTGATCACTGATTCTTTTCAACAGGGATCAAACATATGGATCACTGTATTTTAATGTATTTTTCTGTATTTCACTTTATTTCACCATTTTGTTTAGTACAAGTAGATATATTTACCTATATTACTCTCAGAGTTTATGTGTGCTTTTTTGTATGTTTGTATTTTTCAGTGTATTAGTAGATTTTTTTAACAGATTTGTACTTTTGAGAATGTAGTTCCAACCATAAATGAGTTGGAGTCTCTTAATTTGCCTCCTCCTATTGTTTCCCAAGAAAACCCCAATCCTACAGATAGAGATGAAGGTGAATATGGAACGGAGTTGGTAGCTAATGATTATGATGATTTCAGTAGCACATCACCACACATTGCCTAGGGTAAACATCAACAACGGTAGGGTATATCAGATTCTCCACCTCATAAGAAACGCAGACAGGTTATAGCTTCAGCTTCTCCAGCAAAGAAATAACCACTCCGGAATGAACCAATAACAACCCCGAAGAATATTCCCAAGGGTCAAAAGGTTGTACAGAATTCTGCTTCACCAAAGGTGAGGGAACAAATGTATCAACAGGCACCCACCCCAAGGCATCGTGATGTCCCTACTACCTCCAAAACTGATGATTTCAAACTGCTTAGGCAAGATCTTCAAGATTTTAAGCAATCTGTAAGTGTTTTGTCTTTTTTTTTCAGAATTTTTTGTTTGCTATAGTGTTTTGGTAAGTGTATTAACAAATTGATTTTTTCGTGTTAAAACATGTAGGTATTTGCTGAGTTCACTAATCTTCGCAAGTACATGGACGACAACTTCAAAAAGGTGTTTGGGGGCAATAAAGGGGAATCATTCACCAGAAAAGGTAATACCAAATTGCAGAATAGTTGAGTTAGCATTTTAAGAACATCATAACAAAATACAATTATGAATAACACTGTTTCTTTTATAAAATATATTTTAAAGGCTGCAGATAGTGAAGCTCTGTTACATCAATATGAGGTTGGCATACAATACTCGCATGAATTCAACCAACGTCAGCATTCTACCATACCAACATCAGCGGATAAAAATGATATTGATGAAAATAAGGTAAAATGCACATTACTCTTATGTATTGTACTTTGGCTTCCTTTACATATATATATATATATATATATATATATATATATATATATATATATATATATATTCACAAAATCTATCTTTTGACAAAAAAAAAACAAAGGGAGTAGGATCAATGTTACCTGGTGAGGTGTCGGGTATTGGAATGACCAGCGGCAATCAAAGTGGGGATACACTAAAGGCTTCAACTGAAGAGATTCATGACAGTGGTGAAACATCCAAGGAACGAAAACAATCAGAGGTACATAATTGTAGGGATACAATTTTGAGATCAGACCCCCAAATGTGTTTTCTAAAGTAACAAAAAACAATGGGTGATCAGTGATTCTTTTTATATATATTCTGTTGACTTTTTTGTATTTCAATATATTTATGTATTTGTTCATTTTCACACAGATTTGTATTTCTTCCACATATTCATATATGTGGAACACTATAATTCTATGTATATTTTTTTGTACACAAATGTGTATTTTATTATTTTAATCTCAATTTGGTATATGTAGACCACTATAGTTCAGACACTGTATTTTCATTTGTATTTCAAACCTTGTATTTAGATGAGATATTCAACAATAACATATTATTCAATTCTGATAAAATATTTTTAAAAAATATAGGGTATGGCAGTCATGTCGCCTAGGCAGGTGCCGGATTCTGCTGTGAATTATGGCCAACACATTGAAGGATTCAAGTGATGAAATTCAGGGTGGAGATCACACATCAGCAACACATTTGCATTCTGAGGTTCTTTCAAATATATCAAAGTGTGAATTAAAGTTTTTTTTGTTTTTGCAATGTATAACTAAGTTTGTGTATCCATTTGATATTGGTAGTTGGCTAGACTGAATCGCCTGGCGGAGTACATGCTAATGAAGATTTTAATTCACTAGAGGAAATGCTAGCAGAGTTGCTAGCATAGGGTCCTCTCGCCACAGTTAGTCCACTAGGTCCTCCTGGAATAAAAGTCGAGGATCGAGCTGATCATTCAAGTATAATGAATTGACCCACAAAAACCCGTTGAGAATGTGTTACCATTGTCTCGGTTTTTAATTCCTGACGATGAATTGCCCAGTCAACTTGGAGTACAACCAACCACCGGGCAAAGCGCAACTGCTAAAATAGGACAACAGGATTCAATCCAGAATACTGAACAACCAACGATTGTCCATCCAGCGATAGTTTGAGATAGAAAACCCTGTAAATACAGGATATCCCCTTTCATGTAGTTCGAGATAGGAAACCCTGTAAATACATGATATCCCCTTTCATGTCCAATTACGGCTCAGCGGGATCTTCTGTCGTTGAACCTATTCCTTGTGATTTTTAAAAGAAGCATCCCTTTGTAGAGGATCCCATCAATGGCCCGATTGACACGTCCTTTTTGCAAGAATATCAAATTTGGCTCAAGAAGGATCTGTTACAAAGGCACGATAAAAAGTAAGTATTTTACAGTTTTTATACATTTCAATTTTTAAATGAAAGACTAATCATACGTATCTTTGACTCTTGATATTCATAAAAGACAAGGAAAGTCATTATTAGAAAAAAAAAAAAAAAGGAATTACTGGACCTTGAGGGCGACAAGTTGTTTTTCAACTTTGGCGTTGCATATGTCAAAGACAAAAACTAGTTCTATTTGTTATCAATGGACGGGCAAGTCTGGAATGACGAGGTCCAGTATTTACCTTATTTTGAATTACATATTGCTTTACATAACTATCTCTATTTACATAACTAATTACGTTCATGACAGATATACACTTGACAGTTTGCACATACTTTGTAAATCACTGTATTTTACTGGACAGTTTGCTTTCTTTCTTGTAAATCAACGTATTTCACTATATTTTTCATATTTTTGTGTATTTCAGTTCTAGGTTATAACTTGTATTTACTTCATGTTGTTGTCACTTATTAATTATATTCAACATTTTTGCAGCACATTGGCGTTATTTTTTACTACTTCCGGAAGAAATGCAAGTATGACAAAAAAAGCAGTTATAAATTCACCACTGTTAGCTGTATATTCCATGCCAAAATTGACGACAATTACCGTGGTTATGAAAACCCGAAATCGGCCACATGTGTTGCCAATTTGGAATCTGAAATATGTGAGTACATCAACAGGCACAGGTTGATGGCTAATCTACCATGGCATACAGTTGACAATGTATTCATCCTTGTCAATGTAAAAGAGGAGAATCATTGGATCTTGGTTGTAATGTCATTCATGGGCAGTTATTTTTTTCTTCTTATATATACACTTTGGAAAATGATATACATTTTAAATGTCTTTGTTTGTTATTATCTTATATTATTCGATTACGTGCAGGCGTATGTATGTTTACAACTCATACCGAGCTGCGGGGCATGATGCAATTGTTAGCAGAGCAATGAACAAGCTGGCTAGCCTTGTGCCACATCATCTACATATGTCTGGGTTCTATGAGAAAAAGAAGGGGATTGATTTTCAAAATCACCCATCATACAAGGACAAACCACAAACTGACAACTTCGATGTAGTGAATGTTGACAACCTACCGCAACAAGCCCCTGGTAACATGTATATTTTTTTTTTTGTTGGCATACAGATTCAATAATTTTTTTTTCTTTTTAAGATTATGTCAATCATTAATGAACTATTTTTAATTTTTTTTCAGGGATTGTGGTGTGTATGTGGCAGCTTTTGCTGAATACTTGAGTTCGGATGAATGCATTCCAACTTATATTGATGCAAAGTTACTCCGTAAGAGATATGGTGCACTTCTACGTGACTACGCATGGCGGAAGGCAGACCATAATGCGTTCAATAATAAGGAAATGCCACCAAGACAATTAGGCCTGCCATTGATTATGATGCAATTAAAAGAGTAGATGATAATTAGTTCTGTATGTTTTTAGGTGTTTTACTGTTGAACATTAGTGTTTTGATCATTAATTGATACATTTTGACACTTTTTGCTTTGTTAAGAATACAACAAGTGTGGTGTATTCTTTTTAATGAATTAATATGACATACATTACAATAGTAGTATGTGCAGTTTTGTGTTTGTTTACCAGTATGTATTCCTATGTATTTCAATATATTTCTGGGAGATTTTTATGATATGTAGTTATGAATTTATATTTTTTTATTAAATTCTAAATGTTTCAGTCTCATGTACCACCCTGAATTAGTACGCAATAACACTGTATTTCTATGTCTTCTTATACTAAAGGATTTGCACATATTACTGTCTAAAGCATTAGTGATCCTGTCTATCTACATAAACAACCTAACTGTATTCATACTAATATTAATTCTCCATGTTAGCTCATAAGTACTGTTTGAATCAACAATTTTTTGAAAAACATGAGTGTGTGGACACACTATATTCCACTGTATTTATTGTAAACAATTTAGTTCATATGTGCAGTCACATGTATTCCACAGGAATCAAGATGCCAAATCACTGTATTTCACTGTATTTTCTATTGTCAACTGTGTCAATAAAAAACACCCTAATTTAATGCACACATAGAGTCATGGACAAGATAAAATGAAAAACATTTCATTGAAATTTATTTTCAACATATCAGTGCATTACTCTAATAAAAAAAAGTGAAATACACCAAAGTAAAGAAACAACGAATTCAAGTTGAATTCATTTTATTGAACATCCTTGGATAAGTATCTTAACAAATCAACAGACATAGAAATAAGACATTTGCCTCTTCTTACGTGGCTTATTACTACAAGAACGCCTATTGTGACCAAGACGTCCACATGTACTACAAGCATTCCTATGTTTACCAATCATCATCTCCATCAATAGCTTATCTCGCTTCTTCTTTGGTCTCCCAGGAGGTCTCTTGTATTTTGGTGGCAAAACAACTTCATCAGATATGTGTATGGGAATATTCCACTCACTCTCGTCAGGGAGAGGATCCACCGACACATCATACGTATTCACCACTGTCTTCGGTTTAAATAAGTCTGAGCAATATGCATCAGCCGTAAGATTTTCTCTTCAATACAGCCCAAGCATGTGAACATGGTATCTCGTCCATTTGGAATATCCGATAACTGCAAGTTTCTTCTTCAAATCAATTATGAAACGCCTTGGTCCATCATTCATCGTATAGACATATTCAGTTGATACTTCAACCTAAGAATCAAGCATATTTAACAAGTCAAATACATTGTATATTAGGATCACAAAAAAAATACAATTTAGGAATGAAAAGAATCAACACATAAAAATACAAATACAGATCTTTATGTGAAATACATAGAAATGCATAGAAATACAGAGAAATACAAGTAATGAAAAAAAAAAGCAGTTTTGTATTTAAACTGAAACATACCCTCATATATAAGGATTTACACTCGTTCATTGACAGTAGTTCCTAGTATCATCTCGCAAGTGTTGTGAATGTGTATGTACTATTTCTTCTATTAGTGTAATTCCATCTCCCAAACATCTTCCTCACTTCTTCAAGAAAATCGAAAATAGGCAACTCTCTTGCTGCTACTAGTTTTCCATTAATACATTCAGTTATATTTGAAGTCATCGTCCATCCTCTGTTAACAGGTGAATACAGATGAGCCCATTTCTCCTTTCCAGTCTCATCCAAGTATTCCTTTACGCGAATATAAACATTCTCAACCTTATCTATCAGTTTATCAAATTCATCTTGTGCGTATGCCTTTGCCAGTGAATAAAACACGAGACTCAATACTTCATCATTCGACTTGTATTTCTTTGTCACATTTTTCCATAAATGCCATATGCAGGCCAAATGAGAAACAGTAGGATACACTCTAGACACCACTTTGATTATGCTTTCATGTCTGTCGGATACGACACACATGTTATCTCTAATCCCATAAGCTTGCTTGAACTGCTCAAAGAACCAAGTCCAAGACTTATCATTCTCTGAATCTATCACACCATACGCTAGTGGTAGAATATTACATGTATATACAGTTGCTTGAAAAAAAAAAAGGTTAATCACAAGCATTTTCTATTTTTAATGTAATGCAGTCTATATTTACCGTGCAATTCAGTCTATATTTACAATCAACATATATTTATATATATATATATATATTTCAAAAAGTATACACATATCTCACCATCTAAAGCGCTTGCCGATAAAAATGTCCCATTATACGTGGTTTTAAGGTGGGGAACCATCCACTACCACTATTGGTCTACAACGCTCGAAGCCTTTTATGAATGCTTTGAGGGCTACAAAGAAATATAAGAACTCATTTTCACGAGTGATCCAGGATATGTTTTATCCAAGATGTAGACATACGCCGGTAATTTCTTGTACGAATCAGCTGGTTCCCCCCTCAAATCAATCATAGCCTTTTCTCTAGCTCTCCAGGCCATCATGTAAGAAACATCTACGCCGAATTCATTTTTGACGTCGTCTACTATATCCCCAAGGCTATATTTCCTCTTATGATTTGCTATTTTTGGCTTAACAACTAATTCCCCAATAAACCAACTTGTTGCTTTCCTCTGTGAATACACTTTGTCCCACAATGGGCATGTATGCTCGTCATGGAAAGATCTAACCCTGAACATTTCAGATTTTCCCACACTTGACGCTCGGAATCTTCATTCATATTCAGGTGACATACATACGAGTGTGTAGCTACAAATACCACAAAAAAATGTTCAATAAATTTGAAGTTTTTTTTCAAGTCTAAGATAATAAGATATGCAACGAGTACATGTTAAAACTCACTGATATTTCTGTATCAAAATTCAGATAATAGAATCATACATTCATCGAATCTACTCATTTTGTTTTTGTTGAAATATGGTGTATTTCAATGTATTTCTTGCTTATCTGAATAGTGTACATGTCCCAAACATTGCCATTTTGATATAAAAAACAAATCTACTCATTTTTTTTATTGCAATACACTATATTTCAATGTATTTTCACGTATCTAAATACTGTATATGTTCCAAACATTGCTAGAATGACATAAAACCTAATATATTCATTTTGTTTTTATTGCAATGCAGCATATTTCAATGTACTTCTCACCTTTCAACCTTACTGCATGTGTTCCAAACATTGCCGGGTTGACATAAATACATTGTATTTCATTGAGTTTATAACACACATTTAGAACACAGTAAACACACAACTTTTAGAATTGATCTCTCAGTTCTGAAAGTGAATCGTTCGCGAATAGCATAACTCGCCATAACAGTTTTTAGTATATCCTTATCCTTGTAAAATTGATCTACAAAAACTTCCTTTTGATCTGTGTTTGAAATAATTAAATTGTTGTCCTTCTCGAATAATACAACAGCCTTACCACAATTTGACGCATCGAAAAAACTTGAATCATATACATCGATAGCCTCCATATTATCGTTGTGTCTGAGTTGAAGCATATCTTCTCTAAAAGCAGATGCTCCAGTTGTAAACCCCTCAATTTCATTATCCGTTATACTAACGCACATCAGATACATCTCAAAAACCTTGTTTTCTCGCTTAAGCTCAACATTCAATCTAACTCCTATATCGTTGTGTATTTCTATGGGCTGAGTATCTCCTTCAACTACATATTTGATTGATATCGTTTTTCTGCAAGTATCCACTCCCAACTGATTGGAAATCGTTACAACCAATTCATCGTATGTGCAATAATCCTTGAATACAACTGCCTCTATTTTGTAGTTCACAAAGCAATTTTGATCGTTCCAAAATCTAGAGTGTCGGATCAAAGCAGTTATGTTGGTCATTAATATGTTTAGAAATATAGGAATGCGTTCTCTAAGACAGCTACAACAAAAAATTTTGATCGTATAAAACAGAGTATTTACATATGAGAACTAAAACGATTTTTTTTTTTACCAGAAATCAAAAATACCGCTTTGATAATCGAAACTCAAAACTGATCTTCACTATAACACTCTATATACACTTGTTCGTATATTATTGAGTGTATTTCCTCGAATCAGATAGTTGAAAAAATGTCAAAGATGAAATCAAAGTTCCTATATTTTTGGAAAAATATCGTGCTGATTTTTTTGAATTAAAAAAGTTTGGAATGGAATAATTTAGAGAGAGACGTGAGCTGTTATGGAACTTCAGCCGTTATGCGTGATACATGATTGATTTAATTTGACTTACCATTTAAAATGAAAGAGGATAATTTGTTCCAAAAATAGAGCCTATGTTTACTCTACCGAATTTTGTATTTACGTATATTTTTGTGTATTTAAAAAAACACGAAATACACCATAATAAAACTAAAAATAGCTACGGTTTGTAAATCTAGAAAAGGTAGCTATAAATTGTAAAAAGCTATTAAAAGGTAATTGTTTAGGTAAGTTTCTCAAAAAAAAAAAAAAAAAAAACTGTATTGTACTCTATATACACTCTTTGCACTCATCAAACTTTATGTAACTGGAAACTTCAAAAACCATTCAAAAAGAAATATGATCCAAGAAAATGGGATTACAAAATCAATTAACTGATGTTTCTCTTGAATGAATCCCAATTTCACTAGTAACCCTTCTTACTAATTCATTAACCAATCTCTGTTCACTTATTTTCACTTTCCTTCAGTTCCTTGGTTTATCGTCTTCCCAATTAAGTCCGATACAAATTGAAACTGACACTTTATACGATGCTGTTGGCTCCGGTTTAACAGGACTTGTTATGTTAGCCGAGCAACTTAATATAAACCGTGTTTTTTCATACACATATGATGATCAAGATGATGAAGCTGCAGGTTCAAGTTGTGTTGTTTGTTTGAATAGATTGGGTGATGGTGAACATGTTAGGAAATTGGTTTGTAAACATGTTTTTCATAAAGAGTGTTTTGATGGTTGGTTAGATACGTTTAATTTTAATTGTCCTATTTGTCGGTCTTCGTTGGTTTCTGATGAGCACGTGGTGCTAACGCGCTGGCGAGTCGCGTGGGATGTTCTTGATTGGCTCTCCTTGAGATGAAGTGAAGTAAGGGGTCGTTTAGTTGGTTCGCGAATTAAATTATCTCAATATTATAATTTTTAGAGATGGGATAAGGTGAAATATTCAGAATTAGGTTTGGAATTAAATTTATATTGTGTTTGATTGATAGTATAAGTTTATTCCAATATAAATTTATATTGTTAGCTAAACACGGTATATAAATTTAATCTCAGACTTAATCTTAAGATATTTTACCTTATGTCACATACCGAACAACTCCTAAAAGTGATAGCATGATGGTCTTTTGGTGCTGATGAGGTTTTTATTTATTTTATTTTTTTAGTTTTTTTGGATACTTATTTTTTTATGGTTTTTTTGGGAATTATTTCCAGTTTTTGAAGAACTTGATGTGAAGTTCTGTTCAACTACTGTAAAAAAAAAAGGCAGAAGGGTCCAGGACCCCTGAACTTGTCGATTTTTATTTAGTGTACATTTAAACTTTACGTTGGCCTAATTACCCTCTAAAGTTGAAAATATGATAGGCACGATCCCCCTGGACGCTGACAACTCATGGAGGTGGTCAACACGCGCTGCCACATGGATTTTTTTGTCCATGTGGCATTTTTTAAAGGATAAAATATATACTTTTTACTTTTTAAGTTCAACAATTATTTGAATCATCTTTTTCCGGCCAAATCTATAAAAAAAGAACTTGAAAATATTTTGACTATAATTTTTTTATTTGCCTAAAGATAATGATATTCTAATCAAGTTATTTTTATATAATATTTTGACTATAATTTTTTTATTTTCCTAAAGATAATGATATTCTAATCAAGTTATTTTTATATATTTGGCAAGGAAAAGAAGAAATACACAGTAAGAACAAATAATCATTGAATCTGAAAAAGAAATCAAATAAAATATTAACCAAATGTTTTATGAATTTGACCCGAAAAAAATAATGCCCAGTTGAAATAAATAGTACTTGCATGAAAAGAAAAATACATAATATTTTTGTAAAAAATACACCGTCTAAACTTTATTACTTTTGTTAAACCTTATTTTTATTTGAATAAAATAAATAGAATTTCAAGTTGAAACTTTCAACTAAGTTATTTAGATTTGGATCGGAAAAAAGAAAAAAAATACATAGCTAAGATAAACAATCATCATATCGAAAAAGAAAAAAACACAATTTGGATAAAATATGCAAATGTATATTAAGAAAAACCAATAAGAAATACAATTGGATCAAATAAAACCATTATATTGATTATGTGGCAATTAATAGTTAAAAATACCTCATTTGGAAGCTGATTTTTTTTATTTTTCACCCATTCACGTGTCTAAAAGAGAGTGTATCCACGCTCTTTGCCACATCAGCGTCTAGGGGGGTCCAGGCTATCATATTTTCAAGTTGAGGGGTTAATTAGGCCAACGTAAAGTTTAGGTGTACATTGAATAAAAATTAACAAGTTCAGGGGGGTCACCTTTTGTGGGTAGTCTTTGACGGGAGTAAAATTATTTTATTTTGCAATTTTCCTTTTTTTCCTTTTCTTCGTGAAAATGAGAGACTATTATGGCACAAAACATTTATTTAGTTATGGGGTTTCTTTATTTTTAATGGAATTGTGTAACAAATAAAAGTTGTAAAATCGAGTAGTTGTTGTTTATAAGAAAACAAATATTGTTTTATTGCAATAATTTCTGTTAGGAAAGTGCATGTCAGTGAGGACTTTCAGTTATATGTTGTTCTTACTTTTTCCCATATGCTTTTCTCACACAACCTTTGCAATTTTGAAGTGTAAAGATTTCAAGATTATCAATTCCAATCCAGCCGAAAAAACAAAGAAAAACAAAGTGAAAGTGTTCTATTGATTCTTTTTTTCGATTTTCCCGTCGGTTTTTATTTAATCATTCAATTTATCATTCGACAATTGAAATCGGATATATCAATTCGATCCCAGCCCTTTTATTGAGAATATACTCCTTCAATGAACATTCTCAGTATTATAGATGACATGATTCGAGAAGGACTCGAACCTCCACACTCTTTTTAAAACATAATCAGGCCAATTAATCTAAATAGATTCGTGGGTAAAATAATTGATAAATATTATGTGTTGATACGCTTTTAGTAGGTGTTTGGATATGAGATGAAATCATGAGATGGAATCAGCGTTTGGACATGCGATTTCATCTTTGATTTCATCTCATGTTGGACATGCGATTTCATCTTTGATTTCATCTCATGAGATGAAATCCCAAATCATTCAAAAAGGCATGATTTGGAATTTTAAATCATGATTTCAAAAAAATATATATAAAATTACACCCATACGTTTATATTTTGTTAAAAAAAGATTTATAAGTTGGTAGATATATTTACTAGTTATGTTTACCAATCATTTGTATTAAATATTAATCTGCAAGTTGGTAAAATATATTTACTAATCATGTTTTACTATGTGGGAGGATTATATTAAAAAGTAGTTACATTATTATTCATGTTAGTTTTTTTAATTGAACTAATTGATGTTGTATTTTTTAGAAAGGTCTTCTAGTACCGTATTAATTTTATTATGAACTATGATTTACTCATTTGGTAAGATTGTTTAAGAATTGGAAAATTTTTTATGGTTTTCACAACTTGTGAGGTTTTTATGTTTATAAAAAAAAGCTGCAGCTTAAGAAATTCAAATTGCATGTTCATTTCATCTCATGATTTCATCTCGTGATTTCATCTCATGAGATGAAATCACGTTCAAATGGCTCCTAAGTATTGAAATTGTTTTGCAAAAAGATATTATAAGTTAGAATAAAAGTGCTAAAATCGACTAATAAGAACTTAAATTGTACTCTTAATTTTTTTAAAAAAAAATTATAAATTAAAAAACGTTTTTGTAAGGAAAAGGATGAGCGACGAATATGGGAAATTTAAGGTTTTGCTTTGAGAAAGATACTTTGAGAACTAATACATTAGGGATAAGATGTTGCCGTTTAACTAAAAATGTTTTTTAATTTTTAAAAAATCACAAGTCGGGGATAACCCAGCTATGACTTGCTTATAAACATCAATAAATTAAAGAATAGTTATTAACTCGACACCAGCTTATAAGCTCCGAGAGTCCTTATTGAATAATTTTTCCATTCTCTCCTATGTTGTTTCAAAGTGGCGAAACGTCTCTGTTGTTTCAAATTGGCTTTACACTATTGAAAATTGGACCAGTAAGGAAGCAAGTGGGAGATACTATGTAAGTGGCCACAAACAACAGAAGAGAAATAGAAGCTGGCTATAACAATCAACCCCTACTTCTCCGGCGCCTATCACATGGGTTGATTACGACTTATGGGCCTTCTTTTTTGGCCCACAAAATATTTGGTGCTTCAAATTCCCTTTTTGCAACGGAAGAACTTTACAGATACTTGCAAGAAAAACAAAGTACTCCATCCGGTTCAAAAAGAATATTCATTTAGTTTTTGTTTTTTGATTCGAAAAAAGTATCCACCTACCAAATTAAAAAAAAAATAACCTTAAGTGATCAAATCTCAATATCTATTTAATTAGAAATAATTTAGTCAAATTACATATTTTTGCCTAAGAATTAATATTTTCTTAAGGGATGTGTAAATTGGTGGAAACTCTTTTTGCACCAAGAGGGAGTATTTCCTATCACTTAGGTAAAGAATAATATTTGTCATCTTTTATCAACTAAAAATTTATTAGTATATGACAGTAAGAAGATTCAGGAAAAAGAAAGATCTTTTTCTGGGGATAACTGGAATTCGTTAAAAATATTTGGACAAAATAATATACAAAATCTGAAGATGATTTGGACTGCTCACATTTATTATAGCTGAAATCGAGTTAAAATAACGTCTGCTCAATACACATATATTCATGTATTCCACACAGGTATATATGGAATAAACAAAAATGTACATGAAATACATAGGAATTAACAAATATACTTAAAGGGATACACAGAGAGATATTACTATATAATATAAGAGGGAATGTGAGGACTTTTGTAGTCCTCACAAGAGTTTTCCAAATTTTTAAAAACTTTTTAATTAATTACTTTTATGTCCTAATTTTATTTATTTAAGTAAATTTTTTGATTTTTTATTTTTAAGGTCTACTTTTCAAAAGCTATCGAACCTGGGGACTTTTGTAGTCCTCACAATAATTTCTAATTCTTTTAAAAAAAAATTAATTAATTACTTTTAGGTCCTAATCTTATTTATTTAAGTCAATTTTTTTATTTTTTATTTTTAAGGTCTACTTTTCAAAAGTTATCGAACCTTCTACCTCATTTTTCATGTTCTTTGATTTTCTGGTTCGTGCTCGATATCCGCATTTAAGCCTAATTAATCTAGATAATTAGCACTGTATCGCGCCTATTCGGAGGGAACACTTCCTCCAAAGATTTTTTCCATATCCATGTTCGAATCCCTAATCCCTAATTAAGAGAGGAGTAGCTCCATCCGCTGCACAAGTTAAATTATGTATTTGTCTTAAAAGTTCATTAACTATGTATAGATTATTTATTTAGAACTAGATAACTTCAGAAAATTAGGATACATAAGTTATAAATGTCAAATTCTGGCTCCGCATTTGATTTGAAGTAAATAATTTTATCAAAATGGAAGTTAAAATATTAAAACAGTGGAATGAAAATTTTGCTTTTATATAATTACCCACTTGTGGGACTACAATGGATATATGGTTGTTGTTGTTGTACACCTGTACTAACACAGATTATATTTTTTTAGTTAAAATATCTACTTTTATATCTTGAGTTTGGGCCCGGGCTTAGCACGGGCCTCACATAACTAGTATATATTACATGTATATATGGAGATTGGAGAAGACTGATAAATTTGCAGTCTTTTTTCATATTATTTGTCTATTTTGAATTATGCTACGATTTTATTCTCAGCAACTGAAGTAAATCATCTCTAATGAAGCTCAAAACGTAGTATAAACTTCACACAATTGTTATCAACATCTTAATATACTCGCTTCGAATTGTAGCATTTCAAATTTCAACTTTTGGATTTGAGAGCTTTAAAATCAATATGAATTTTAAGATGATTGTTGGACACGTTGAAATCCACTAGCCCTAATGTATTAATGCTTGGGAGAGTTCCGTTGAAGCCATTGGTATATAAGAAAAATCCAGTCAAATGGGTGAGATTGAGATTACGAAGAAGCTTTGGGGTTAGAAATATCACAAGCGAGAGCCAGAGAGCTTGGTTGGCCAAAAAAGAAAGAAATATCGATAAATTAGGTAATAAGTTGATAGTAGGACCAAATAGCTAAATCATTTATTTTTGCAGAAACATGTCTTACATTTCTCTTCTGTAATCTCTCGGTTTAGTGATTGGTTACAAGCGCAGATATAAGTAAAGGAGATTAATGTACGAATATGTGCACTACAAATTTACTCAGCATTAAAAAGTATGATACTAAGGTGAACTGCAATACCTAAACATAAGCAATTTAAGATATTTAGATTCGTCTAGCAGAACGGAATGATAGATAGAAATGTGCAGTTCATAATGAAGATCGTATGGCTGAAACAGCGAAGCCACTTCGCGATGTTATATGATAGAATGATGTCTATCAAAGTGAAACTTAAGTTTTATAGAACAATTATAAGACCAACAATGTTATACAGGGCGAGTGTTAGACCGCAAACACCTGACAAATTCACAAGCTGAGTGTCTAGAGATACAGATGCTAAGATGGATATACAGTCATAATATGATAAAAAGAAGAAACCTATGACAAAGGAATAGAGGTCCATTAAAATCAATCATTATAAGCGAAATTTTACTGGATGTGTAATGAAAGTTTGTTTAGACAGGTTTCAAGGACAACTAATTAAAGCGAGAAAGCACAATATACATGAGTTAGTCAGTAAAGTAATGTATTGGAGGGGACTACAAAAGAGTGATTTAACTACTAGTATTTGCTTAAGATTGCCCCTGCAATCGGATTGAAAATGAACAGAAGGTCGCAGACATGCAACCTTAGTGTTCCATTGCTAAAAAAAATACTTTCATGTCACATTTGTGCCCATTACCAACTCGTGTTTCTTCGATATGCTTGGCTGAGTCGGCAACATCTTCATTGTATTGCAAATAACCCAAGTCCTCGAAACAATTAGGGATTCCTTCGAGATGTAAACACCTATCCAGAACCAATCTCTCGAGGAAAGAAAAGGCTTTGTCAGACACTATCCATTTTGAGAGTTTGAGATTTTCTAGTTCCAAGAATTTGAGCTGAGGAAACTCATTATCTCTCACTTCCCATTCATCCATTTTAAAGGCAACTTGTTGCAGTTTAAGTACCTCAAGTTTGAAAAGGTTGTCAATGATTGAAATTTCATCAAGCGGCAGACGAAATTTGCATAATGTCAATTTCTTGAGATTCATTGGAAAGTTTAATCTTGAAGGACCTATCTTTGGAATACTAGTGAAGACCGCGTTTAGTGTTTCAAGTTGAGATAATGAGTCCAATACAGGGAAGCGGTTTTCATTCTCTCCCCAACACCCTGAATCAGCAAATATACATCTTAACTTCTTAAGGTTGGGTGTTCTTCCTGCTATCCTCCCTATGTTGTCCGCCCTGGAAACATATATTAACCAATTAACAACGTTCTCTGCTTGCAATAATTTTTTTGAGAAGAAAATAAATCAAATAGATAACATGTTTCCACTCGCCAACACAAACATCTTTGGATCTGAATAGTTTGCCCTCATCAATATAGAGAGATAAGTAAGGATCCAGTCTAAATAGTAACAACATTTTGCCAGAGACTTGGCTCTCATTTCGATATAGATAATTTTTTCACCCTCCGTCCCAATTTAAGACACACATGACCACCAGTAACGTCTTATACATCTGTTTGGGGCGTCACCGTTAATTTTGCCCATTCGAATTTTGAACAGAATATTCTATAAGTCGGTATTGACACACTAATTTTTACTCCCTCTGTCTCAAAATATCTTTCTTTCTTATTAAAAATGCATGTCTCAAAATATTTGTCGTTTTATGTAATCAAGACACAAATAAGTAACTTTTTCACATTTTACCCTTGTATTATTTGCAACATTTAAGAGACTCTCACCATTAATGGAGTAGATATTTATTGAGGAGAGATTATATCAAATATGTTAAGAGGATAAAATAGTCAAAATACTATCCTTATAAATGCTTTCTTAAGGAGCGTGTACATGAAAAATGCGACAAATATTTTGAGACGGAGGGAGTACTACTTTTGAGAATTTTCAAAAAACGATACTCCCTCGGTTTCAGTTTATGTGAACCCATTTGACTGGGGACGACATTTAAGAAAGAGTGAAAACTTTTGAAACTTGTGGTTCAAAATAAGTCTTGAATATTTGTGTGGCTGTAAATCATTTCATAAAGTGAATTTGTTTCCAAATTATGAAAGAGATCATTCATTTTGGTACAGACTAAAAAGGAAATAGGTTCACATAAATTGAAACAAATTGAGTATTATTTTTATTAATTGGTTAAAATAATGGATTACTTTGGTGAAAGAGTCCCTTTGAATGCCTTCATCCAATTGTCCTCCTTTTTTTCACTTCTCGAAATTCTTCACTTAAATTGCTGTTATGGCAATCTTTTTAAGATTTGGAAGTCCAAAAGACATAAACATCAAAACCATTTATCTCCTCCAAAATTGATTTCTCCTTTGCAAATTGTCCGAGCTTTACTTTCACTTTGCAAAACATAGAACTTCTCATTGTGTGAGTTCAGCCTTCTTATTTATATGTTTACTAGTTCTTGGACACGTGCGTTACACGTGTGTTCCAATTTAATTAACATAGAATTTCTTAAACGATATAGATGGATAACATTAAAACATGAAAAACAGTAATTGAAATTCGAAGAAAGAAAATATAAAACTGAATTTGATGATCACTGATGTTTGATGAGATAAATTTTAACATAATTTAGTGCCAACATATGATATGCGTGTACCTAACCTAATACTTCTTTATAGACGATATTCTTGGTGTGTGTTCCACTTTGATGTTTTACTTGCTCAATCGTGACTATGACTCCTATTGATGGACATTATATTTATATTTTCAGTATGACTACATCTCAAATCTCTTATTGTTTCATCATGGCTTAAAACACTATTCAAAATTTAGATTATTAATATAGCAAATAATTTAACAATAAAGAAAAGATTTTAACTAAGGCAAGGGAGGAGTACAGCATGTTCTGTTAAAATTATCTACTTACAAACATACTCAAACCAAAGTACTTGTTGAGTCCTCTCTTTAGTTCGATCTATTTTTTTTTAAAAGTTTTTCTTGAACAATATACTCTATATTTGATCAATTATAGTGCAATTCATGGAATTGAAATTAAAAGCAAAGGAATTATTTATCACCAATAAATTTAAAACAAAACCACACAATGTGCTCAGTATATTTTCCATACACAATATGCAAAAATTTTAAATCCAAAAAATGATATAACCGCAAAGTAGAAAGTCATGTTATTGATTCATAGATAATATTCTTTGTTGCAAAGCTCTTTCTATGTAGGTAAACTTTATTTTCTTCTTTAGTCTTTAAATTTACAATCATCATCGTTAACACAAAATTTTCAGTCAAGTTTCTTATTTTATTTTTACTATTTATGATGAAACAATTCATGCTAAATCTCTTTTGACTACTTTTTTAGAGGCTTTTAAAATTTAAAATATGGTACTTGATAAAGGAGGGAAAAAAAAGTTTGCTGGCTCAAAACTGTGCAACCTAAGCATTTCCATAAAAAAATAAAAAAAATAAAAAAAAAGGGAAAAGAAGAAGATAGTTAAATCTAAAATGAAATAGCAATTGCTGAAAGATTAGAACTCAAAGGAAAGTAATTATTTATCACTATAAAATCAGAAATAAATATTAAATGTGTTCATCACATCTTCCATATGCAAAATACAAAAATTAAAAGTCCAAAAATTGACATAACTCAAAATGAAATTCGTATCTGAAGAAATAAAATTCAATAAATCATGAAAATTTTCATTATGTTATTGAAGTGTAAATAATTGGGAAACAACTAATTAGTTTTATATTGTTCAAAAGATGTGGGACCTAAACATTTTCACCATCAAACAAGAAAAAATGGAGAATAAAGAAGAACAATAATCCTAAAATACAAATAAAAATACGAAAGAAGGGTTTGGTATCGTCTATAATTGGTACATCAAATTTCAATCTTCATCTCCAGCTTTGCACCATCATTAAAAAATAACATTATTCAATTTGAATATTGAAAAAGCAAACAATGTAATGAAGCTAAAAATTACTTTAAAACTCAATTGCAAAGAAAAAAGGAGAACCATAATATTTTCTCAAAATAAACTGACTTTTCCCAACAATACCTAATGACTAACAACAACGCTAATATATACATTAAAATGTGGCTATTAAGTTCTCTTAGGCAAGAAGTGATTGTCAATTTAATGGTAATTACTAATGTGGCCATTGAATTATTTTGGTAAAAAAAAAAGAAAAAAAAAACGGATGTTAATTCAAGAGTAATGCCTCTAGACTTCTCTTTTTCATTTAAGAGTAATGACTCTTGGCTTCTTTTTGACCGATTGGATATTATACAACTCAATACTCTATCGGGATAAAAACGAGTATCCACTTAGCTTTTATTTTTTTATTAAAAAAAGTGTTCACTTATCAAATCAAAAAAGAATTAACTCACTTTTTCATATTTGCCTTATTAAGTGTTAGATAACCAAATCTCAATACCTATTTTATTAGGGCATTTTAGTCAAATTACCTATTTTTGCCTAATAGTTAGTATTTTCTTAAGAAACATGAAAATGACTAAGCGATCACTCTTTTTTATCTTAAGGGAGTACAATTTAAGAGTCCTAACTGACTCTTTGATCTTCTTCCAAAAAAATCTTTAAGATTACCAACTCTGAGACTTATTAATGTTTTGATTAACGAAGAGAAACTTGGCTGGATAGCAATTAACAGTCTTTAAAGAAATTAATAACCATTCAATTTTATTATTTAGGCTTGACATAAATTGCACATTTACAACCGAGTAGAAGCTTAGAGGACCAAACCAATAAAAATTAGAACGTGAAAAAGTTTTCTAAAATGCCGTTAGGAAAATATGGATACGTATAGCCTATATTAATTATTGGGAGATGAATCAACTCATCCATCATTTATCTGGTTCAATGCATTTGCTTTTTTATTTAGTTGATTTTATTAATTTAGTTTATTAATAAAAAAAATTCTTAAGAATAAAATTGTCACTCAACTTTTATTATAATATTACTATTTAATAGGTACTATATTAGATGTTTTATGTTTTATTACATTTTAATTAATTACAGCAGGGGAAAAATTGTAATCTAACTTTGAACGTGAAAGTTTCTTACTTTTAGTATAATATGATATGATGATGATTAATTGTACTGTTAAAATTTTCAATATTATCCTTTTTTCCACTATTATTCATAATATTTGCTCTATGCATGTGTTCCTTGATTGTTTGATTCCTCAAGGGTTCAGGTCTGCACAAAATATTTATGAATTTGTTTTTTCCTTTTTGGATTGACCAAATGTGGGGGTTGGGGTTGTGGAAATAACGAGAGAGATGAGTTTTGAAAAATAAATCAAGGCTTAATGCATATGCAGCCCGCTAAATTTGTTATTTTGGCACCTCAACTAAGTGTTGTTCCTATTGAACCCTTAAACTCGTCCTTAAGTGTGTCTATCAAATCCTCTAAATCTGATTTTTATTAGAAGCAAAAATTAAATCCTGTTAATGAAGGTGAATTAATATTTTAGGCGTGTGGTAAGTTATTCTTTAGATTATGGATGTGTCGGTTTCTGCTAGTTCTGCTCTTCCACTGCTAGCTTAATTAAGAGCTTACTCTTTTTTTTTCTCTCAATTTCAACTAATCTTAGCTAAAAGATGACATAATTAAATTAGAATATATATTAGCATGTTGCTAAATTGAAGATAGAATACTATGTAAGTAAAATTGTGTTTGATAGACACACTTGAGGACGAGTTCAAAGGTTCAATAGGAATAACACTTAGTTAAGGTGTCAAAATGAAAAAAAAAAAGTGACAAGTTCAGGGCTGCGTATGCATTAAACCATAAATCAACTTTCAAACATCATTCAAGACATTTAAAATGCTATGGGTAGTGTAATTATATTGTCAGAGTTACTGATACTGGAAAAAAAGATTAGGAATGCAAACAAACTAGCTAATCCTCTTTTCAAATAATCAAATCACTTTCAGTTAGAACACTTCTTCCATTAGTCAAAAAAGTTCAGCTCTAAAGTTCAAATTGGGCGTCGTCAAAACCACTTTTGGGAACATTACTAAAATTCTTTTATTGTTCTGTATATCCAAAGTTTCACTAAGTTAACATTTCCACGAAGATATAACATTTTAACATTCAATTGCGAATATTTTCTAAATTAGTTGCAGAATAATTGTTGATTACGACTGTTATACCCTATTTTAACCGAATCAAAGCGGAGTACAACATATTAGTGATTCCTATATTATTTAACTTAAAGAGTCGCCACCTAATTATTTTTAAAGGTGAATTAGGACACCTATTTTGACTAAGTAAATGCTAAAAATCAACTCCGATTACTAGTCTACTTAACTAATTTGATTCTAGGTAAGGGTCCTTAGTTATCTTAAAGAGAAGGGGTAAAGCATCCTTTAAGATTCGCTTAAATACTGTTAACTGGCCAAACTTAGGTTATTTTAAAAATAATCTCAAAATATAAGTATAGCATTTTATATATTTAAGAAAATAGCTTGCATTATAAGTGAACATTAATAACGATAGTGATGAAATTTGTAAGGAAACTAATTAGTAGTTATGGAAAATGACTTTAGCTATAAGTTAAACTTTAAAAGAAAGTGAGCAGGATCAGTCAATGTCCTTGCAAGCGTTAAAAATAATCCATAGCTAGGAACCAATTTATTTTAATAATTTGATAAATATTAGGGGATCAAATAGGATAAGTCACTATACAAGTCAGCTAGTATTATTGGAAAGTAGCTTTGTAAACTAGCCTGTTTAGATGGGCTTAAAATAAGCGGCTTATAAGCTGGAAACAGCTTATAAGCAAAAAAAAAAAAAAATTGGGATAGGCTAACTTATTTTTTTTCTGGCTTATAAGCTGTTTTCAGCTTATAAGTTTTTTTAGATAAGCTAAGCCAAACGGGCCCAATTAATTTTTTTGGCTTATTTTAAGCACAAAATGGCTTTAAACTGGTCAGTCAAACACTCAAAAAAGCTGAAAACAGCTTATAAGCAACTTATAAGCCAATCCAAACGGGCTCAAAGTCTTCTTCTTCCTAAAAAAAGTCTAAGACTTATTTGGAAAATATCAAGTAAAGATTTAACATTTCATAAATAATAAAATATAAGAAAGAACTTAAGACTCCTATTTAGGCTAGGTGAATATTTTGAGATCCGATTTCAAATCCTTAGCAAAATGGAATGAGTCTAAATTGTGATTAATAAAAGGTAAAAAGTTTGTCATATGCTAATCTTAAACCCATAAAGCCACGTATCAAACAATGAAAAGAAGCATCAAATGAATCATTCAAAACCACACTCAAAACAAAATAATTAATAATGCAACGAGCTAAATGTTTCATGTCAGTAACCCTCAGAAGGATTTTTACTTCTTCAAATTGAAGGCTGTTCTCCTTAATAGATCTGAAGTTATAGGAATAGAGGATATGTCGTGGCCAACAATCTTGCATTAAGACTCAAGATTTACTCCAAATGTGTACATGCAAAGAAAGGGAAATAAAGACAAAAATTAGCAAGCAGTTCTCAAGTCTAACAGAAAAGCATATCGAGATAAAATGTTCTTATCTAAAGAGAGATCATAGTAGTCAAATTAATCTAGTTTCTAGTTAATTCACATATGCAAGTCTGTTCCCACAAGAATTGTTTTTAGACATGAAAATAAACCAAACAATATTGTCTTTGGAGTAAGCATCTTAAATAATTAAGTATATATCATCAATACCTGAATATTAGCTTAGGAAAATGCCATTTAAAAAAAAGAATTAGCTCCTGGAGTTCTAGCCTAAAATTATAGACACTTACACGAACCCGCATTCAAAGCATGCGCAAAATTGATAAACTCCAATAGGCATGTTTCTTAAACTTCAAATGAAATAAACATACAGAGACATATTTTCTATATGTTGAGGCGAGCATAAGAAGATACATTAACACTTCAACAGGAATTTGCTAACAATGAAGGAGATTTATTTCTCTGAATGTGCTGCTACATTATTTCAAAGGAAGTGTTCAATATATCCTAAGTGAAATGTCTAGCAAAAAAGGACTGAAATCATGGTATTTAAAACCAAAGACATAACTTTAACAATTAATGTATTAATCATCGGAAACCTATTCATACAAACAGAACACACAGTCCTTTCATGATCTTTGTACACATACAACTACAATATCATGTTTTTTACACGGAAAATAAACCATAAATCACATATTCAAATGAACACATACTTGGCAATGAACCTTTTTTGGGTGCAATGAACTGGGGTGCGGGGTCTTAGATCCGACGCAATCCGACCTTCCTCACAAACAAAAGTGGGCAGAGATCTGAGAAGAAAAAGGGAAGAAGAGGTGCTGAGAGACATTAGGGCAAGAAATTATTTGGAGTGGGCCTGCTGATTTCGTTTTGAGCTTGAATTGGCTGATTTGGGCTTCAATCTTAATGCTCCTTTCTTCCTTTAATTTCTTTGGCTTCAAAATTTGATTTAAAACATCCTTTAATAAATTATATATTAACATGTGCTTAAGTGAATAAATTAAGCAACGCGAAATATAATTACTAGTAGTTACATAGCAGTAAAAATTATATGATATCATAATATTCACGCCATGATATTTATAAGGTATAACACTAAAAATGCTACCATTTAATTGTATAAAATAAATGCGATGCGTTTTTGCGTAAGACGATAAATAGAAATGTTAAAAGTGATCTTGACGATTATAATATTAAGTGATGGCAATATAATAATAATAATAATAATAATAATAATAATAATAATAATAATAATTGTAATAATAATGATAATAGGCAATGACTATAGTTGGATAATGAAAAACGACGATATTAATAGAAAGCTAATAATTGTAATAAAGTATAAATAACTGTTTCTTAAGTTGTCCAAATATTAGAAGCGCAAATAAATATTTTGGAAGAAAGGCGGGACAAAATTGGGTGCCAACAACGACAATTTCTTCTTGCAACATATTCATACTAAAGACTAGTTATGGTCCTAACTCATGATTCAAGCTCAATTTTTGTAATGTACAAAGAGGAGCAAATTAATTTTAAGTCAAAAATATCCTGAAACTAAAGCTAATATTCCTTTGGATTTCCTGTTGAGCAACAATCTTGAATACAAAAGAAATCACAGAGAAATGTCATTTGAAACTGTTTGTGTTAGTGATCCACTAAGTATTCTTCAAAGGATTGAAAATGAGTATGATTTAATAGGTCTCAAAAAGAAAAGAATAAATACTGTTAAAACAGAATTGTAGTTTCTGTCTTTCTAAGTACATTTCTCCAGGACACCACTTGGATACAGTTGCTGTCACCCCTGGTATCTGAGTACATTTCTCCTCTTGAAGGGAAAGCAGACTCGAAAAAAGCATCAAGCCCTGCAAAGAAACATCAAAATTTTGATGGAACGTCTAGGACTCGGCCTGTCTTTGTTATCTCATGTAATGTAAAACAGTCGTGCCTCCTGAGTTCGACTCCATCACATCCGATGTGCTAGAAAAAGATTCCAGTTTTCCAGGCCTGAAATTTAGATTCATATCAAGCACCTCCGGTTACTAGTCCACTGACCCATGAACTCGTGGCTGAATTTGTAGGCAACGTTGTGCAGAATCTCAAGAATATGATGGTTGCCCGCTTTTCGATGATCATATATTATCAAGTCAAGGATCAAATTAGAGTGGCAGAAAAGAAGCTGAGAGCAATCAATACATTGTTTGCTTTCTGAGAAAAAATATGCAAATTAGAAAAATCAAATTGCTGGTATAGTTTCTGGGGCCATGTAGAAGTAGTGGCTACTCATGCTCCTTCTTGTATTTTCTTGACCCCAATGATACCAAATCCATAGCTCTTGAAGTTACTAATTTGCTTTCTGATTTGCTGGGAAAAGGATTAGGCCTACTGAACAGGGGGTCCCCGACATCTATATTGACAAGCTGTGAAATTTAAGGTTTTGTGACACTCCTTACTTGTCCTCAGTCGAAGCTGTTGGATTCACCGATACTCTTCTGGATATGTTGATCGAGTTAAGAGGGAGTTTTCCCTAGACTAAGGATCAAACGGAGACCCTTGCTAAGCATCTTAACACGTTGAGAACTATTAACATTGAGTTGCCATTGACTAACAACATTCTGGATGATATGAGGACCTGTTTTTTGTAAAAATGGAGACCGTGGTCATTTGATGCTGGATTTGTTGTTTACTCATTGTGTGACGACAGCATGGACAAGGAAGCTCTGAACCGAGAACTACTTTTTTTGGTTGATGAGATTCAGCACGTCAAGACAGTGATTTATCTAGAGATCCGAGTGTGGGTGCAGTTCCTTTTGGTTAAGAATGAGGCATTGGACTTTTTAAAAATATCCTAAGGGCCCGTTTGCCCATTGATACCAAAAAAAAAATACACTTTTTTGGAATTTTGGACTTGGAGTTGTGTTTGACCATAGTTTTTGAAATTGTAGTTTTTGTTGAAATGTAGTTGTAAAAAGTGAAAAAAGTGAATTTTTTTGAAAAACAAGTTTTTTTTTTTGTTTTTGGAATTCCGGAATACAACTTCAAGTTATATTCGGAATTCTTATGGCCAAATGCTGAAAAGTGAAAAAGGTGAAAAAAAAAATCGGGAATAAAGTGAATAATTCTTATGGCCAAACACCCACTAACACTCCTCCTTGGTTTTGGAACTGCAAGCTCTAGACTTGGCTGGAATTGACTTCGTGAACAAATCTGCCAATTCATCTTTGGTCTTGCAGTTTTCTGGCATGTGTTCATCTTCTGTTGGATTAAATGAGAAGTTTTTACTCCTCATTTTAACCTGTAAAATCTCCTACTTAGTCGCATCAAAGATTCGACAATACTTGTCATCGAATAACAATTTAAATCCTTTTTCCACTAGCTGGACAACACTTAACAGATTTCAATCAATATCAGTCACGTAAAGAACATCTAAAATTATTTTTGTACCTGAACCTGTTTTGATTGCAATAATCCCTTTTCCTTTTGCTGGAATATAGTCACCATTCCCGATTCTGACTTTCTTGTTTTCCATTGACATAAACTCTTTAAAAATATTTCTGTCATGTGGTTTGTACAACCACTGTCAATTATTCAAAAATTAGATTTCTTGGTTGAAAAATATGTTGCCACAAACAAGTGGTCTTCTTCTTCTTCATTGGCGACTTGTGCATCTGCTTTATATTTTGGAGATTTGTTTCTGCAAATCACTGCTTCATGACCAAGTTGGTTGCAGATCTTGCACTGTGCATCTAGCCTATTCTAACATTTAAATGGAGGATGACCTTTTTTGCCACAATGCTGGCAAGGTGGGTAATTTTTCTTTGAATTATCACCCTTGCTTTGAGTCTTGTGGTTGGCTATCAAGGCTCCTTCAGCCATACCATCTTGCCTCATAAGCCTCATTTGCTCTTGTGCCTACAATATATTTAGCAATTCTGCCAAAGTAATCTTGGACAGATCTTTTGTGTTTTCCAACGTAGTTATGAATACTTCGTATCTTTCAGGCACTGTAACAAGAATTTTTTCAACTATTCTTGAATCTTTAAACTTAGTGCCAATCAACCTTACCTTGTTAACAATGCCAAGAAGCCGGTCTGAGTACTCTTTGACGGTCTCAGATTCCTTCATCTTTTGCAATCCGAATTCCCTTATTAAATTCAACACCTTCATGCCTCATATTCTTTCATCCCCTGTGTATTCTTCCTTTAGATAATCCCATATT
Organism: Lycium barbarum; assembly: GCF_019175385.1. Lineage (NCBI taxonomy): Eukaryota > Viridiplantae > Streptophyta > Magnoliopsida > Solanales > Solanaceae > Lycium > Lycium barbarum. Next base: position 106,282,992 of record NC_083346.1, on the reverse strand, counting down.
TCTTTTGTTGTTTTCAGAGCCATAACTCTTGTGAAAATTGTTGCAGACACACCAGCAAACAAAGTTGCTTTCGCCTTTGATTTTCTTTTCTTTTTGGCATTTGATCTGGGCCAGGGTAGGATTATTTGGCAGGTGAAGAACATCATAATCCTCTACCACATCCTCCCAAAGATCTAAAGACTCAAGATAATTCTCCATTCTTACTGCCCATAGATGATAATTTTCACCATCAAAGACAGGAGGATCTATTTGAGAAAACCTATTTTCAGAACTCATCTCTCACAGGTCCCTCAAGAAAATGGCTCTGATACCAATTGTTGGTTTTTAGCAAAGAAACGTAGGAAATAACAAAGAAAGAAAATACTGAAAGAAAAATATAATGCAATGCAGTCAAAGAGAAGTATATTATTTAGCTATGTTTAGCTCTGCATTTATAGGGAAAAACAATAAAAAGATAATCACAAACGAGCCTAAAATATCTCTGCAGAGTATATCTTTAACTAACCAACCTAGCCTAGAATATCTCTGCAGAATATATTCTATATTTCTAACAGAATTCTTATGTTTCCTTTTAGGCAGCTTGAAGGAGCTCCGTAGCAGCCATTCTGATTCACTTTCATCTATAAAGAACCAACTTGAAGAGTTAGAGAACAAGGCACTAATAAGCATAACACACTTCAAGGTCTTGCTGCAGAAGTCTTTGATATATTTGACTCTGTGTAGTTCAAGATGTTCCTCTTACTCATCTTATATTGTGGCTGTCGGACATCACAGAGCAGATTAAACTTATTAAGACAGTTGAGCAAACCCCAGTGAAAAAAGAATATGGCAATTGCTTCCCCCACTCTTGTGTCACCTCGATTGACTGATACTCCTAGGTCCTGTGAAGAACAGGTGGATTTTGAGGATGTTAGGCAAACTATGAAAGATCAACTAGTTGGTGGGACACCCGAGCTATATGTTGTCTCCATTTCTGGAATGCATGTACAAAGATGAGTCAATTGTCTCTCGTTTTGATTTTCGAGCAGAGTATTGTGTTTCTCAGGTATACACACGCAGAGAGTTGCTGTTTTTCTTTCTGAGAAGTGCTTTGGATGGGCATACTAATCTTAATAACGAACATGAGGATGAATTAACTGATAGACTGTGAAAATCTCTATTGTCAAATAGATGCCTTTTAATCGTTGACGATGTGTAGGAAGTAAATGCATGGGATGGTTAAGATTATGATCTCCGGCGCTAGAAATGGTAATAAAATCATTCTGCCCACCAGACATTGGGAAGTTGTTGATTACACATACTGTGTTACTGATCCCCATGATCTTCGATGGTTGAATAATGAAGAAGTTTGTTGTTATTATAGAAAAAGATATCTGGAAAAAACATCTGCCCTGCTGAGCTAAGGAAAGTCCTGCCAAGAAATAGCACAGAAGTGTAAAGGGCTGCCAACAACTCATTAACCAGTTCTAACTAACTTTGCTGACCTGTCCAACTAATTAACTAAACTTCCGGAACCTTGTCAGCTAACTTCTAATTCCTCTTCCTTTAGTTGTGTTGATTTGTATCTTCCCTTAGCTGAATCTGAATAGCACCTTCCAAGAATACAACCCTGTAAGGTGGTAGCCCTTTACACTTTTGGAAGGATAAAGAAGAAAGAATAATGTTTGCTAGAAAGAAATGGAAGGAAGTTTAGGTGCACCGGTCCATGGTGGCCCAAATGATATAGTACGGCTATGCTATAGAAACTTACCTTGTAAACTTGAACTATGCTTTTTATATTTTGGGGCATTGCAAGAGGACAGTAGATATCAGTCTCAAAGTTAAAAATGACAATGAAAAGGCTTTGGAGGATATTATTGAAGATTACTTGAAGGATCTTATTAGAAGAAACCTAGTCATGGACATTAAAAAAAAGATCCACGAGGAAGATCAACACATGTCCTGTACATGGCCTATTGCTTGAGTTCTACAAAGAAAAAGCACGAAATTCCTTTATGCAAGATACAAAGGTATTTATCTCTTTAAATACTTCTCTAACTTTATATTGAATCAGACTTTTGTCTTTGTTGTTGACACCCAATTTTGTCCCTCATTTATTTAATCTTATTACTCGGGCTTCTAAATTTATTGACGAGCTAAATACTTCATTTTTACTATTCTATTTTTTACTTCACTACTATTATTTTCGCTACTTTTATTTTCAACATTACGAGCATTACTTTATCACAAATTTTAAATGTTCGTCGTTCGTTTCATTTTTTCGGGTTTGAAATCGTTAAATTAATTACAAGACAACACTTTGCAAAATCTTTTATTTATCTTCACATAATATATATTGTACTAGTTGTTAAATTAGAAGCCCAAAATATTAAGTTAGTCCGTAATTAATCTTAAGAAACGTTTGGGCTAAAGCCTAAATCGGCCAGCCCAATTAAAAAAAAAAAAAGGAGCAGCCCACACCCCCTTAAACAATTCACCCGGACTGGCCCATTATTTTACCCGACCCAGCGGCCCACTACAATTAAAACCCCTAAAACCCTTTTCCCTTTCTCTTTCTCCCCTTCACCCGCCGCCCCTCACTCTTTCCTCTCTCATCTCTCTCGTCTCACGCTCTCTCCCACTCTCCCCTGTCCCCCACGTTCTCTGCCACCTCCACACTCACCTGTTCCCCACGCTTGTCCCCCACTCCTGTTCCCCGCTTCTTCGTCTCTCTCATACGCTCCCCTCTTTTCTTCAATACAAATGAAATCCTATAAATACAAAGCGAGTGGAATCGTTTTGAGCGGGGAGATATTGTTTTAGAGGGGATTTGGGAAGTATTTTTGAAAGATTATTTTCAGTGTTTAAGGGGACGGGAATATTGTTTCAGAGAGGGGATCTTGATGAAAAAAAAAAAACCGATGAACTGAGATAAAACAAGGACTCGGTATTTTTGTTAGAAAGAATAGAGGGATTCAACGTTTTGAGGGGATTGGGAAAACTAAAAATTATCATCAAAAGAACAACCAACAATCACTCTATTTTCATTTTCTGTTTGAAACTTGAGTTGCCTTAATCGGGTTTGGGTTCGTTCGAGTTCGAGCATAGATTCGAGACCTCGACGATCTCAGTTCACTGCACCTGAAAAAGGTGTGTAATTTTCCTTTCAGTTCTGTTCTTCTTTATATTGTTTATTTTGTCTCGTTTGAGTTATTATGTGTTAGTTGGTATTAGAGCATGATAATTAGTGGTTTCAACAAGGGGTTTTGTGTGTAACTTGGTGTATTCTCCTGATTGCGGTAGTCGGGTATGTTAGTATAATCAAAGATGTTTGCTAGTAATAGTAATGTTTAAGCATGTCTTTATTTGTGTAAGTATTGATTTTCTGTTTGAGAGTATGGGAGATATACCTAGATATACTAGATGCATATAGTTCCTGTATACCTTTGATCTACAAGAATTTGTATATTAAAGTATATATCGGGTATATCATTTATGTGGACTTCGAATTATTAGTTTGTGCATCATAATGGTATTAAGTCGGACCTGGTTCTTAATCGTTTGCTTCTTTGGGCTGTCTCCTTTATTTGTTATTAGTTGGGTTTCTCTAAGCTTTTCTTATGTGCCAAATGATAGTCAACACTTTTTCAGAACAAAATGCATCTCGACGATATGAATTGTTAGTTTCTCAAAATATTGTTGCTATTTTCCCCACTGTACGCCAGGTTTAACCCCTTTTATTCACTCGTTTCATTTTCTGTTTTATAGAAAAAGAGTGTTGCTCATGTTTTAACTTCTCTCTGTTATTATTTATACTTGGGTTAAAGTAAAGTAGGAACTAGTTAATCTGTTGCTTTTCTTGGAACGATAACGTTTGGCTGATTATGTAAATCGTTCACCTTCGTCTACGTTCTCTTCGTAAGAGTTCTGCGTGTGTGTGTGTATTCTTTCAACTTATTACATCACCAATGAGTATATGGGATGTTGGTTAAATTTGGTTCCTTCACTATTTGACTAGTAGTGAAAAAGAACAAAATTCAAAATGTCTTGAACATTTAGGCTGGTCTAGGATCTTCCTCTGTTTTTTTTTTCGAAGTTGTATTTGCGGATTGTCACTGTTTCCAGCCTGTTAACTGTGCATGTTTAGTCCAATTGATTCCTTTCTAGTTCAAGCTACCTCTATGTCGGTTTTCGAGCATGTTCATGCATTAGTTTAGTTCGCTGAGTTGAGATGGTTCATTCCCTTGTTTGATGTTTAACCTCTAAGTGATCTTGTTGTGATAACTAGCATCGGGAACATTCTTTGTTTGATGGCCATGAAACTAGATTTCTATAATTCCTACCTGTTTATGTTCAAAGAATTAGTAAAGCTCATGCTTTAGTTTATCTACTTTCCAAGGTGTTCAACAGGTTAATTCACTTCATTATTTGTGATTTTCCAGAACAATAGCAAAAAAACCAAAATCTGTTAGACAGTAATATATCTTTTCTCAATTCTGTTCATGCCAAAGGCCATGAATGTTACGTTTTTGGTTCCGTATAGTTCTGAGGCTGTTTTGCTTATATGCCATAAAGATGCATGTATTGGTTATGCGTATGTTGAACATGAATCCAGTAGGCATACTTGATTAATTGCTCGCTAAATGTTGTGTTCCTTTTGTGGAGTGCCTTGTGTATTTCAGAATTATCTCCCTTTTTTTTAGCTTTGTGTGTTCACTATGATGTGCTATTAAGATTCTAATGGTGTGTCCTCCCCAATGAGCTTCACAAGCTACTGATTCCTCTTCATGTTGTCTATATGCAAATAACTAATTTAAAACACAACTAGGCTTATCAAAACTGTCTAAATTCAGTTGTTCTAGTACTTAAGTGACATGTAGTGCAAACTGACCAAGACCTGTAGATGCTCTTTCTCTCTTTAGTGATTTTTGTTCAAAACCATCTATCGGGGCTGCCATTATTTATATGATGTTTCTTTTTATCTAAGTTTCGGTTGTCGCGTTCTTTATATATATATATATATATATATATATATATATATATATATATATATATATATATATTTGAAGTATAGGTCTTACAAATCCTCACCGTACTAATTCTTTTCTTTTCATTTTTATGCATGATATCTCGCATACGAGTCCAAGGGACTCTTCATTTCCCGCATTCGGTGTGGGGCCAAAGCCCAACAAAATCTTCCTCTCGAGTCAGCCCATCAGCAACAGTTCGCAGCTTCAATTAAAATTTCGCTGGGCCGAAGCCCAATAGCAGCGAACAGCAGCAATCCTAAAATGGGCTGAGCCCATTTAAATCATTTTACTTCTGTATTTTATTTTCTTTGTGCATTTAATTTGTAATTATATGATGAACCTTTTACTTGTTTTATTTGTTTAGATTAGGCAAGCCTTAGCGAAATTAGTCGGGTTGGTTTTTAGTAAATGGGTAGGAAAAACTAATATTTAACTCCATAGTTTCATTTTCTTCTTTTATATTAAAACATCTATAGTACTTATAATATTTATCTATATTAAAACAACTGATTTTCAAGGGCGCGAAACCATGCGCCCATATTCTTTAATTATATTTTCATTCCTACTATATTGGGAATCTTAAGGTATTACTGATATACAAATATGAGCTCAAATACACTTTATAAACAACTCTTCGAGTTTAAATCAAACACGTACATTTTTAGCTAGGTATAAACGTGATAAAAAGGAGAAGGAAAAATTCCATTTCGTTCGTACTCTTAAAAACAAAATTAGTTAAGGCCTCCCCCTTTTTGAGTTATTTTCAATTATGTCTAAAACGTTACATATCCTGCACTCCTTCAGTTCATAACTAAACTCTTTTATACAAATTATTATTCTTACAAGTCTTATTTTTAATATCATTACTACATTTTCCTTTAAATTTTAGCAATATTTATAAGTTATTTCCCAAACATTTAGAACACTATATTTGCACTTAGCCTAATTAACTCTAAATCCGGTCGGTCAACCATTGTTAATGGGTCTTAAAGGATGCCTAATACTTTCCCTTTAGACTAATTGAACCCTTACCTAGAATCTTAAGTTTCGCAAACCTTAAACAGAGCTAACTTTAGAAAATAACTTTAATAAACTTTAGGTGTCCTAATTCACCATAAATAATTAGGTGGCGACTCCTTAAAATAAACAAAAAATAGGAATCACCAATATGTTGTACTCTACTTTAACCCGGTTAAAATGGGGTATGACAGCTTGGCGACTCCGCTAGGGACTACCTAGGTTCTAACCATAACGGACTTAGTTCAAATAGGTTTTGTGTGCTTATTTTAACTACTTTATTTATTTGTTAACTGTTTTTACATGCTATTAATTGTGTGTTTGATATAAACTGTATGTTTGATATAAACTGTTTATGTGTTATTTGCTTTGATAAAACTGTCATTCCGTTCATATTTCTTCCACTCCTGGAAAACTCACACATATTCACACACTTAAAGCGGTTTCGCGGTTCGCGACCGTACACTACTAAATCACCCTTAGTTGGATTGATCTTGTGGATTTAGTCGATCGGCGGTGCAGTCGACGGCCACGGACCTTCCACTCCCAAGTTGTCCTCTTGGGGGAGCCTTGTGTCATAGGAAAACAACTCTTAGTCAGCCTAAGATAGAGCTAAACAAACACCCTTTATTAGGAGCATACATTTCATGACCTAGGAGGTTTAATACCCTTGGTGTATTAAACTCATTAGTTGACTTTACCCAAACGTCCAAGCGGGTTCATGACCCCGAGTGACACCAATCATACTTTATGTGCATGTTTGAAGGATAATTGTGCCTAAATATTGACTATTTGCTCTAATTAATTAAACTTTAGGAGGGAGGGCATGACTAATATTTCTATGACAGGTATGAAGTTGCATCGGAGTACATCAACAAATGACGAAGACCAAAGATATCACAAAGTAGAGCTAGGCGTTGTATTACTTTACTTAGATTAGGAAACATTTATGTTGTACTCATTTGATATGTAATAAATATTACATTACTTTTGTACTTTATTTTAGGAAATAGAATTTGTTCAATTAAACAAAAGCAATGGGATGACGTATTATGACACACTTTACCCTTCAAACAAACGTTAGGCCTACCTCTGGCACAAAGAGGTCACATGCATATTATGACGTGTTATTGTTTGATATACTTGTTTGACAACTTTTTTGACTCTATTTGATGAATTATTTGCTACATGCCTTACTTGACTTTACGTGATCATGACTTTACCTAGATATGTTAATGAGACTAACATCATTTGCACTTTATGTTTCTTTTTATTTTTATTCCAAAGAGAGTTGATTCGTGTTGACACTCGATGGCCGACCATCCTTACCTCACAAGGTCAAAGACGTCATCGTTACCTGAACGTAGTTGGGTTGTTCAAGGAAATGAAATTACTATGTCTGATCCGGCCGCATCTATTTCAGGTGGTGTGGAAAACATCATGATCTCTAGTGATCCCCCCCGAGACTTCCGAACACGGAACTACTATTCAACGTGATGAACATATCGCCCGCCTAACTTAAGAGATTGAGGATCTACGTGGAGAACTGAATCGGGTTAGGGACTTGACCAATTTATCCATCACACTCCAAAGTCTGCCTCCTGAACCCAGAACTGTCGCACCAAATCCACCTCGTTTTTCATCAGTTGAATCTCCAGTCCCTGAACATCTCCCTCCACAAAATAACGCGCCTACCAACAACAACTTACCTCCGATCACCCCTGCAAATCCACCAAATCCATCATCCGTCTATACCCCTCCACAGAGTCAACCACCCACCTACCCTACCTATGCTACTCCTAATCCACCACCCGTCAACCCACCAAGTCAATCGCTAGTTCACACTCCCTATGTTCCTTTGCCCACCAACACTAATCTACCACCTACAACTACTCCTCTAAACCTACCAAATCAACCACCTACAAACACCATTTATAGCACACCACCTCCAGCCTAAAACACTCCCACCGTCCAAACTTATCCGACCCAGCATATACAAGGGGCACATTTTGTCACTCCTAATGCACAATATGTTCCTCCGGTATATGCCGCAGAAACACAAGCCTTTACCAACCCAGTAACGGTCAAGTTCCAACCCGAGGTGGATCAATACGAGGAAATGGAAAAAGAGGCAAAAGCAAGGACAGATGATATGTTGTTAAAAGAAATTCGCAGTCTCAAAGAAGCAATGAGAAATCTTCAAGTTGCTAGGGGAAGCAAGAGTGTAGAATACGAAGATCTGTGTGTTCAGCCTGACGTCGACTTGCCCGTAGGCTACAAGCCACCGAAATTTGACACATTTAATGGGACAGGCGACCCTCATACGTATTTAAGGGCCTATTGTGACAAACTGGTTGGAGTAGGTAGAGACCAAAATATAAGGATGAAGCTATTCATAAGAAGCTTATCTGGTGAGGCTCTTACCTGGTATACACAGCAGGACGTCCGTAAGTGGCATGGTTGGGGTGATATGGCACAAGACTTTATGGACAGATTCAGTTTCAACACCGATATCACACCAGATAGAGTCTACATGTCTAAGTTAACTAAGAAGTCAGCTGAGTCGTTCCGTGAATATGCATTGTGTTGGAGGTCAGAAGCAGCCAGGGTTCAATCTCCGATGAATGATAGAAAAATGACTGCTACCTTCATTGAATGTCAGGCTGGCGTATTTTATGAGAAAATGATAGGTATGATGGGACAAAAATTCACAGAAGTTGTCCGAATGGGAGAAGCCTTGGAAGAAGGAATCAAATCGGGGAAAATTCAGGATCTTATTGCTTTACAAGCAATAAACAAAGCTATTCAATCTGGTTCTATCGGCGGGGTTAAAAAGAAGAAGGAAGATGTCGCTGCAGTCATGAACGTCCAAGGGCATAAGCCGAGCCAAGCCACTACATACTTTAACCACCCACAACAACCTTTCTACCCTTACCACTACCTTGAACCCTACCAAGCTCCACTATCTCCTTACCCTGTCTACGACGCCCAAGCAAACTACTACCAACCCCGAGCACCTCCACATCAAAACACACGTCCATACCAATCTGTTCAAGCTCCCACTTATCAAAATCGACCACATGCTACACCCAGAACCCGTCCAAACCCTGACACCAAAAACACCCGTAATTACACTCGGTTCGCTGAACCCTTGGCTCAATTGTTTGAAAGAATGAAAGCAGCAGGCATGATACAACCGATTGAAGGGAAAATTCTCGATCCTACCCCAAAATGGTTTGATGGTACCAAGCGCTGTGCATACCATTCTGGAGTTGCTGGGCACGCCACTGAAGATTGTTATGGGCTTAAAAACAAAATCGAAGCCCTGATTAAGGAAGGAGTAGTCCAGCTCACTGGAGCTAAGCCCAATGTGGTCAACAATCCTTTACCTGCTCACGAAGATGCCAAAGTTTGAAAGAAGTTATTACGTCAATTGGAAGAATGGAAAGGGGCATGTCATCAACTTTTGTCGCTCCCGTGGGAACAATCCAAAGGCAAACGCACATGAAGATTACTGCTACAACTACTCACAACAACGAGACACCTACCACACGAGGTGCCGAACTAGGAGAGACTCTGAAGAATTGGACTTGTACTCCGTCCCTGATTCGCCAGGAGTCTTGGTAGTTTGAACATGTAGTGAACTTGTTTTTTTAAAATTGAGGCTTGAATCGCACCCAAAACTTTTGTTTATTTTGCTTCATCTTTTGGAAGCTTAAATTGCAAAAACTATGAATGCATTTCTGATTTTCCTTAATCATCTATTATTGTTATTTTCTACTTTATTTATCAAATATGCCAACTCTACGATTGTGAGATAAAATGAACGATGAATAACATAGTCTCGAGAAAATAATAAAGAATTTAGAGGATAAAACAAGATTCCAGTTGAAAGAAAATGAAATAGCCGATAGGTGATGGCATAAACCTCAAAGCTAGCAATTCAAGAAGAAATCAAAGTACGACATTAGGTTAGACAACCTAGTTTACAACCTTTCCTTTAATACGTTACGAACTACGCTGACCTGATTCCCGTGGGGGGATACGTAGGCAGCCCACATAGGGTTCGGTTGCATTATAACAAAAAAATCCAAAAAATCCTTATACAAGGAGAACTACGCATGACCTGATTTCCTCGGCGGGATTCGTAGACTATCAACATACAGATCCGTCACACCTAGATAAAAATCCAACAAATCTTTTACCATTTAAATAACGAACTACGTTTCGACCTGATTCCCGTGGTGGGATACGTAGGCAATCCTCATCGGGTTCGGTCCCTTTATTAAAAATCTCAAACCATACTTATGTACTTTACGAACTACATTCTGACCTGATTCCTTTAGAGGGATACGTAGGCAACCTATATAAGGTTCGGTCACACCATAACATAGGTTTAGTACGCCCTGCCGAATCAAAACTGGGGCATATTTTGAAAGACTAGAGTTAGATATCGACAAGATTAAGGCTACCAGACAGGAAGTATTATAGACCAATTACTTTAGAAGTGTCACAATCTGAAGTTGGCAGAAATATTTTACAACTTACATACATATATTTACATATATATCGTTCCTTACATACATATATTTCACAACTTATATACATATAGTACATTTCCTTATACATATACTTACATACCTACCTTTCAAATGAAATACTTTCTTGCAATTGTTTCACTACTGTTCACCTACCGAAGCTTGAACGGAGATCACAAGATCCAAACAAACAAGACGAATGGAGCGCCAACAACGTAAAGCTTCGAGACAACACGAATCAACTCCCCCCTCCCAAACTAAGAATTTTTCTTTGAGTGCAGGAACCTAAAACCGCAAGATCAACAGTCAAGTCTGTCAATCATGGCCGAAAAGCATCATTTGGCTCATTATGGCCTCGCCTCAAAAGCCAAACGGCTTTGTTTCCAACTTTATATTTAATTTTATTTTATTTTTATCACAATAACTTTATGACTTTGTATACCTGTTTTTGTAGGTTGACGAAATTGAAGGCGAATTAAATCAGGATCACATGTCATTAGTTCGGCCTGTCACGATACCATCAACATCATAAGCCAAACGGCTATTCCATCACTTTACTCCATACTTTATCAATTACTTTATCATATACTTTACCAATTTTAACCACTTTACTCTGAACTTTACAAGAATCAACATGAAGTCTCTGAAGACAACCGGAGGCATCATTTGGCTATTCAGCCTCTTCCGCATTAGCCAAACGGCTACACCATCACTTTACTTTACCAATTACTTTATTATTTAATTTACCAACTTTAACAACTTTATCTTGAAATTTGCAGGGATTATCATTAAGTCTCCGAAGACAACCGGGGGCATCATTCGGCTATACGGCCTCACATGCATAAGCCGAATGGCTACACTATGACCTTACTCTCTACTTTATCATTCACTTTACCAACTTTAACGCCTTTACCCTGAACTTTGCAGGAATTATCATTAAATCTTCGAAGACAACCGGAGACATCATCCACTTTACAACTTTACCCCGGACTGTACGAGAATTCTCATCAAATCTCTTAATACAACTGGAGATATCATATCATCGAGTCCCGAAGACAATCGGAGACATCACATGGCTATACAGCCTCATCTGCATAAGCCAAACGGCTACGCTTTTACTTTACTCTTTACTTTATGACTTTACTTCATCATCTACTTTACCTACTTTAACGACTTTACCTTAAATTCCGCAGACATCATCGAGTCCCAGAAAACAGCCGGAGGCCTTACTACTATCATCTTCAACCGCAACTAGAGATATTATTACATCCTCGGCATACGCATCACACATTCACTCAAGTCCCCGAAGACAATCAGAGACAACATTTGGACACACGGCCTCATTATAAGCCACACGACTTCATCTTCACTCTCACACTCATATTTACTATCATTTTACACTCTTTATAATTTTACACTTCCAACTTTATTACTAATTTTGACATGAATTTCAGTTTTGGCAGAAAGTACAACCTGCAGAGACGCAACACAACGTGGAACTTTATCTTACGCAGTGAACTGGGGAAAATACGCTGAAGAGGAATATCAAACTCATAAGCAAAGGTCACGGATCTACTCTCGAACTCGACTCCGCCTACGTCCACAAACATGTGATACGTAGGTTATCCAAAAATCTTCTTTCATTTACACCGCTAAGACTCTACTCAATCAACTCCTCTCACAATCTTGTAAGCATGTCTATATCCCAGTGTCTCCACAACTCAACACTGGGGCATTTTTTGGAGAATTTACATCGTGTCTAGTAGAGTCTTACTTATGGGTGTGTTGTGCACCACATTTATAATTAGGAGGCTATAAAAATACGGTCCATTCTCAAACACTTTCGTCATCTGTCTTCGACCCGCGAGGATACAGATGACATCTCATCCAGCATCTTTTTAAGCCATTAACACCTCTCAATATTCCGTCAATCTTCGCTTCCTAAACATCCTAATCTCACCATAATTCCTTCTGCCTTCATAATATTTTCCACCATTTCTCCCAACCCATATTCTCTCAAGTTCGTATTTGTTGGTCGGAACAAAATTGGCTACTACGTCAACTTCTTCGCCCGAAGACTCTTACATCGTCTCGGTCGAAGAGGGGCATCTGTTGACACCCAATTTTGTCCCTCATTTATTTAATATTATTTACTCGGGCTTCTAAATTTATTGATGAGCTAAATACTTCATTTTTACTATTCTATTTTTTACTTCACTACTATTATTTTCGCTACTTTCAACATTACGAGCATTACTTTATCACAAATTTTAAATGTTCGTCGTTCGTTTCATTTTTTCGGGTTTGAAATCGTTAAATTAATTACAAGACAACACTTTGCAAAATCTTATATTTATCTTCACATAATATATATTGTACTAGTTGTTAAATTAGAAGCCCAAAATATTAAGTTAGTCCGTAATTAATCTTAAGAAACGTTTGGGCTAAAGCCCAAATCGGCCAGCCCAATTAAAAAAAAAAAGGAGTAGCCCACACCCCCTTAAACAATTCACCCGGACTGGCCCATTATTTTACCCGACCCAGCGGCCCACTACAATTAAAACCCCTAAAACCCTTTTCCCTTTCTCTTTCTCCCCTTCACCCGGACTGGCCCATTATTTTACCCGACCCTTAAACAATCTCACGCTCTCTCCCACTCTCCCCTGTCCCCCACGTTCTCTGCCACCTCCACACTCACCTGTTCCCCACGCCTGTCCCCCACTCCTGTTCCCCGCTCCTTCGTCTCTATCATACGCTCCCCTCTTTTCTTTAATACAAATGAAATCCTATAAATACAAGGCGAGTGGAATCGTTTTGAGCGGGGAGATATTGTTTTAGAGGGGATTTTGGAAGTATTTTTGAAAGATTATTTTCAGTGTTTAAGGGGACGGGAATATTGTTTCAGAGAGGGGATCTTGATGAAAAAAAAACCGATGAACTGAGATAAAACAAGGACTCGGTATTTTTGTTAGAAAGAACAGAGGGATTCAACGTTTTGAGGGGATTGGGAAAACTAAAAATTATCATCAAAAGAACAACCAACAATCACTCTATTTTCATTTTCTGTTTGAAACTTTAGTTGCCTTAATCGGGTTTGGGTTCGTTCGAGTTCGAGCATAGATTCGAGACCTCGACGATCTCAGTTCACTGCACCTGAAAAAGGTGTGTAATTTTCCTTTCAGTTCTGTTCTTCTTTATATTGTTTATTTTGTCTCGTTTGAGTTATTATGTGTTAGTTGGTATTAGAGCATGATAATTAGTGGTTTCAACAAGGGGTTTTGTGTGTAACTTGGTGTATTCTCCTGATTGCGGTAGTCGGGTATGTTAGTATAATCAAAGATGTTTGCTAGTAATAGTAATGTTTAAGCATGTCTTTATTTGTGTAAGTATTGATTTTCTGTTTGAGAGTATGGGAGATATACCTAGATATACTAGATGCATATAGTTCCTGTATACCTTTGATCTACAAGAATTTGTATATTAAAGTATATATCGGGTATATCATTTATGTGGACTTCGAATTATTAGTTTGTGCATCATAATGGTATTAAGTCGGACCTGGTTCTTAATCGTTTGCTTCTTTGGGCTGTCTCCTTTATTTGTTATTAGTTGGGTTTCTCTAAGCTTTTCTTATGTGCCAAATGATAGTCAACACTTTTTCAGAACAAAATGCATCTCGACGATATGAATTGTTAGTTTCTCAAAATATTGTTGCTATTTTCCCCACTGTACGCCAGGTTTAACCCCTTTTATTCACTTGTTTCCTTTTCTGTTTTATAGAAAAAGAGTGTTGCTCATGTTTTAACTTCTCTCTGTTATTTTCTATACTTGGGTTAAAGTAAAGTAGGAACTAGTTAATCTGTTGCTTTTCTTGGAACGATAACGTTTGGCTGATTATGTAAATCGTTCACCTTCGTCTACGTTCTCTTCATAAGAGTTCTGCGTGTGTGTGTGTATTCTTTCAACTTATTACATCACCAATGAATATATGGGATGTTGGTTAAATTTGGTTCCTTCACTATTTGACTAGTAGTGAAAAAGAACAAAATTCAAAATGTCTTGAACATTTAGGCTGGTCTAGGATCTTCCTATGTTTTTTTTTTTGAAGTTGTATTTGCGTATTGTCACTGTTTCCAGCCTATTAACTGTGCATGTTTAGTCCACTTGATTCCTTTCTAGTTCAAGCTACCTATATGTCGGTTTTCGAGCATGTTCATGCATTAGTTTAGTTCGCTAAGTTGAGATGGTTCATTCCCTTGTTTGATGTTTAACCTCTAAGTGATCTTGTTGTGATAACTAGCATCGGGAACATTCTTTGTTTGATGGCCATGAAACTAGATTTCTATAATTCCTACCTGTTTATGTTCAAAGAATTAGTAAAGCTCATGCTTTAGTTTATCTACTTTCCAAGGTTTTCAACATGTTAATTCACTTCATTAGTTGTGATTTTCCAGAACAATAGCAAAAAAACCAAAATCTGTTAGACAGTAATATATCTTGTCTCAATTCTGTTCATGCCAAAGGCCATGAATGTTACGTTTTTGGTTCCGTATAGTTCTGAGGCTGTTTTGCTTATATGCCATAAAGATGCCTGTATCGGTTATGCGTATGTTGAACATGAATCCAGTAGGCATACTTGATTAATTGCTCGCTAAATGTTTTGTTCCTTTTGTGGAGTGCCTTGTGTATTTCAGCATTATCTCCCTTTTTTTAGCTTTGTGTGTTCACTATGATGTGCTATTAAGATTCCAGTGGTGTGTCCTCCCCAATGAGCTTCACAAGCTACTGATTCTTCTTCATGTTGTCTATATGCAAATAACTAATTTAAAACACAACTAGGCTTATCAAAACTGTCTAAATTCAGTTGTTCTAGTAAGATTAAGTGACATGTAGTGCAAACTGACCAAGACCTGTAGATGCTCTCTCTCTCTTTAGTGATTTTCTTTCTAAACCGTCTATCGGGGCTGCCATTATTTATATGAAGTTTCTTTTTATCTATGTTTCGGTTGTCGCGTTCTTTTTATATATATATATATATATATATATATATATATATATATATATATATATATATATATATATGTATATATATATATTTGAAGTATAGGTCTTACAAATCCTCACCGTACTAATTCTTTTCTTTTCATTTTTATGCATGATATCTCGCATACGAGTCCAAGGGACTCTTCATTTCCCGCATTCGGTGTGGGGCCAAAGCCCAACAAAATCTTCCTCTCGAGTCAGCCCATCAGCAACAGTCCGCAACTTCAATTAAAATTTCGCTGGGCCGAAGCCCAATAGCAGCGAACAGCAGCAATCCTAAAATGGGCTGAGCCCATTTAAATCATTTTACTTCTGTATTTTATTTTCTTTGTGCATTTAATTTGTAATTACATGATTAACCTTTTACTTGTTTTATTTGTTTAGATTAGGCAAGCCTTAGCGAAATTAGTCGGGTTGGTTTTTAGGAAATGGGTAGGAAAAACTAATATTTAACTCCATAGTTTCATTTTCTTCTTTTATATTAAAACATCTATAGTACTTATAATATTTATCTATATTAAAACAACTGATTTTCAAGGGCGCGAAACCATGCGCCCATATTCTTTAATTATATTTTCATTCCTACTATATTGGGAATCTTAAGGTATTACTGATATACAAATATGAGCTCAAATACACTTTATAAACAACTCTTCGAGTTTAAATCAAACACGTACATTTTTAGCTAGGTATAAACGTGATAAAAAGGAAAAGGAAAATTCCATTTCGTTCGTACTCTTAAAAACAAAATTAGTTAAGGCCTCCCCCTTTTTGAGTTATTTTCAATTATGTCTAAAACGTTACATATCCTGCACTCCTTCAGTTCATAACTAAACTCTTTTATACAAATTATTATTCTTACAAGACTTATTTTTAATAACATTACTACATTTTCCTTTAAAATTTTAGCAATATTTATAATTTATTTCCCAAACATTTAGAACACTATATTTACACTTAGCCTAATTAACTCTAAGTCCGGTCGGTCAACCATTGTTAATGGGTCTTAAAGGATGCCTAATACTTTCCCTTTAGACTAATTGAACTCTTACCTAGAATCTTAAGTTTCGCAGACCTTAAACAGAGCTAACTTTAGAAAATAACTTTAATAAACTTTAGGTGTCCTAATTCACCATAAATAATTAGGTGGCGACTCCTTAAAATAAACAAAAAATAGGAATCACCAATATGTTGTACTCTACTTTAACCCGGTTAAAATGGGGTATGACATTTGTTCTTGTCATACTTAATTTCTTCACGCGAGATATTATGTGCCATTCCTCTACATTTTATACTCAAAAGCCTACGTCATGCCAGTTATCATTCCATTGTTGTTGGGTCGACAATCCTGGTGGATGAAGCCTGTCATGCTCGCATGCACGTTCTGTACTATTTAGGGTGGTGAATGCAGATACATTCTCTTCAATGACACATGTATCTATCATCTTAGGCGGCTTAAAGTTTCTTAGGGTGTTGGATTTGGAGTTCATTGTTGTCGATTCTTTCCTACCGAACTTAATTGAGGTACTTTGCTGCTCAAACTGGTGAGGGTTCTGTCCCATCTTCAAACGAAAATCTTTACAATCTTGAAACTTTGAAGAAATCTTTACAATCTTGAAACTCTTGTAGTGTCCTGATACTTTCTAGAAGCTGCTCAAGCTAAAACATGTACTCATTACTGACCGAGCTATGTTCAATTTGTAACGAGCAAATGAATTACTTCAAAATTAGAGAATTTGGGAATATTTTCTCTCTAGCGCGGAGGAGGTGGAGAGGATAGTGAGCTAAACACCCAATCTTCAAAAGTTACAATGCATATTTGCCAATTCATGGGGTTGGTGAAAGATGACAATCAGTTCCCTGCATCAAACTCATTATCTCAACTTGAAATGTTGAAGGTGCTCTTAATCTGTATTCGAAAGATAGGTCCTTCCCCATTAAACTTTCCTGTGCGTCTCAAGAAATTGACTTTATGCAGTTTTCCTCTGCCACTTGGTGAAATTTCAACCATTGTCAACCTTCTCACTTCTTGAGGTACTTAAAATGCAACTTTGAAACTAGAAGACCTCAAAACTCTCAAAATGGAGAGCATTTTTTTTTTTAGTGGGGGAGGGGTGGCGTAGGGGGGGGGGGGAGTGTTGGGTGGGGTTGGTAATAAACCATAGAATGTCTATGGCTTGTTTCATGTAAAAAAGAATGGCACCTTTCATAAAAGAAAGTGCAAAATCGAACGAGAAGTGATACAAGTATATAGGCATTGCCATCATACTCATAAACAAAACAGAAGTATTAAAAGTATCTTGAGATACAGATTAACAAACCTCCTAACAATCCATATTAAGGAGGAAACATAACATCATCAACAACATACCCAGTATAACATCATATTTGTAAAAAGGAAGTATCATAAAATATCGTGAAAAAATCAAACAACGTTCCCCCAATCCATAAACAAAAAAAAAAAAAAAAAAAAAAAAAAAAGAGGCAACCCGGTGCACTAAGAAATGAAGTCATAACTTATCAGAAAAGTCCATAAGACTACTAGTGAAACAAGCCCCAAAAGTATTACAGGAGAGACAGAGCAGCAAACACCCCTCTGCTACAACCAGCAACGTCATAACTTATCAGAAAAGACCATAAGACTACTAGTGAAACAAGCCCCAAAAGTATTACAGTGGAGAGACAAAGCAGCAAACACCCCTCTGCTACAACCAGCAACAACAAACAATAGCTGCAATAACCAAAAAACAATACAACGCATAAGCTCATAAAAAATAAAAAATAAAAAAAAAACAAAAAACAAAAAAAAAAAAAGAAGAAAGAAAGAAAGAAGTACGAGGTCACTCATAACTGATTCTCAGAGAAATGGGAAATTTCAACACATAAGGTCACTTCCTCCGCCTAAAACTCCCTTACAACTTTTTGCTGTAAATAGAATTTTTTACTGGAATTGTAAAGAAATTTTACTTGGAATTTCTTTTAAGGACCACTAAAGTTTTAAACCGAATATGTATAAGCATGTCAACAAGAAAATATATTCAAGGGAGCAGAAATGAGTGATAAAATAGCAGTATTTGTTTAAAATTGTACCTGCAATCATATTGGAAATGAACTGAAGGTTGCAGACTTGCAGCCCTAATATTTCAAGCTAAGAAAAGACTTTAACGTCGCATTTGTGCCCGTTATCAACTCTTGTTTCTTTGATATTCCTGGCTGAGTTGGAAACGTCTTCACTGCATGATTTTACCTCAATGTATTGCAAATGACCCAGTTCCTCAAAACAATCAGGGATTGCTTCGAGATGTAAACACCTATCCAGAACCAATTTCTTGAGGCAACTGAAGGCTTCCTCAGACACTATCCATTTTGAGAGTTTGAGATTTTCTAGTTCCAAGAATTTTAGCTGATGGAACCCATTATCTCTAACTTCCCATTCATCCCCCTCGAAGACGACTTGTTGCAGTTTAAGTACCTCAAGGTTGAGAAGGTTGGCAATGGTAGAAATCTCAACAGGCGGCAGAGGAAATTTGCATAATGTCAATTTCTTAAGATTCATTGGAGAGTTTAATCTTGAAGGACCTATCTCTGGAATACTGGTGAAGACCGCCTTTAGTGTTTCAAGTTGAGATAATGAGTCAAATACAGGAAAACGATTTTCATTCTCTCCCCAACGCCCTGAATCAGCAAATATGCATCTTAACTTCCGAAGATTGGGTGTTCTTCCTGCTATCCTCTCCATGTTGTCCACATTGGAAACATATATTGAGGAAAGTGTTGCCAAATTGTCCAGTTTTGAGAGTCTTCCATCAAGAGATTCTTGTGCACCACGCAAATCAAACAAAGCACTGTCACTAATGCTTATATTTCTCAACTTTCTCAGCTTCCAAAGAGTATCCGGCAACAGTACCTGTCCACCGTTTCTCTTGACAATGAAAGTTTGAAGATTCGAGAGGTTCTCTATGGATGATGGAATAGAATCCTCAGGAGTTTGAACAGCAAGGTACTTCAGATGCTTAATTTCGGTGGGAAAAGATTTCACAGCAACAAACTCCAAATCCAACACCCTGAGAAACTTGAAGTTGCTAAAGATGATAGAGGCATGTCCCATTGAAGAACATGTATTAACGCTAAGCTCCCTGAATAACAGAGAACGAGCGTGTGAGCATGACGGCCTCCACCGAGAAAGATCATCTTGATTAGAACAAAATGATAAGCGGCGATGCACAGGCTTTTCAGAATAAAAATGTGGATAATTGGCATCTTGATCTCTGCATAGAGAATTTAAGTAGGATAAGGAATAAGTGAAAACATATGAATTAATCAAAGCTTCGAGAAGAATATAAAGAAGGAAATACCTTTTCAGCCACAAAAGAAAATTATCTTCCTTAGCTTTCTCCTTGCAGAAGTCGAGTATCAGATCGTGCACACGACATGCTTTAATCTTCCCGGTTGATCTCCTCTTAGTTACCATGACAAGGTTTCTTCCAATAAGATCCTCCAAGTAATCTTCTGCCATATCCTCCAAACACTTCTCCTCATCATTATTTATGAACGCCTCAGCAATCCATAAGCTTGTTAATTTTGACACTGAAATTTCTCTGTCCTCTAAAAATGCTCCGAAATACAAAAAGCAGTGTTTCAGTTTGTAAGGTAAATCATCGTAACTTAGTTTTACTAAATCCTTTGCGCCATCCTGCACTGTTTCCCCAAAACATAACTCCGTCCGCGTCCAGCATCTTTCTGTCTTATCCATCTTTGCGAGAAGACCAGCGACTATAACAATGGAAAGTGGTAGCCCATTACACTTCTTTGCTATGTTTTGCCCAACTTCCTTCAACTCTTCTGGGCAGATTTCTTGCCCAAATACCCTTTTCTGTAATAACAACCAACTTTCTGGCTCTTCCAGACTCCGAAGATAATGGGGTTCAGTGACACATTTAGCATGCACAGCAACTTCTTTACGTCTGCTGGTCAAAATGATTCTGCTACCTTTTCTATTATCAGGAAAGCATAATTTCAAGTCTTCCCATGCTTTTACTTCCCACACATCGTCAATGATTAAGAGGTATCTCTTTGGCAGTAGAATTCTCCGTAGTCTATCAGCTAATTCATCAGCACTTCTTTTACTGATTTCAGTGGGCTCATTACAATTAGAAGAAATCAAAATGGAAAGTAGCAAGTCTTCCCGTGTGTATTCTTGTGAAACGCGACACTCTGCCCGGAAATCAAAATGAGAAACAATTATATCATCATTGATAAAACTTCGGGCAAGGGTCGTTTTGCCTGAACCGGCCATACCCACAATGGAAACGACATCCAGTTCTTTTAATCCTCCAACTAGCTGGTCTCTTATAGTCTTCCGGACATCTCCAAAACCAACGAGTTCTTCGTTGGTAGCATTGGAGGCACTTGTCATATTCTTTTCCTTGGATTTGGTTAACTCTGTCTTAATGAGCTTAATCTCCTTTATGATTTCCGAGAGCCACATGGTAAGAAAAGTAAGAGGTGCATCTCTAATCGCAAATGAATCAAGTATGTACTCTGCCTCAAAAGCCTTATCAACGACTCTTCCAACAAGATTTTCAAGTTCATTACACAGCTTGTTATTGCCTTGTTCTGCTACACTCTTGACGGAAGGTTCGAAAAATGTAAGCTCCTCATGGACTACTTCGAGTTGATTCTTCACAGAAGCAAGGGAATCAGAATGGACAGAAAGGAACTCCTTGAAGCTGAGAAGCTGATTGGAAAAGGCCAATTTATCATTCTTAGGCAAATGGGACGTTACCCACTCTCGAATCTTTTGATAAATCTTTATTTTGACAGACCGAATCGTTTCTAAGACAAGTAGTAACTCTTGATGCCAATCTTCCTTGTTGCTATCACCCGATGAGTAGACAACAAGTGCAGCATCAATGACCACCCTCGAAAGCCGTTTGAAGAAATGCATCTTCATCTCATCCTGAATGTCGTTAATCAACGGTAACTCATTCAGAAAGATTCTCAACGAGTTAAGTTGTTCTGCAACGGATTCTTTTTGATGTACAGTCAAGGAAGAAGACTCTGTTAACTCCATGGATATTTGCTGAAGAGACTGCATGAATCCATCAGCAAATTCAATTGGGGGCATGACGACGAGAGTGCCTGATAACTTTAAATATCTCAGGACATCTGTGTAGAAGACTCGGACGCGTGGCTTAATATGCTGAATCATTTCCTCCAGTTTATCAGGAAGGCTACATCCCATACTGATATAGAATGTAATTGCTGTGCAGGTAGCCACATAATCAGCATGACACAACAAAGTCTGCCAGCAGTCTTGTTGTTCTGAACTGCATATCTTTCCGAGAAAGCACACAAAGTTCCTGAGTGCGCTCAACTCCTTTTCCACCAATTCTACTTTAGCCTTTGCAGAAGCATATGTGCTGCTCTGTGCCTCATTAGACACAACAGACGGCTTCTTGTCGAGACGAACAATTACCAGATCCTTGGCATTCTTTACAACGTTGTCTATGTATTCCACCACAGGTTCGAGAGTCAGGGGAGTCGCAGTAACAGCTGGAGCTGTAGTTTCAAAATAAATACCACACTCGTCTGGGAGATTGTACCCGAGATCGTCAATGGATTCGAGTTCCGTTCTGACAGACTCAATGGTTTCTAGCACACCAAAGTAGTCAAATTTAGAGTCAGAGCCGAAGACATCTTCTGCAAATTTCAGAACACTTTTGATCTTTATTTGCAGGTCTCCACTCCCCAAGAGGAAAAATGTACCCAGAAACCATAGCTCAGTCTTCATCAACTTTATGTTTTTCTTGTGGTATCCAGGCAAATCATACTCATTTTCCATCCTTTGCAGAACGCTTACCGGATCAGGAATGACTTCAGCGGGTTCTAATGATTCCTGTTTACAACAAATTTTTTCAAATACAGAAAATAAACTGCAACAACAGATAAAAGAGATTTTATTGATGAATATTTGTTTACAACTCTGTTTACCCCTTGATTGTTTCGAGGACCGTTAGGAAAGTGATTTTGAAAAAGACAGTATTTGATGCCTTAATCTCTTTATAAATATCTCGGGAGTTTATGGATATTCGAGATGCCTTTTCAAGATAATATGTTACCTTTATATAGGTGTAAGCTAGACATCAAGATACGTACAAAATGGTTAACGAAAAAAATTATTTTATTAATAAACTTAAGGCCTCTTATTTTTGGCTTTAGGCCACCAATTTGGTTGAGCTGCCCCTGGTGTCATCCTTGCGACGGGGCCATGCTAATCTTCTCTGTATCGTTCCAATTTTATCAGATGTACTTGAAGGGACAGATTACGAGCTTTAAAAGTCTTATAATCATAATATTATTATATATTTCAAATCACAAATTTCAAAAGTTTTTAGTCTATGTGTAACCAATGCACATAAATTGAAAATGTGCCTTGATTACACTCATATGGGGAAAATGTGGGGATCCCAAGTTACTCTTCCTTTCTTGGAAGAATTAGTTTAGACGACCCCTTATAGTCTATTTTAACCAGATGGACCACATTTTTCTCTCAATATTTTTGGTTCATGAAAATGCTAAAATCAGGTTTAAGTGTGGCCGGGGACTTTTTTGAATTTTAAAATTTTTTGAGATAAACTTAAAACTCAACAAATAAATCAAAATCAATTTTCCTCCCAAGCTTGAGCATTAGATATTACATTTTCATATATATAGAAATATCGAATTGGGTTTTTTTTTTTAAAAAAAAACAAAAGTTGATTGATTCAATTGTTGAAGCTAAAATAAAAGAAATGGAAAACACACAAACACAAAATTAAAAAACCATACTAGACGAAACAAAAAAGGAAAATTTAAATTGGTTGAGTAATATTAAACTCTCCATCTTTAAAGAATAAAAAGAGGTTAAACTTGTTTGTATTAGCTAAATAACAAAATAAAAAAATAAAAGAAAATTAAGCGGAGCGGGGTGAGTCTAGTGGTGGGCATTGTTTGAGCCAACCTGAAATCCAATTTTTTTGGATATTTGGTTGAATTTTTGGATTATGGATTGGATTGGATATCGGATTTAGTACTTCGGATTTTTGGATATTTGAAAATTCAAAATTTTTTATACCTTATATTTAGCCCTAATCATATTATATGTGCCCAATACTAATTCTTCCAATAGGTTAAGTCCAATATTGAATTTTCTACTAGATTAAAAACTTATAATATACTGTAGCTTGCAAAGCTGGAGTTTACTTCACTATTTTAAGAATAAGGCAGCGTCCAATGAAACAGAGGGAATAATATAGAACCGAGCTATGTAACTTGATACCTTTTGGTTTAGTGGTAACAACTCTTTGCTGAATCCACATAATTGGTTTCGTATTATGTTAAAACTTGTAACTTGGTAACTGAGGCATATGAATTTCGTTCCTAATAAGCCTACCTTAAAGGCTGAAAAGTCAAAACTGAAAATTCTAAATATCCAAACTGGTTAATCCGATACTGAACTTAGAAAATGCAATCAGATCCGAGCTTATTTGGATGGGATTTGGATTGTAGTTTCTTCAACCTGCGAAATGAAAATCCAAATCGAAATTTTCATATTTAATCTGACGACCCGAACGCCCATCCCTAGATGTGTCTATGAATTGAAGGGTTAGTCAAGCCAAAAGAATTGCAGAAATAGGACTTCATAAGGGATGGTCTTGTATTATTGGCCGCTTAAACAAAATCTTTAAAATAGTCTTTATCGTCCATCATGCATAAGTTAAAGTTATAGACTTACAATCGCATAAGTTAGTTTAGTCTATGAGGTAGAAGATGAGGACGAATGTTAAGATAGTGCAATGTGTTGCTTATTGAGCAGAAGTTTCACTTGTATTGACTTGAGAACAATTGACCAACACGTATAACTAACTTTAGTTTATGACACATACCATGTTGACAATTGAGCAAGTTTAGTATCACAACTTATTGAAATACCCCGAACTGCTGCCTCGTGGGCAAAACTAATTTATGCCCCACGAGTAGGAAGTTTTTCTCATTTATTTTGTATTTCAAATTTTTATTTTATTTTATTTCATTATCATTATTTATGTAAATATAACTTAATGAAATAAGTCGAGTGAATCAAAAGTCTGCAAGCAACAATATAAATTTAAAAAAAAAGGTTAAATTTTTAATAAAATAGAAGAATTCTTTTTTATAAAGGTAACAGAAATAGAAGAAATTATTAAATTAGCACATAAAAGGTATGCACATAATTTAGTCGCACAAGGAGACCCGCAGTTGCTAGCCTTTGGATGCGCACATGGTAATCCTCGCTCCTGTGCAATATCCCGCAAATCACAAAATATTTGTCTCTTTATGTATTATATTCTCTCTATTTATTATTATTATTATTATTATTATTATTATTATTATTATTATTATTATTATTATTATTATTATTATTATTATTATTATTATTATTATTATTATTATTACAACAACACCAACATAATAAGCGTAATTTCACAAGTGGAGTCTGAGGAGTGTAGAGTGTACGCAGACCTTACCCCTACCTTGTGGAGCTAGAGAAGTAGTTTCCGATAGACATCATCATCATCATCATTATTATTATTATTATTATTATTATTATTATTATTATTATTATTATTATTATTATTATAAGTTTATGTGATGCTATTCTCTTAGAATTAATTAATAAAAAAGACCTATTCTTATATTTCAAAATAATTAACTTTACTCTTGCTATTTATCTCTAACGAGAAGTTTTTATAGTCACACAAATGTTATGACATGTTTAAGAGAAAATGACAAAAATGGACCTTTATGGTAGAGGATAGGTTCAAAATAGTCTCTTAAGTACGCACAGATCAATTTTGGTCTTTTAAGTTTGCCAAAAGTAACACTTTTAGTGTCAAATATTTAAAAATTTATGTTCGTTGGATTTGACAGAAAAAAATGGAAATAAAAAATTTAATTATAAACACCAAGAAAGTCCCATCAAATCATAAAATATGCAACACAAAAACTGTGCTAGACACTAAAAAGATATTCAAAAAATAGTAGAAATTACACCTCAAAAAGTTGCACCAAACTCTAAAAATAAATAAAAATAGCAGAAACTACAACAAGTGTACCTGTAACTGTGAGTTTTTGCTAATTTCCTTTTTTCATAGTTCTCTTCAAATCTAATAGACAGGTTTGATAAATATTTGACGGAGGCAAACTTAAAGGACCAAAATTGTCTTGTGCGTACTTAAAAGACTATTTTGAACCTACCCTCAAACATAAGGGACCATTTTTGTCATTTTTTTCACATGTTTAAGGCTACAAATTTCAAAAATTTTATAACGAGATAAATGTTATGACATGTTTAAAATCAAAATATTTTAGAAACCTTCATTTATTTTTAAACGTCGTGCATATTCAAGAAAAAGGGTCAAAAATGCCTTTAACATATTAGAAATGGTTCAAAAATGCACTTCTTCAACCTATTGGCATAAAAAATGCCCTTAATGTATTAGCAATGGCTCAGAAATGCCCCCTCCTTCTACCTATTAGTTTAAATTTTCCCCTAACATTATTTTTAAGCTTAAAAATTTCCCTCTACTAAAAGCACAATTATATGACATTTATTAAATTTAATTAAGCATGTGGCTTTTATTTAAAAATGAGTCTCATGTATCAAATTGTTAGGTTGGGTCATGAATAGGTCGGTTCATTTTTGCTTGTGTTAAAAAATTATGTGGACCAAATAAAGTCCACGTGTTCAATTAAATGTCATATAATTATACGGTTAATAGAGAGATAATTTTACCTGAAAATAACATTAGGAGCAAATTTAACCCAATAGGTGGAAGGAGGGGGCATTTCAAAGCCATTTCTAATACGTAGAGCCCAATAGATGGAAGGAGGTGCAAATTTGATCCAATAGGTGGAAGGAGAGGATATTGAACCATTTCAATATGTTAAGGACATTTTTGACCTATTTCATTATCATTATTACAACAGCCTAACTCTAGTTTGTTTGTGATAACTAATATGTGAATGTGTTTGATTGGATACAGAGTTTAACAATGAAAGGAAGATCTTTGAAATTGGTGATTTTGAATAAGACATAGATATTGAGTCAATCCAACTTTACCTCCCCCCCCTCCCCCCCCCCCCCCCCCCCCCCCGCCTCTTCAACATTTAAGGGTTGGAAAACGATACCCCCCTCCAAATATTAAAAGGGACCGATAACCCCCTTATGCAATATTTTCCGGTAATTTTTTTTTTTTGGGGAATGACAATCTTTTTTCTTTTAGGATAAAACAACTACTTGGAATAATATGTTAGTAATACATTACAAGCTATGTGGCATTCGTTTACCTGCATGTGCATTAAACGTTTGGGTTCTAATTGCACATCAACAGTCTACCTAATTTCACCCTCTAATTATCTTTGGGTCATCTATAAATATTTTATATAGTAGTAATTAATTTCATCTGCTAAGATATAATTCACAACAATTTACACATAAATCGATTATTCAAACATATTTTTTTATTTTCAAACCACTCAGATGAGCCAAGCAAATATTTATTTTTTCTGAAAAATCAATCTGATTTTTATCCTATATGAAATATTTTCTAACTATATTTATAAGAAATTCTTTGAGGGTTACGGATGGAATTCCTTGATTACATGAAATTAATCGGAATCTTATTTGAGTACTTATGTTTATGCAAATGTATGGACAGCTTAAATCTAATAAATAAGAGTTATATATTTTTGTATTTAAAAAAAAAAAATATCTTTATTCAAAAATTTAAAAGTCTCACAGGAAAATATTGTATTAGGGGTCGGGTTACCATTATCATTTAACATGTGGAGGAGGTATTGTTTTTTCCAACGCTTAAATATTAAGGCATTAAAGTAAAATTGACTCTTAGCTTAAACTCATCAAAAAGGAGGAAACACAAGCTTAAGCTAATCAAGAAAAGTACCTGTAAAATTCATTTTTGCCTTGATTTTTTTTTTGGGTTGGGGGGGGGGGGGGGGGGGGGGGGTTCTACAAAGAAAAAGAAAAAGATAGTCATTCAAAAAGAGAAATATTTTATCGAAAAACATTGCACATGGGGGGTTATTGTTGTCATTCAATAATTGGAGGGGTATCACCGAAAGATGTGGTGCAGCGGATGGAACTGTTTCTCCCTTAATCAGAAGTCTCGGGTTCAAGCCCTGAATATGAAAAAATTCTTGGTACAAAGCGGTTCCTCCCGAATGAGCCCTACGCGGCGTGAATCCGAATATAGTCGGGCTCTAATGCGGATATCGAACACCGAGTGTAAAACCAAAAAAACAATAATTAGAGGGAGTATGTTTCCAGACCTTTAAATATTACGGGATAAAGTGGGACAAAATTAGCTTCATATAAATTGAAACAAAGGAAATACAAGTGAATAGATGAGATTTGGGTAGAACGATTTACCTGCAGTGGTTTGGGCTGGAAGGCTCGTAGGCGAAGTTGCTTCACCTTCTCCAGGATGCTTTTAGTCTCAACTGCAAGAGCCCTGAGCGTACCACTATTGCCGACACCCAACTTCCTTAGCAGTTTATTCTTTTCTCTGTGCGGCCTCAATTGAACCTGGCTCTTATCAACGAGATCCTCAGCTATATATAGCATTTTCTGAGCCTCCTTCTTCAACTGATCCCACTCTTTGCTCTCACTGTCACTGTGGTATTTCGCAGCATCGTCTAAGAAGGCTTTCAGCCGTTTAATTTCTTCCGAAAGAAGTTTGCAGTCGTCCTCTACTAGAAGTTTGAAGTCGTCCCCTACACCTTTTATCAGCTCCACCTTTTCGATTAATAATTGCGCCAAGCTCTCCAACACCATGTTCACCACCACTTCTGCCATCTCTTTTTCCAATCTACAAATTCCTTGAGAGGATCCCTAATTTTAAAGAGGGGTAGGTTTTTCCTGATATATATTCTTATTTTAATGCAACCAGCGACAATTTAACAACTCTTTGCCAGGTGTTTCTCCCCAATAAAATATTACTTTACCACTAGTTAACGCATTTGAATGTTATGCAATTTCGTTCCGTTATTTTCACTTTCCTTCAATTCCTCGGCTTATGTTCTTCCCAGCTAAATCCGATTCAAATACAAGACACACTCTACGACGCTGTTGGGTCTGTACTTGACTGGTTCTCCTTGAGGCGAATTTACAATGATAATGATGCAATAAGGGCTCGTTTGTTTATTTGTTTGTTTGTTTTTTTTAGCAGTTTTTTGGATACTTATTTTTTTAGTGGTTATTGCGGAATTATTTCCCCTTTTTGAAGAGCTTCATGGGAAGTTTTTTAGACGGGGACTAGAATTTAGAGAGACAAGAATAATGAGAGAATTATTTCTGCTTTGTATTCATCATAATGACCTCTTTATATAGAAGTAAGGTCTTCATTCTCCTAATCTAACAAGGTAACCTATTCTAATAAAATTATAATTCTTATATTACCAAATTACAATTGTTCCATAAATAAACTATTATATACTCTCAATACCCCCCCCCCCCCCCTTCTCAAGTTGGAGCATGAGGGTCCCGAATGCCCAACTTGCCAAGCAAATATTGATGCTGCGATTTGCCCAAAGCCTCCGTAAACACGTCGGCCAATTGCTCACTGGTGGACACGTGACGAGGAAGTAATAGACCGGATTGGAGTGCGTTCCGAACATAGTGACAGTCAACTTCAATGTGTTTAGTCCATTCATGAAACACCGGATTGCGTGCAATATATAATGTCGTTTGACTATCACAATACATTTTCACTGGAGATTTATGGTCAACGCCCAAACTATGTAAGATACCCTTTAGCCATTTCAATTCACAGACTGTCATTACCATGGCCCTGTATTCTTCCTCCGCTTACGAGCGGGAGACAATGTGCTGCTTCTTGGTTTTCCATGGGTGAATTAACGAGGGAGTTAAACCAACCGATAAGTAGTTTTCGAGTCAATGGACATCCGGCTCAGTCTGAATCACACCATCCGTACAACTGGAGATCACAATCTTTTCTCATCACAATACCTTGTCCTAGGTTCTTTTTCAAGTAGCACACCATACGGAGGGCAGCGTTCCAGTTTTTGAAGAGCTTGATGGGAAGTTCTTTTCCACTACTGTAAAAAAGGAAGGTTCCCTTTAAAATCGAGACAGGGACGATAATTTAGAGAGACAAGAATAATGAGAGAATTATTTCTGCTTTGTATTCATCATAATGTCATGACCCAATTTAACTAAGTCATGAGGGCACATACTCTTCCTACCTCGGTAGGCGAACCCTTAACCCAACATTTCATAAACACAGGAATAAACAATAAATAAGCGGAAGAAAATAGAATAACGGAAGTCTCACGATAATAATATAAGGAAGCGGAAATAAGAGAAATACACCCCAGTATCTGATCTGGTTATACAAGAGCATCTAACTAAATACTACAGGTCTGAATAATAAAAATACATCAATAGTCTCAAAACATATGTCTTAGAACGGAAATAAAGACATAGTAGATAGAGGAATCTTCGGGCAGCGAACGTCCTCATGCTCACCCTGAAAGACTCGAATCAGCAAATCCTCGAACAGTCAGCTATGAGGAGTAGAAGTCAATCCCACCTAATACTCTGCATTCATAAAAGAATGCAGCAAGTGCAAGTCAGTACAAACAACAAGTATTGGTAGGTATCATAGGCCGACTAAGACTAACTAACATATATAAAGACAACAAAGCAAGATAAACACATAAACCAACAAGTACAAGTCAACAATAAGCCATATCCACAGTACAAGTCATCACCTATGTTGTAGCATCTAAACCCAACTGTGCTAAGTCTCAGTATAGCAATTCGAATTAGCACATCACAGTAGTATCACAAAAATCAATAGAAACCAAGATACAATGCAATGCAATAATGTATGTAGGATGAATGCAATGCATGTGCAGCTTTGTACAACATGTCCCGGACGGAGTGACTCCACATCTCAGCTATCATGACCCATGGGGGCCCGCGAAGTCCATCAACCACTCGCTCTGAAATATGACCTAGGATCACAAGCACACTCTCACGATCCCGACAAAGACCTCGGGCATCGGACACTCCATCGTTCCCAGTAAGAAATCTCGGGCAACGAATACTCATTTCTCTTTTACGCTCTCCGACAGAAACCTCGAAGGCTACACTCTCTCACATATCACCATCAGTACCAGAACCATGCATATGTCAGTGTATTATGGAAATGCGTATGAATATGATGAAATGTGATATCAACAACCAATTCTATCCGAAACAGTACCACACATGGCACCAAAGTAGTATCAATAGTAAGGCTACACAACAAGCCACAATGGAATCACCATTCTCATCTCAGTGTCAATCAAGTAAAGTATTGCGATATTGTAGTCATGATGGATTACTACTAACAATTACCACGGTATCAATATGTCAACAATGCCAACAAGTAATAGATCAGATAAGTCAACAACACAACGAGGTGGCTAGCCCCCAAATAAGACAATATCCAGCCCAACTTCATACCCGAAGGCTTGCATGTATTCTCCGACAATATCATCTAAACATACGCTTCGCTAGCCGAAGTCTCACCATAGGGTAAACCATAACCTACCTGGACAGCCGAACAGTAAAGTCTCCAACAATCACACCTTAGTCTTCCCTTTCCTTTGAGCCTCGAGATAATGAAAGTCTAACATATCCGAATCATGGAATTAGAATCAAGAAGAACATCATTCAAACCCTACTTCTATTCAAGACCCAAATTCCCAACCTATGGAATAGGGTTTATGAACTAGAAAGGTGAAGGAATCTAAAGGTCTCAACATGAAATTAAAGCTCTAGGTGATCAATTCCTATCAATATCAAGCTAGAAGAAACAACAATTTACTTAAATTCATATTCTAGGCAAAACCCCCAAATTGGGTATAAATCCTAACTTCCAATTCCATAACTTAGTCCCTAATTAGGAAGAAATCATGCAATAATAGATTCTAATCATCAATTCCATGCTTAATGAAGTTAGTCCAATCAATAAATCAATATTACAAAGCCTAGAAGAAGAACTCAATGAACCCTCTTTTAATCATCAAACTCTTAATGAACTATCATGATAAGGAATCCTAAGGTGATTATGGAAAATGGAATAGCAAAGGAGATAGAAGAACTTACCACATAGAGTTTCCCTCAAGAATCACCTTGAAAAGTTCTCAAAAACTCTAAAGTCGAAATAATAAAGAAAGAGCGACTTAGGGCGTTTAATACTCATTAAATGAAATAATTTGCCCGATACCGCTTCTGCGACAATGGGACCGTTGCGGCGGTCTCGCTTTGACGACCACTCAGACTGCCACGGCGGTCAGCCAACATTTGCACTTGGTTGCTGTTGTGGCAAGTCCACCGCTATAGCGGTGCCACTGCTGCGGTAAGGGTGCCGCTATAGCGGAAACCAGAACCAGAAATTCCCAAAAATCACAATATCAACCCAAAATCCCGACTATCACCCGAGACCATTTGCTCACATACCACCTACATAGACACACATAAAAACACGCTACGAACGCACTCGTGGCCTCGGAATTCCCAACAGAGGTCTCGTTGACCGAGTCAACCCCCGATACCTCAACATCAACTTCCCAACCCAAATTCCAAAATGCACCCGAGTGCATTGGGAATTGAATCGAATATACACACAAATCGAATCAAAAAGTTAACTTTGAGTCCACTCTTTTCCGATTTAATCCCAAATTTCCCAAAAAGTCTCCCAAATCCTATCCAAATAATTCGGGAAGCATGTCAACGGTCCCCTCAGGTCAAATGTGAGCTAAAAAAGCTCGGGGAAGGGTCAAAAGTATCAAAAAAACTATAACGACCAAAGATAATTTGGTAAAAATAGATTCCTAGGTAAAAATAAATAATTTGACTGAACTATTTCTAATTAAATAGATATTGAGATTTGATCGCTTAACACTTAACAAGGGAAATTTTGAAAAAATAAGATTAATTGTTTCTTGATTTGATAAGTGGACACTCTTTTTGAACAAAAAAAAAGGGTATACGGACACTCTTTTTGATCCAGAGGGAGTATTGTTTTTGGCCATCAAAAAATTATCATTAGTATATGATATTCAAAAGATTTAGAAAAAAAGAAAAAAAGAGAATTTGTTCAGCGGATGATGGAAATTGTTAGAAACACTTGAAAAAGCGATGTACAAAATTTGAAATTGATTTGTAGTCGAAGTTTGTAATTGAAGTCGAGTTGATAAAGCGTTATTGCAACATGCATATATCCAGTGGCGGATTCAGGATTTTAACTCAGGGGGTTCGAAAAAAATAACAAAAGCTAAATATAAAAAAAAATGTTGTTGATGGGAATCGAACCTATAGCATTAGAGACAATTTTGAATAACCTAAACCATTTGAGCTAACCTTTTACATTTTTTGAGGGTGTTCAAAAGCTAATATATATACATAAACACAAAAAATCTACCCCATATATACACTGTAAATTTTTGCCGAGGGTGTTCGGGTGAACACCCTCGGTTGGCTGTGCATCCGCCCCTGCATATATTCATGTATATCACGCATAAATACGCATAAGCAAAGATGTACATGGAGATATATAAAAATTATATTATATAAATACATATGTGGGATACACAAAAGATAAACAGATATACATGAAGAATTTAGACATATCAAAAAGAGAATTAACTGTATAGGCGTCGTCCACGGGTGCAACTTCGATATGTTTTTAAATTTGAACTTGGGTATGAACTAAATTAAGAGTCTATATTTCGGTAGACATAAGCTACACCAACAATATTTCTTAATCGGTCATGGATGAATGATAATGTTTTTTATTTGAACAGAGGGATGTGCAAACCAATTCTACATTTTACTTTCCCATGTAGAGAAAAGGTACTTTGTTTGTAGATCATTATGGGTACATTAACTATTGAAGCGTTTTTGTAATTAACGTCTTCGTATTATAACAAATTAGTTTATAACAGTGAATGCTTTAATTGGCACCAAAATGATTTACAAAGTAATTCTAGTTCATATGCTTTGTGCAAAGGGTAATTTGAAAGACATTTATATGAATTTGATGTCTTAATATAAAATATTGATACTTTTGAGCATTACCATTGACAACAATATGATACTGAATTGCCTAGAATATGTCATTTGAAATATTTAAAATCGGGGGTGTTTGACTTATGATTAAAAGTCAATATTGAATTCAATGTTAGTATAATCTTGAAGAACTTGAGACATAAATTGCATAGTTCTTCAACCACCCCTCCCCCGCCCAAAATCCTTAGTGGGGATTGATATGGTAGTGAATGAATTCATAATTTTGTCGGTCTTGATGATGCCTAGTTGATGAAACAACTCATTTGAAATTTGAATATGATTAACCATACATCTTTTCAGAAAAATTGTGTTCTTTTATGAAAGGATGTCACTTGAAATGTTATATTCTCTCATGTAAAGATGTCACTTTAGAGGTTCTGACTTTTATAATTAGATTTCAAGTATTTAGTATTATTTGGAAAGGACACTTAAAATGTTTAAAGTGTAGGGGGTGCTTGGCTTATGATTGATAGTCAATATTATTTGAAGAAGTTTAAGATATAAAATTATTTCTTCAACTCCCACAAAATATATTTTTGATATGGTCGTTAGTGAATTTACAACTTCACAATTTTGGTGATGATTATTTGATGGAACTACCAATTTGATGGTTAGGTTATGAGCCTTCCTATAAATGTTTTGTTCTTTCATGAAATACTGTCACTTAAAAGGTTGTGACTTCTCATGAAAAGATGTGTCTGTTAGACAACTCTTTGTATATAGAAATATGATGTTCATGAATAGAGGCCTTTTTGGTCTATAAATTTAAGAATCATTTGATCAAATGATAAGAAAAAAAAATCCACTTTAAGATGGATTTGTACCTTGAATGGAGTTGTTACTTTTGGGCGTGAAGCCAAACTTTTATTCCACAATATATGGAATATTGAGCATTCATATGCTAGAAGAGAAGATAAATAATTGAGAAATGCCTATGTTATTAAGAGTTGTGGCCACAACTGGTGCAATCATTCTCTTATATTTTTAATAATGCTACTTTAAGATCATCCAACAATCATATATGTAATGAAAAGTCTAGCGTGTTGGTATATGACAAGCATATGTGAAAGATTTGCTTTCAATCAGTCGCGACGATAATTTATGTTGATCGGCTTGCAAGATTTATTTAGAAGAAATGCAGTACAAACAAATTGTGAGAGAATAAGGCTAAAATCCTTAAATTAAACACAAGTAATGAACCCAACTTTGAGTTAGTATAAAATCTAACAATACAAGTTCAACGGGTAATAACAAGTTACTTTGTGTTGCTAAAGCACGAGTCTCTTCATTTAGAGCCTTGATTCCAATGTACTGGATACTGTTATGTGAGGAGTTGTTAAATGCCTACAATAACAGAGACATAGTGACAAACTCCATAGTGCAAACCGTTACGAGAAGAGGTTGAATTAATCTTAATGAAATTAATAAATGTCTGCAGTAACAGGGACATAGCAGCTAATTTCACCTATATGAATATCGAAGTGGTGCCTCTTCATGCAAGACTTAAATGATTGGTCTTATAAGTATTCATGGTATCAGGATGAGCACAAGACCAATACGTGCTAAAGCAAATACTGGGCTTTATAAGATACAAAATAATATTATGTGTGTGATATTTTCGATTTTGACACATGGAGTTGGGGTTCAAATCTTTAAAGATACCAATAACTTTGTTAGAACTTTAAAGTATTTACACTAATGGCAAGTTCAAATCTATTATAGGATACTCTGCCGTATGCATAATATTATAAGAGAAATATTACAAACTAGTGGGGGATTGTTAGATAGTTTGTAATACAAGAGGTCTTAAATTGAATAGACACATCCGTTCATGAAAGGACATGACTATTCTGAAAAGTCATTTCAAATTCTATAAATAGAAGGACACTCTTGAAGTAGCAAATACAAAAATGTGCATGTACAATTTAGGCTTTGTTGTATCCTGAAGAGAATTGCTTATATTCTCCCCAGTATGCATACGAGCAATATCTCTTTAAGTAAAATCGTTCTCACACCTCAAGCCTTCTTTGTTTTCGTTTTCTTCTTACAATTTTCTAACAAATTTATCCTAAGTTAAAAAACGAAGTTGAAAGAATTTAAGCTGGGAGAACGATCAAACATAGAACGATCAACTTTTATTTCTTGTTATCATAGAATTCGTCATCAAGATGGTTTGTCTTCACGCTGTCAAGGAACTCATACTAATGCTAAGACTTATAGCAAGTTAATTTGGAAATAAAAGAATCTCTGAACAACTCGTCTTCTTTGCTATTTCTCGTTGCACGATCTTTGCCATTTCTCGTTGCACGATCTTTGCCCAAATTGGATTACAATAATCCTCTTTAATGGAGCTCAAAATTTAAGGATCCGTTTGGGCATAAAAATTATTCACTTTATTTTAAAATTAGTGTTTGGCCATGAAAATTCCAAATCCAACTTGAAGTTGTATTTCAAATTTGGAAAACAGGTTATATAAGTTGTTTTCCAACTCACTTTTCACTTTTAAAGTTATATTTAAGTACAATCAAGCATAAACATTATTCCGATACTATTTGCAAAACAACAAAAGTATGAACAAACACAACTTCATCTTCAACTCCAACTTCATAAATTTCAAATAAAATGAAAGATATTTGAAATCTATGACCAAACGGCTAGTTAATATAAGCTTCACAAGTGCTATCAACAAGATTTTGAATAACCACTTCGAATTACGATATTTTTCGAATTTCAAAATTTTAGATTTGAAAGCTACTAACAAACTTCCGGTCGGTTCGGGTCTTATTGCCACGTGGACTGAGGAAAAAAGTGCATATGGACTAAATTAAATGTTATGTCATATTTTATTGGCCAAATATTAATTAGGTGACTTTTGATGTAAATATAAGAAAAGTTGGGTGACCTTGTTGTTAAAAAAAAAAAAAACATGACTTTGGGAGATCATTACTCATAGTTGGGTGACCTTATGTGTTACTAACTCAAGAATATCTATCAAAGTTAAACTTAAATTCTATGGAACAGTTATAAGACCAACATTATTTAGCATGTACCTTTGATTCTAACTCGTGTTGCATGAATGCTCATATTTTATGTTACGTTGCATTTGTTCATAATTGATTATATATGTTGTATCCGTGCATCTTATTTCATGTTGATTATGCCCATTATTTGTTAAGATCATATTTTATTTGTACATGTTGATTAAGTAAGTATTTCGAGCCAACCTTCGCCACTATTTTGTCAGGGAAGATGATACTTCGGAGTACGCGTACTTATGCTACACTTGTCACACTTCAGGTGCAGAACCGTCTCCCTGCACCAGTAGAGTACGTGATCAACCTTATTAAGAGCTGATTAGAGACTGTCGGGGTGAGCTGACTTAGTAACCCTTGAAGCTTCCTTCTTTTAAGATGTCTATTCGAACAATATTTATATTTTGAGACTGGTTGTACTTTTTTTTTTTTTTAAGTCATTCATGACTTGAAGTATCAATTCTCGGAAAAGTTTATATTATATTGGTTCGAAGTTAGGTTCCATCACGGCTTAGAAAAATTGCATCAAACAATATACTACAATGGAATACATTATGAAATAATGGCTAACAAGCATCCAAACAAGCAGTAATGAATCCATATAACTACATAAAAGCACGACAAAGGCTCGCTGAAGTGGCGCAACACAAACGCAGGGATCGTATTCATCTTTTTTTACAATTTTTTGGATTTTTACCCTGGCTTTTCACAAAGAACAAGCCAATAGAAAACCCCTTCGGAATTCCATACGGAAATGACACCGCTTAAAAAAATCAACTGTTTCTTACCATTAGTTATTCTTTATTCTCTCTGTGTATGTATCTTCCGTCTCTTCTTTTACAAAATCTAATGTTCTCTCCCTTCAAAGTTTGATCAATTTCTTGAATTTCCCCTGCTAATAATATCTACTTTCTAACCTCACTGCCATCTTTATTTGCCATGTTACACTTACTTCCGCTTTGAATTTTTATATCAGTTCGTCGTTTATTCCCTCCATTATTGTCACCAACATTACTGCTGAAGTTCATTCTGAGAAAAGAAAAAGACCAAAGCGACATGCTTATTTTTTACGCCATGAAGTGTTCGCAGAAATGAACTAACAGACAGACATCGCCCACAGCTTACGGAAATGTCTACAATTCTAAGTCGAAAAAACCTATAATGTTGCTGGTGATGCAGAGCAACCAAAAAAAAAAAACAGAAGTAAGAGCCTTCCCTTCTCTCTCTCTCTCTCTCTCTCTCTGTGTATGTAATGTTCCTTCTCACATTTTAAATCTATTGTTCCCTTGCTTCATGTTTGTTCGATTTCTTTATACTTTCCTGCTAATATCTACGTTCTTCACTCATTGTCATCTTCAGTTTTTGTGCTACACTTACTTGCGCTTTCTATTTTTTTTTTCAGTTCGTCTTTTCTTTTTCACTCCATCGATGTTACCAACATTACTGTAGAGCTGGATAACAGGTACTTACCAAGTTTTGTTCTGAGTAAAAAAATAGACCAACACGAAATGCTTATTGTGACTCGCATGTAGTGTTTGCAAAAAATGCCCGACAAGATCTGTTGGTACATCCGCAGTGGAATTGGATCCACAAAGATTTCGCGGTGATCAAAATAAATTAATTCAACTATCAATAGGTCATAAACAGAAGTTCACAGCTAAGCCGAATAATAAACCCATAAATGTATTAGGTAAATTTGTTTATTATAGAAGGCTGTTCATTGAAAAATTGAACCTCCTCCTATAATAACCCGGAAAAATTAAGCTTCAGTATGATTAAGCTTTTCATGGAAGTTCTCAGCCTGCTGCACGCAAAAAGATACCTTTGTGAACAGGATCAGGAACAATGTCTTTGACTCATTCATCTGCAGTATTAGTTCAACTACTGGATGTTTTTGTTCAATATATATTTCATATAACAGAACAGACCTTGAGTAGTTGTGATCATTCAACTGTACAAAGTTCGACAATAATGTGAAAGTGCCGGGGCGGGGGGGAGGGGGGGGGGGGATTGTGAATTGTAATTTTTCGCTTTAGGGAGTCGACTGTGTAGGGTACCTAGTTGACTATTAGAAAGCTAACTGTAAAGTAAATTGAAAGTAATTGACACACGATATTTATACTGGTTCAAATTCAAAGTGAATCCTAGTCCAGTTCCCTTGGGTTGCAAGGGTGATCTCTGCAGCTCTTTAAAGTGAATCTTTGGTACAAGGGTTGTTTGAATGGAGCTCCTACGTCTACACTCAAACTCTCGTATTTTTTGATGCAAAGCCTCACCAACTGGAAAATAACTCTCTCCTCTCTTTTTTGTTTACACAACAACTCTCATTGAATTACAATGTTTATGAAAAGTAGAGCAAAGACTATATGAAGATTGAGACGAAGTACATCTTCTTCGTCTGATTTGAGCCGATATTTATACTTAAAATATTGTAGTCGTTGTGGCTCTTCTAAGCAGAGAAGGCAACCCAAGAGATTTGATCCTTGGAAAACAAGAATATTGAGGATCCTTATTTTCCAAGAATAAAGTAAGAGCTTTGATGATGACTGATCTTTTCCTTGTGGGCTTCTTGATTGAACTTCTTTTTTCCTTGTGTCTTGACAGCTTGGTACTTGATTTTATCCTTTCCTTTTCAACTTCTTGATTGGTCTTCTATTGATTCCCTTTCCTTGTGCATTAGTTTGTGTGGTACTTGATTTGCAAATCCAAGTTGTAGTTTCATTACAGAACGATATTCCTCATTAATGAAGATGGGCCCAAGTGGTACTGCTATCCAAACCCCAGTAGCAAGCTAACTTTAACATGTCTATAGGCCGACTGGTTCTAGGCCTCGTGAGTTGTATTTAATTGCTTAGGCCTATTTCACATCATGATCCTTCATTAGGCCTTGAGTATTTTCCTGCACAATAACATAGGTCGTCATCATTGAAATCTTAGCACTAATAATCTTCTCCTTTTTTATGATGACAATTAATACTCAAGATAAATGTAGTCAACTTCCCTGTTGCATTGCTTAAGTGGTTGTGGAAGTAGCTCCCCCTGAATAGTTGCAGCTCCCCCTGAATATTTGACTCCCCCTGAATAATTGACTGCGTTGTTCTCCCCCTTTGGCATCAATAAAAAATTATTCACACAACATAATAACAAGTATTATCCAACAGAAAACGCTGTCCTAGATAAGCAAGCATAAAGTACTGCACAAAGTAGTACAAAAGTAGCAAAACACAAAGTAACTGGCCTTAGGCCCAGTTAACAACCACAAATTGTCTTGACAAAGCAAGCAAACAAAAAACATATATTGTCTTAAAGTAACAAGCAAAACACGACTAATCATCATGCACATCCTGCTGCTACTCCGTATATGGACGAAGAAAATAAGCCAAAGTGTTAACAATGGCATCCTTAAGAGCGTCCAAGGTCCCAGTTATCTTAGTTGGAATAGTCTCTACACTAGCTTGAAGCTTTGTAGACAGCTTCACCGCTTCCTTGACAATCCGATCAAGCTTTACCCTAACACGAGCAATATCAGCACCTGCTTCCTTAGCAGAGTCCCTTATTTATCCATGTTGAATAAAGTAGATGCCATTAAATCCTTTATGGAATCAAGTTGAGCATTCATAGCATCTAGTTTGACAAGCACCTCAGGAGACACATCTATGGGAGGGGACGACTGAGAGGTGGATAGTTTAGACCTGGAAGGGGAAACACGCGGGGGGGCAATCATCAACAGAGTCTTTTGGAACCCAAGTATCATTGACAAGAACATAGCCCATGCTACCAAAAGCTCAAGATTTGTAGCATTGTTTGACCAGGATGCTAGGATATTCACTAAGATTGATATGGTAGGCTTCAAGAATATGAGTAATAAGCATACCATAAGGAAGACTGGTTGGATTAGCATCATATTCAATCATGTAATTGAGAATAACAACGGATAATTTGACTTTCTTGCGAGACAATAGACAATAAACAATGATGGTATCACGCTGAGTGACAGTAAAGAAAAAGTCGGCACGAGGAAGAATAATGGTGGAGACAATGTGGGCTAAGACACCAGCTTCAAAGATAATGTCAAACAGACCAATGTGGGTAGGTACAATGGTTGAATCAGAAAGAGTTGGCTTAACTTGGTCATAAGAAACATCAAGGGATTCAGGCCAATTAGTTTTGGGAAGATCAAAGAATCCGGAGTAGTGACAGTCTAGTATGGAGTCCAACACATCACAATCAAGCACAATGCGAGTACCAAGAACAAGGGTTTCAATTTCATTAGACTTGGAAGACTTAAGGTTAGCGTAAAATAATCGAACATGGGTTTCATAAACACGAGTGGGGTTTTGAAAGAAATTTTCCTAGCCTGGGCTTTACCTTACATGAAAGAGTTTGCATGTCTCAAGATCAACAATACGACTAGAAACAACAAATTTTTCCTTAAGAGCGATGAACAAATCACGATTAGGGGTATCCTAAAAGTTTTTCTTAAGGCCAAGAGCGGTTTCAGGGTCAAACTTAACTTTCTTAGAGGATTCAACACAAGTGTCAGGATCAAGAGAGTGTTTACAAAGATTTTTGGAAAGGAGAGACTCTGTAGCCTCAGATGAAGACGAATAAGTAGAAAAATAGGAATCCACACGAGCAGGGGAGGTAGATTTACCTTTACCTTTGATTCTAGTGCTTTGGCGGGTTGAATTGTTCAAAGCTTTGTGATTCTTAGCCATGGCGAGTAACCGAGGAGAGGAGAAATCTAAAGAGAAAAAGGCGGGGAAGGGAATGGGGACACTGAGAGGTATATAGAAAAGGTTTTGGATGGGGAAGAGAAGAGATCTGATGGAAAGCTTGAACGTAGCAACTTACAAGTAATAATGGCAACTCCTCATAAGTATGGAAAGAAAAGAGAAAACGTAAAAAAAAAAAAAAAAAACACGTAAACGATTTTTATTATTTATTTAAGAAAGGAAATAAAACAAAATCAAGAAACAATAGGATTTTCAACCAGACCAATTAAAGTTCTTAAGTGGCAAAAATGTTCTTCCAAGAGAAGTTTTGTAAAAATATCAGCAAGTTGACTATCAGTACTTACAAAGCTAATTTCGATATTTCCCTTTGAAATATGATCTCTAATAAAATGATGCTTAATATCAATATGCTTATCCCTAGAATGATGCACGGGATTCTTGGAAAGGCATATAGCACTACAATTGTCACACAGAATGCGAATAGGTTTAGAGAAAACATCATAATCACTTAATTGATGATCCATCCAAATTACTTGAGCACAACATTGACCAATGGGAATGTATTCAGCTTCAATGGTTGATAAGGAAACAGATCCTTGTTTCTTACTATGCCAGGAAATTAATGATTTTCCTAGAAATTGACAAGAACAACTAGTACTCTTGCGATCACCTTTATCGCCTGCAAAATTAGTATCTGGGAATCCTTCAATCTTAAAAGAGTTAGTACTTGAATACCAGAAGCCATAATTAGATATTCCAACAAGAAATCTGATAATTCCTTTTACAGCAGTGAGATGAGATTCTTTTGGAGCAACCTGAAACCTAGCACATTTACAAACGCTAAACATGATATCTGGTCGACTAGCAGTGAGATACAGTAGTGAACCAATCATACCTTGATACTTAGTTTTATCTACAGGTTTACCTTCATCATCTTTATCAAGATTGCATGTAGAGCTATTGGATTTCCTAATGCTTTGGCTTCCATCATTCCAAACTTATGAATGAGTTCCTTTGTATATTTAGTTTGGCAAATGAATATCCTTTTTCCGATTGTACAATTTGTAGTCCCAAAAATAAAGCCAACTCTCCCATCATACTCATTTCAAACTTGGTTTGCATAAGATCAGAAAATTCCTTGCACATGGATGGGTTAGAACTTCCAAATATAATATCATCAACATAAATTTGAATAATGAGATTTCCTGAAGGGGTTCTTTTT
Organism: Lycium barbarum; assembly: GCF_019175385.1. Classification (NCBI taxonomy): domain Eukaryota; kingdom Viridiplantae; phylum Streptophyta; class Magnoliopsida; order Solanales; family Solanaceae; genus Lycium; species Lycium barbarum. The sequence continues at coordinate 106,240,211 of NC_083346.1, read as the reverse complement.
ATAAAAAGAGTTGTATCTATCTTTCCTCGGGAAAGATCATGATTCACTAAAAAAGTACTCAATCATCCATACCAAGCTCTAGGAGCTTGTTTAAGACCATAGAGTGCTTTTGAAAGCTTAAAAACATGATAAGGTTGTTTAGCGTCTTCAAAACCAAGCGGTTGTTTTACATATACTTCTTCATCAATGAAACCATTTAGAAAATTGCTTTTGACATCCATTTGAAAAAGTTTGAATCTTTTAAAAGATGCATATGCAAGCAAGATGCAAATTGATTCTAACCGTGCCACCGGAGCAAAGGTCTCATTCTCTAGCCTCATTTAGCTTATTGCGAAAGACCCATTTAGTGCCAATAATAGAGACATTTTCAGGTTTGGGAACTAACTAACTTCCACACATCATTTTTTGAGAATTGATCCAGTTCCTCCTGCATAGCTTTGACCCAATGTTCATCTTTAAGTGCTGCATCAACCCTTTTTGGTTCTAGTTGAGATATGAGAGCAAGGTTTGCATTCTTCTTGCTTGATGCTCTAGTCTTCATTCCATCATGAATGTCCCCTGTGAAATTTTTTTTTGGATAGTCAGGCTCACTTCTCCACTCATTTGGAACAGATTCAATGATCACACCAGTCGATTTGGCAGGTGCAGTAATTGACTGTGCTCCATCATCTTGTTTAGTGAGTGAGGGGGCTGTGATGACTGTCCCGTCTTCATCAACTGTATTAGTACCTTCCTCGACCAGTCGATTAGTATCATAAAAAATAACAAGAAAAGATTCTTCGATTGATAAGGTAAGCTTATTATAAACTTTATATGATCTACTAGGGTGAGAATAAACCAGAAAAATACCTTCATCGCTTCGTGGATCAAATTTTCCAATATTATCCTTACCATTGTTATGAACAAAACACTTGCATCCAAATGGATGAAAACAGCTGATATTTGGTTTCTTCCCATTCCAGAGTTCATAAGGAGTTCTTTTTAAAATGGGTCTGATTAAACACCTATTAAGAACATGACATGCTGTGCTTACAACTTCAGCCCAGAAATGATGTGGTAAATTATGTTTTGTAATCATGGTTCTTGCCATATCTTGCAGAGTTCTACTCTTCTGTTCAACAACACCATTTTGCTGAGGAGATCTTGGTGAACAGAAGTTGTGAGTGTAGCCTTGTTCATTGCAGAAATCTTCAAATGCCTTATTTTCAAATTTTCCTCCATGATCACTTCTAATGGAAGTGATATAGTAACCTTTTTCACGCTTCACAAAAAAACTTAAAGTTCTTGAGAGTACCATCTTTGTGAGCAAGAAATATAAACCAAGTAAAACGAGAATAATCATCAACAATAACAAAAATATACCTTTTTCCTCCAATGCTTGCAGCTCTAGTGGGACCAACAAGGTCCATATGAAGTAGTTGCAAGGGTTTAGAAGTCGACACAATATCTTTTGACTTGAAAGAGTTTCTAATTTGCTTACCTTTTTGGCATGCATCATAGATGTGATCTTTTGAGTATTTCAACTTAGGTAGCCCTAACAACAGGTCACGTCTAACCAACTTTTCAATCAATCTCATGCTTGTATGTCTTAGTTTCTTGTGCCATATCCAAGGGTCTTCTCCCATAGAGGCTAGGCATATATGTCCTACTGGACTATTTACAGAGTATAGTACAGATACATTTTTATTTCTGCTTCCAGGAAGAATTTCTTTGCCCTTGGAGTCTTCTATGATACATCCCGTTTTTCTGAATCTTACTTCAAGGTTTGAGTCACATAGTTGACTAATACTTAAGAGGTTATACTTAAAACCCTTCACAAGATAAACGTTAGTGATATCACAGGAATTATTAAATGCTATAGCACCAACTCCAATTACAGTTCCTGCGGAGTTATCCCCAAAGGTTACCAATCCTCCATCATACTCTTCGACTGATTTACACAAGCTATTGTCGCCTGTCATGTGACTGTAACACGCACTATCTAGATACCATTTACCTTTAGATCTCTTCTTGTGGTGTTCCTTGCTAGTTTCAACAAATTCCATGAAGCAGACATTTTCCACATCATCCTTATTCTCTGGGATTTCATCTTCACTCCAGCTGCTGAATGCTCTTTTTTCTGATAATTCCTGGAGGATTTTCTTCTTGATTCTGGACATTTAGAAGCAATATGTCCACACTCCCCATAATTTTTCTGTTGATCAGTAGAACTTTTTCCTTTGTGAGAGTTTGAACTTATTGTTAGATTGTTTCTTGATCTCCTCATTGCTTCTACTACAGATCTAGAGATCAGTGCAACTTCCTCTTCTTTGAAATCATCATCATCACTTTCCACTACCCGAGTCTTGAATGCAACTACCTTCTTCTGCTCTTCCTTTTGATGCATGTTGATGTGATTCTTCTCAAAAGTCATGAGATTTCCTCTGAGTTCGTCATAAGTCATTTTTTCTAGTTTTCCATCTTACAAGACAATAGCCTTGGTTTCCCATAATTTTAGAAGACTTCTGACAAGTTTCCTTACTTGTTGAGAATTTGAATACACACCCCCAAGAGAATTTAATTCGCAGATAATTTTGCTGAATCTTGAGAACATTGATTCAATATTTTCATCCTCCTTCATCAGAAAGCTTTCATATTCATGATGAAGAGCATCAATCTTGTTTTCTCGGACTGTAGATGTACCTTCATAGGTTACTTCCAATTTATCCCACATTTCCTTTGCAGCCTCGCAGCTTGATATTTTGCTATATTCTTCTCCACTGACTGTGCAGTAAAGTAGAGCTATAGCTCTAGCATTTGTTGCAATGACCTCTTGTTGTTCCTTAGTGATATCAAATGATACCACATCTAGTTTTTCTTTAGCATTTTTTGCTTCACTGTTAGGAATGGGTTTTGGTCCCTTTTTTATTACAACCCATGCCTGATAGTCAGTTGACATGACAAAATCCTGACTCTATCCTTCCAGTGTGCATAGTGCTCGCTATTAAAGTAGGGAGGTCTAGTAGTGGAATGCCCATCTTGCAATATTGCTCTAGGAATGTGATATCCAGCATTTGATCTTTTCCTCACGTGCTATTAGGCAACTAAGATTGAGGCCAGACTCTAATACCAATTGAAAGTGTAAGAGTTTAGGGGGAGGGGGTGAATTATAATTTTTCGCTTTAGGGAGTCGACTGTGTAGAGTACCTAATCGACTATTAGAAAGCTAACTGTAAAGTAAATTGCAGAAAGTAATTGACACTCGATATTTATACTGGTTCAGATTCAAAGTGAATCCTAGTCCAGTTCCCTTGGGTTGCAAGGGTGATATCTGCAGCTCTTTAAAGTGAATCTTTGGTACAAGGGTTGGTTTGAATGGAGCTCCTACGTCTACACTCAAACTCTTGTATTTTTCGATACAAAGCCTCACCAACTGAAAAATAACTCTTTGTAACAACCCGTTTCGTCGTTACTGGAAATTTCAAAATATTCGTGACACTGGCACTTTAAGACATACTTAAACCCTATTGTATTTTGGGGAACAGTTAACTTGATCGGGAAATCGCCCGAGTTGCGTGTAAAGAATTGGATCCGAGCTATCTGGGCCCAGTTGTACCACCGCAGCGCCTTCATGGCTGCCCCAGCGGTGGCGCAGCAGTGGTTCGTCAACCGCAAAAGCGGTATAGCCAGATTCCTTAGGGACCGCCCCAGCGGTACCTTAGGCACAGAAGCGGTACCGCTGTAGCGGTTACTCGACCTCCCCAACTGTGATGAGCAGTTAATTTCCCTATATAAGTAACATTTCAAGAATTGACCTCATTTTTCAAACCCTAAAGAGTCCAGCCGCCCATGGAGTATTTTTGGAGCAAAACTTAATGTTCTCTTGGAAGAAGTAATGCTTCTAACCTTCCCCACTCTTCCTTCCCATTAGAGATCCCCATCAAGGGCCTCTCATCTAGAAAAACACAAATGGGTATCTCAGTCTCTTAAGATTCCAAAAAGAGGACTTCTTTGTTCTCTTAATATAAAATTCGTGGGTTATTTCTCCCTTGTCCATTTCCCTAACATGGTTCCTAACCTAATTCTTCATTTTCCCCATTGGAACACAAATGGGTTTCTACTATGGATCTTAGAAATGGGGTTCTAAAGAATAGATAGAAAAAAATGGTAAGATTGACCTAGCTAAGTGACTTAGGATAATGTCATGAGCTATGAATGGAGGTGCTTTGAACATCTAGTGATACGAAATTGAATCTAGAGGTAGAATAAATTTCCATATCTACCTTATCAATTCGAAGTCTTAATAAGAACCCTAATGGTAAATTCTATTTTTGGGCCTCATGGGTGTCTCCAAGCTTTTCGTGTCGATTACGATATGGTGATCAAACTGAAGGATCAGTGGATGTTTGTGGCACCCGCTCGGCCCTGAGGTAGGTTTTGGCTTCCCTTTTGGTAGACTCCGGTTAGTTTAATATATTTGTGTATTAGAAGCAACGGGGAATGCATATATAGGAAATGGAGATTTGGGATGGAATCTTAGGATTGGTATTGTTGTGTGATTTGTGTGTTGGGGCTTATGGTGTCACGCCCCGAACCATGGCCTGGGCGAAATACGGCACTCGGTGCCTTATTGCATGTGACCGAGCAAACCACATGGCTTGCTGAATCATCATGAGGCATAACATGAGCGGAATATAGCATGTAATGTGATGAGCATTTATAAAACATGATATGTCATAATATTCAATAAAATACTTGTTTAAAACATTAATGCAGAAATATCATAAATTGAGCCAAAGATGGATACACGACTCTGAGTATCTGACATGACACACTGGCTAGTCTATGAAACCTCTAACATGAGTCTGAAATGCTAAACATACTTACTGGGACAAGGCCCCCAGCATACCTTAAATGCATAACTATCATAAAAGTAAATAATGACTAAACCCCGAAGAAGATGGGGCTCACCAAAAGCTGATACGTGGATGATCCTATAGAGTACATTGGTCGTTCTATAAGTCCGTACCTACATCGTGAAATGCAGGCCCCCGGGCAATAGAAAGGGGACGTCGGCACTTTGAATGTACTAGTACGTAAAACAACTGAATGAAATAACATGGGACATGAAATAATAATGATAAGAACTGAAAGTGAAACTGAAACCTGGTCATGCACATGAATACATATATATATATATATATATATATATATATATATATATATATATATATATATATATATATATATATATATATATATATATAACATGGCAAAAATATCATAAGTAGGGAGAGCAATAACTTATAACAGATACATGGTCTAGTGAATGCGTCCCGCCAGCAGAACACTCAGTCCTTGCCAAGGAACATGAGATTTAATAAAATATGAAAGGATCCAGTTATTATGAAAGATCGTCCGGGACATGGGTGGAGCGATCCTCATCCTACGGTGGCTACGTAGTTTCAGGCTATCTTAAGCCTTCCTCGATAATTAAAGCAACTCCCCAAAACATGAACATGTAAAATAAGTGACACTTGCTGCCCATGATTTTCATGAATATAACCTGCTTGTACATGGATATCATGAATTATAGCTTGCTTGCATGACTTTATTACACAGATATGACAGACAACCGAATGATTCCAAGGGTTAATTGTGTCTACGAAATGAGGATTAGTTGAACAATTTTATTAGTCATTTGTGGTGATGATATTTCGTTTTTGATACTGGAAGACCTGTATTACCTTTGAATGTGTTTGCCAATATACATTACTACACCGAAATACTTATTGGACATACTTCGACGCTAATATATCTGGAAATGTGTATATTATTGTCCAATCTGCCATGTGTCAACTATTTTACATATATGATATTTGCTCAATCATATTAGCATATAAGCTTATGCAATTTTAGTTTTATGCTCGAACGAGGTAAATTACACCAATATGTAATGAAATATAAAAGTGTTTGTGGTGCGATTATCACAGATTCCATAGCATGATAATTCAAACACGTCTTTCTCTCTTTAACTAATTAAAGAAGGAAGCATATAAAATAATATTTTAGTATACATATATTTGGATAATACTTATTTGAACCTTTTTTTAAGAGTATTTTGAATTGACACGAGAAAAGTTGTACTATGAATAAGATCATGTAACTAAAATTTTAATAGATAAAGTTGAAAATAAATGTAAGATTTAAAAATTAACAAATGCTAAGATTTAAAAATTAACAAATGCCAAGCAACAAAATAAAATTATAAAATATAATTGATATCTCAAATAGGAAATTTAAATAATTTCTTATTGCATATAATACTAAACTAATAATTATTAAAAATATTAATAGATTTATGATAAATTAATAAAAAATTCTCTATTTATACTTTTAAAAAATTGGAATCACAATAATACATATACCATTTTTCGCATCATAGGTAAAATCTAATTAAAGTACTATAGTAGCAAAAACAACAATGTATGGGTAGGAGAATTAGAGAAAATATTAATAGAATTTCGAGAAATAGAATAAAGGTTTACAAATAAATAAAATTTCAAAAGTAAGAAAAATTATACTTATCTATATTAAACAGGAAATAATGAGCAATAATATAAATCAAGTGAAAAGCTAATGAAAATCAAAATAAGTCCTCCTTTTTAAAAGTATTAAAAATAAAGTTTACATTAGAAAAATATATCATATGTGAAGTAACTTTCTACGGTGATTGAAGGAATTTCAGCAATATGCATAGTTGAGTACGGTAGATGTTAAGGTAGTCTTTGATGGTAAAAATTAGGGCTGGGCATAAATACCGAAAATCGAAAAATCGAACCGAACCGAATCGAAACTTCAACAAACCGAACCGAACCGAACTAGTTTGGTTCGGTATTTGGTGTCCATCGTCAAAAAACCGAAACCAAAATAGCCGAATCGAAGTTTGATAAAACCGAACGGAAAAACCGAACGCGCACCGAAATTTAATACATTACCCAAAAACATTAAAATAGACCAGGCCCATTAAGTTTAAAGCAAAAAAACTCAATTGTAATAAGTCCTCTTTTGCATTTGTATCCCTAATTTTCCACTTCAATTGAAAAAATCAAATATCCTTAACAAAGAAAGGTAACTAGGATGTCTCTTTAGGATTAATGTATGCCCTTTATGTGTTTTCTTAATTATTCTTACGGTATGTATATAACACCTAGTAATCCTATGTCATGATTATAGTTTTCTGTTCTTGTGTATCCTGTTTGTTTGATTTTGATTTCAATTTATCAGTTTTATGTTTTATTGCTTTTGAGAATATGAATTAGTGTTAATGGAATTGCTTCTAATATTATATTAAAAAAACCGAATTGAAAAAACCGAAACCGAACCGAACCGAACTTTAAAAAATCGAAACCGAAAAAACCGAACCGAACTAGTTTGGTTCGGTGTTTGGTGTCCACCTTCAAAAAACCGAACCCGAAATAGCCAAACCGAAGTTTGATAAAACCGAACTGAAAAACCGAACGCCCACCCCTAGTAAAAATTCATTCACTTTCATTTTTACACTAAATCATACTACTAATTTACTATGATTACGCTATAAATTAAGAAAACAAAGTGTAATTAATTAATGTTTAGTGATAAGAATGTATATAATGACATGTGTAATGTATTGATTAGTTTATAGTAAACATGGCAACTTTTCCTATTCGATTTTAGTTTGTTCTTTTAAAAAAAATAAAATTTTAAAGGATATATTGCATAGGAAACAAAACCACAGTTACAATTTTTTTTTTTAAAATAGATTTTAATGTGCTCAAACAAACAAGATAATAATTTTAAACAACTAATCTATATATCTATATATCTATGTATATTATTAAAATTAAAAATATATTATTAAAAAGAGGATAGTTTGTCCTAAGATTTTGACAAGTGGCAGCGAGGATAAAGACGTGTTAGTTTTAAGACAAAAAATAGTTAATAATTAGTTATTATTTATATTTTTGAATTTGAATTTAAAAATAATTAATTATATACATCTATATATTCTATTTTAAGTTGGGAAGTTACCAATTTAAAATAGAAGATTTAAAAAAAAAAAAAAAACTGCCGGATCAAGTGGTACAACTTTTCAACGTTTAAGTTTTAAAAATTTGTAATTCATTTTCTTTTAAATTCTACTTAGGAAAAGGAAAAAAATGAAGGAGAAAAAGAAAAGAAAAAAGAGAAGGTGGTTTAAGAAGGAAATAAGAAAGAAAGAAGATGGCAAGAAAGATGGAACCGATGCCACTCAATTTTAGGACGATATAGAATTTTTAATTTGTTTTGAAGAAGTAAAAAATTTAAATTGAGATAATAAAAATAAAAAAAACTAACCTAACTCACCCCACTTGCACGCCCTCATCCCCTATTTTATCCCCACGTTCTCACCAAACACTCACCCCACTAATCACACACATTAACACACGATATACACTCCATACAAATGCACATGTATAATCATATACATCTCTTGGTATCTTCTTGATTAATCAGTGTTTGATATTATTGCTTATGCCGCATGTTATTTTAAGAAATGCTGAGGCTTGAAATGTTTTATGTTATTAGTGGCATTCAGTTTCCTGCTTTTACTTGCTAATTACATGCGGTATCAGTTTATATTGTTCAGTAATTAAGATGATATGCATTTTGCATGACTTTATTTTATCCGAAATGTAGCGTTTTTAGCCTCATGACATCTAAAATTCTGAATTATATGAATTTTGTATTTGTAGGTGGCTATCCAAAAAAGGAAACTTTTAACAAAAGTATGGTATGTAAAAGATACGTGCTCTATAATCAGTCTTATATTTTTCTATTTTTTAGCTACTCTTTCTTATATGACAAATTAGAGACTCATTAGTTTCTATTTCAACACCATAGTAGTGATCTCCAATTTTTTGATAAGGCATCAAAGGAATGTAGCCTTCCCGCTACTTTGTACTTTGGTTTTTCTACTAGAAGGATGGGTAGTAAGGAGGCATACATTTTTTGTACTTGGTTTGCCTTCTGCTTTCAATTGTTTTAATATGGGAGCATTTGCAATAAATGTATTTAGGATGTACATTGAGTTTTCATAAGCAATTATGACTTACGAGGATTTATATGATGATCGAATAGTTGTCAAAATAGTCATCAGGCCGACAAAAGATTTATAGCTTTGGTAATTTAAAGACAAAACTAATTATAGTTCAAGTAATTAAACTAATTATTATAGTTTTCATATGCTTATTTCTTATGGAGTAATATATAATTTTTTTTGGTCATACATGATCTTTACAATGGGTAAAAATATTATAGGTCGTGCACAACTAATTTGTCAGTATAATTGTCAAGGTATATTGTTCATGCTTAATTTAACTTTTTTCGTAATTTTTTTTCTTTTTTATTGTCTACAATTAATATTATATTTATCTTTTGTCACAAATATAATTAAGGAATCTGAAGTTTTCATAGATTAGATGTATATAAATATCTCACAAAATCAAAATGAATATTTGAAAAATCAACAAGCAAAATGGAGAACCCAAATACATGAAGGAGTTTTACTAAATTATTTGTGTAATGAATGATTGTGAATATATTATGTGTGTACAACATGAGCGTAGAATATTACAACAGAAGAAGTCATCTTTGTATTGATGCCGTAGCTATGAAGTAATACGATCGGGTAATCCTGCCAATATTTTTATGTCTAGCTGAATTTATGTAAGCAGTTACCCTATCTAAGATTGAGACAATGCTTTAATTCTATCTTCTTTGAGGACACCTTTTTTCACATCTAAATCTGGCAAAAAAGGCACCATCTTTGTACTTCATGACTAATGTTTGTTTATCTACTTTTTACGTTTCTTTTTTTCTTTTGTTCTATTGAAAGTTATAACTGGATCTTTTATTCCCCACATAGTATAATTTTTGGGTTCTTGCATACTTTGTTTTGTAGACATTCGTATATGAAGCAATCCACCTTTATCCTAATTTTATTCTAACAATATATAGAATTAGAAAAGTTTTATATATATACGCTAAAGATGTTTGCATAGGTAATATTTGACTTTGACATGAAATGAGAGTAAATTTTTTAACATGATTGAAAGATAACCTTTTCTTGAATTTTAATTAAAGATAATAGTTTTCATAGATAAAAACTATTTTTGCTATCTTAACCAATTAAAGTTAAAAATTATGTCCATTACTGTTCATATTTCACATATATATATATGGGAATTGATTATTATTTCGAATTTCAGTATAAAATTCAGAATTAGGTTTTACATCACCGATGTCGCTAAAATTTTATTATATAGATAATTAATTTTCATATTTCATATTTATCACTTTAAATATATTACGAGATACGATAAAAATTATTATTAGATTTAAATAAAATAATAATTTTTTATAATTATTTTGCTTTAATATATAATATAAATAATTGGTAACTTATATATATTTGGTAACCTTCAGGAGTGCATTTACATTAAATATAGAAAATCAATACAAAAATATGTTGCTTGGTAATCTTAGCCTGGAATCTATGTGTAACTTATGAACGAATTATTAAAAAATTATAATGATTCATTAATAAACCTCTGAATGTTAACACAAGATTACTACATAATTTAAGTTGGGAGGAAAATAATTTTCCTTTTGCTGTTAGCCTTCTTATCAGAGTTCGCGGATCAAAACTTTCCAGTTAATCTAATAATAGAAATTAAATCTGAAAACTCCGGATACATTGTATCCGCTTTTGTGATTGCACTTTTTAACCTTTGAACATTCAACAATTTATACAATGTGCAGGTTGATGAGTAATCAATTAGAAGAGAGAAAGAAATTTTGTCTAACATGCAAGTAGGGCTACCTTTTCTTCATAGACATTATATTAATTCAATCTTCTTTTTTTCTTGTGTGATAATAGTGAAATGTTGCAATAAATATTGTTAAGGAGTACAAAATGATTATTTATATTATATTAAAAGAGGCGTGATAGGCAAGGACAAAAGTGAAAAACTAATAAATAATCGTATGATAAAGTAATTAAAAACGCAAACACTATAAATATGGAACAAGAAAAATAAAAAGCATTTAAATTTTTTTTTTATAGTATTGTTAACAAATTGTAAGTATTAACTATTGTATCATGTCGAGGTGCTAAATATGTTAACATTCTCTCACGTGAGCTATATAACATTATTTTACAACAAACTGAATCTTTAAATGTTCAATAAATCTGTATATTCATGATTACACGTATCAACTGATCACGCATCGCGCGAGTACGTATACTAGTTATATAAATAAACGTAGTAGTATTTTTATGGTTCTTTCGTTTTTAATTTGAGATAGTTTTCCTTTTTATTTCTCTTGTTTATGAAATTATGGCTGTTTTATTTGTGAGAGCTAATAAAGTTGTCCCAATTTATCTATCTTTAATTATAATGATTGTAGTTCCAGGAGGTTGAAAATATGAAAACGAAATAAACCAGAGTATTTTTGGTATTATTTATTATTTGTTATGTATCTTGATATCTTAAGGGTTATATACTAAGCACTTGAATTAGTCGAAAGATGGTTCAGACGTTACTATTTTCAAAAAGGAAAAATGGGAACATGCCCACTTATATATGCAGCAAATACTCTGTCGAAGCAAAACAAGGTATTAATGGAGGTCCGCACAACGGTGAAGCATGTGGTTTTGTTCAATTCTCTCATTATATTCTAATGCATTTTTCGCGTATATATGTTACACATCTAAGTGAGATTCCAATTCCAGTCTCCCATAACTTTCATCTATTTCATTCATATCTAAGCTACATACTTGGTTGCACATGGCTCACTATTTTACTAGAATGCTGTTGCACAATTTTCAACTAATTAATATCATAAATTAAACATGATACAACTGTACAGATAAATATTAAGTAAACAGAAAAAGCAAAAGGCTTTCTATTTTGGGTACATTAATATCGAAATTGGAAACCTTCAGAATTCCCCCTCAAGTTGTGTCCTCCATAATTGGAATTGCAGGTGTCACAGATGAAATGAATACTTTAGAACATCCAGATATGGATGAAATACTGACATATCCAGGAGTTCTACTAGGCCACTTCAGATTTGTCTTGCATTAACTTTTATCCGTGATTTTTGCTACTTCGTGCTCTTTTAAATATGAAACAAATAGGAATTTAGCCCTTTCTAGCTCTGTAAAAGGAAGGAAAGAAGAAAAGGGTGGGGTTCATTTGGACAAAGAGCTTTTTTTGCCGCTTGTGCAATACATCCGTGTTACTTTGAATTAATTTATACATATAGCTGGTTGCCTGAACAACTTGAGTGACTCCCTCCTTTAGCATGTGCGTGCTGGAAGTTGCTTAATCATATTTGGGATAACAGACAATGCAGATACAATACATCTCAAAAGAAGACTATGATTATATTTCGTTTGCCTGTTTTTGTTGTGTCTCATCAAGAGTTGCAAAAAGAAAAGGAAGAAAGAAGTAAAGCAGTTACTGAAATTGAACTTGTCTCAACAAGTCTTCTCAAATGTTCTAACCATTATTCCATATTGAGCTTGCCCTAATAAGTCCCACTTTAGTGTTTTGAGATCTATCTAGAAGGTCAATTTGTTCATTATTTTGCTTCTTTGGATCAAATTAGAACAATAATGTGTAATTGCCCTGATGATCGGTAACTTTGTAAAGTTGGACCGAGTTTTTCTGCTTGAGTTCCTTATTTATGTTGTTGGCCAACATCCGGATGCAGGCCACGGTCCTCCAGATTATCGGATCAATTTGGGCCAAGGTCACGTTGAGTGTGAAGGGATAGGTGTAAACATACAAGAAGCCTTCCCTATGATCGGTGATGGACTCGTCAGGACCGGGGGCGAACACTTGCACCGGACGGTTATCCCATCCGGACCTGTTCGAGTATATCCTCGGTGATGGACGAAGGATATCGGAGTCCGGCGCCAAAATGGCACCTTTTTGGACGTTGAAGACAAAAATGGTATGTCTTTTTTTATATATACCAAAAGGGGCATTTCGTTGGTTATCCAACGAAATGTTAACCCCATTTAACATTTTCCGTCAAATGTTAATAAAAAAAAAATGCATTTCGTTACATAGTTGGCGAAATGCAATATTTTTTTTTTTTTAACATTTGACACCAAAATGTTAGCTCGTGTCAAATGTTTTTTAAAAAAAATTTGCATTTCGCCACATACCTGGCGAAATGCAATTTTTTTTTTTTTTTGTACATTTGACACCAAAATGTTAGCTGGTGTCAAATGTTAAAAAAAAAAAAATTGCATTTCGTTACATACCTGGCGTGTTATTTTTTTAATCCTTTATTTTGAATATAAATCTAATTCAATTAGATAAAAACATAGTTAAAAGATATAGAAGGAGTAGTTGTAAATTGGTGAAAGAGTAGTTGTAAATTGGTGAAACTTTAGACAGTCATAACTTTGCGCTCGGATATCCGATTTATGCAAAAAAAAATTGATTTTGCATATTTTTTCGAGATCTAGCCGTGCAAACTGTCGGCCGGGCCGATTTTCTAGAAAACCTCTTTTTTCCCTTCCAATTTTAATTTCCCCCCAAATTGGCGGGAAATTTTCAGTTTTCTTTACTTATAATATGATGATGCGCAATAGACTTCAACATAAAAATTTCGGAGTAATGTAGCTGTGAATGTCAATTTCACTTATGTGGTTTCAATTTTTGAAAATAAAGCTGACTAATTTTCTCGACATATAAAGTTCTATAATAACCTTACAAAAATATAACACTTAAACCTAAAGTTTCCAAAACTACTGCAGTAAAATACTGCTTTATACAAAAAATAATCTGTAACGTGTGTTTTTTTTCTAAGTTTCCTAAAATAAAATTATGAAAATATAAATTTTTGATGCAATTTTATTCTACTATACCCAATTTTTTTTTTTTTAGTTAGAAAACCTAGCGAAATACAAAAATAAAAAAAAATAAAAAAATTGCATTGCATTTCGTTACATCGAACCCCCTATCCGCAATCGGAGAAGGCTTCTCGACTTCGAATTCTTTGTTGTAGTTGGGTTTGGACGGTACTATGTCCAAAGCAGTGGGCTCAACGACGGTTTTTCCCTTGGGTTGTGAAGTTGGCTTGGCTCCTTGAGAAGAAACTGAGGGAACATCTTGGGAGGTGGTTTTGGTGTTGGCAGACATTTGGAAGAAATGGAAAAGGAGATCTAGTGAATTCGATAAGGGAGAAGGAATAAGTAAAAAAAAAAAAAAAAAAAAAAAGTGGAGCGGCAGTTGAAAGAAAAATTCAAAATGGCAAAGTGAGAGAAAAAACAAAGCAGCACTTTCAATCGAAGAACAGCAGATGAAAAGTTGACAAAGTTAGTTCTTACAATCAATGTAAGCAACAAGTTGGGGATGAGAACGGTTGAAACCAGCAAAAAATATAAGATGAAAACGATCAGAAGAGAAGTAGTAAGAAAGTGAAGAAGTAAAATGGTGAAATGAAGGGGTGCATGGCCTTATATAGGTGTGGTAACTGTAGCGGTTACAGAGGTTGGCCAATCGGGGGGTGCCACGTGTCCCACAATTAATGAGACGTGATTTGAAACGACGTGCGTTACGGCGGTTACCGAAGTCGGTTGTTCGGGATGAGACACGTGGCCGATGGCAGAGGGACGTGACATAACTGTTCTCGCCAAAATGAAAAGATAAGAACAAGCGTATGAAACCACCATTTTGGTGACTCATCCACTTTCTACGGTCTGGGAAGTGTGGGGACTATATGTATATGGTAAAAACCGGATGTATGCAAGACCGGTGAGACCGGGGTTCGGGGATAAGAAGAAATAGGCATGAGTACCGAGTCTTTCCTTCGAACTGATGGAATTGCACCAGCTGCGGCTGATCCGGGAAAAGTGAAGCAAATCCGTCTGGTTCGGTATCTCCGGACCAAACTCCGCGTCACAGCCAGTCAGGTGTCTCCATGACTGAGTTGATCGTGGCCGTTAGTCCGGTTTCTCCATGATCGAGTTGATCGTGGCCATTAGTCTAGTTTCTCCATGACCGAGTTGATTGTGGCCGTTAGTCCGGTTAATCAGTTACAAAATTACCACGCGTCAAGACCGTTCTGTCACATTGTACCGACGACCGTACGGGTGTTAGACCTTACGGCCCAACCTTATCCTTTGAGGGTTTTCTTTATGCTAAAAAGGTCTTATGTTGTAAACAAAGCCCATAAGGCAAAACTATATATAGGGGGCATTTCTCTACTTTTAAAGGTTAACTTTTTGAGATCTAGAGCATTGTAATAACAAATATATATCAAAATATCATTTCTCTCTATTTGGTCCGAATCAGTGGAATATTGTGGTCTTTAGCTTACTCTTCTAATATCATTAGCGTAAGCATCCATAACAATATATTCATTCGAGGCATTGATGCGTATATTCACGTACCCATATTAAAGCACGCAAATCCACAAATACTCTTCATAAACACAAAATAGATTAAAGTTACCCACATATCCTATACCTTATTTATAAATTCAATTTTTACCTAAATTGGGGATACACAAGTCTCCTACATTTATGTTTCTGGAGCACACCAGGTGTTTGACAAAATGTCAGTATTAGCCGTAGACTTCAGAGACAGGAGCTTTCCGGACAAGTCTCGAAGAAAAGAGCTTTTGCAGCCAAGGTTTTTGTGCTTCCTATTTCTTCAACATTTGTTTTTTCCCAATACAAATTATACTGCTCTATGATTAAGGTTTTTTTTTTTTTTTTTTTTGGTTTATTGTTGTTATACTTTGCATTTTTCTTATATTTACATTCCTAAAACTTGCACTGTTGTGGATTTCGTTTACCTAAGTTAATTTCGCTGTTTTGATGAGGAAAATTATATTTATCAGTTCACTTCAATGTCTTGCCATCACTTTAATGTGATAAAAATACTTTGACATGTTAAATCATTGAGACAGAAATTACAAAGAGAAAGAAAAAGTGGAAACATGAAAAAATATCTACATGAATTTAGAAGGTTAAAGGGTACAATGAGGATAATATCAAGTGGTTCCGACAATGCAAAAGGAGTTACCGTTCCAGCTTACATTCTCTGCACGGGTAATTTTTCAAAAATGAAAAAATATCTTATTGAAATATTTCACTCGCTCAATGAAAAGATGTATGGGAAGCAGAACCGACACCAATACATTATTGAGTATCTATTTTATCACATGTAATCTACTGTATCCTAGAGAAGCTTTTAAAAGGTAAAAATATGAAGGGGGGAAAAAAAAAGCTATCACACAGTCATATGGTTGAATTAGCTAATACATATTTCTTGCTGAGCAATCCACCAAGATATTCATCTACTTCTCAGTGACTTCTCCTTTGTATACTAAAAATTCTATTTGCAAATTACCTACATTACAAAAAACTTTTCCGTCCCAGTGTTGATGAAACGTATTTCAAATTTGCTTTTTTTTTTTTTTTTTCCTACCTTGGCTTGTAGAGAGATGTTGTACTTTTACTTGCGGTGTAATCTGTAAACCTTAGTTCAAGTTGGCTGACCTCTATTTGGCTGGTTAGTGATTAATTGGTCCTGATTCTCCCCTTTGAATGACATTCTCCAAGTTTATTCGTGATAAGCAGTTGTGAAAGATTTTTGTCTTTGTCCCCTCTAAATGCCGTACTTTTAAATTTTCCTGCACATACTACAATTCTTAATTTCTTCTAGAACAGTAAATCTTAATAATAGGTATGTCGATTGTTACCATGTACTTTGTATCGTACAATAGTTACAATGATAATCTAAGAAAAGTTGGAACCTCCTTTCAGATCACTTTTTAACGGGGGCAAGTAAAGTTATGCAGATCAAAAAGTTCTGTTCTCTACGAAGTAATCTCATGTTATATGTTTCACTGAAAAATAAGGTAATTTGTCACATAACCCTGCATTGTATCCATTCGTGGATACTCTTCATGCAGACTTTGTCGATGTCTTTCTTTCTTTCTTATCACCCTTTTCTGAGTTGATAAATTTATAACGGATGGGAAAAGACTCGCAAATACCCTCCACCCAGTATTGATCTAAAAATACCCTTAACCTATTTTTTTGGGTAAAAAATACCCCTCAAACTAACACCCTAAACTTAAGGACTTTTTTAAATTTAAAAAAGCCACGTGTCTTATTATGATTGGCCACATATATTATTTAATTTAAAAAATAAACCCCACCCACTTTTAAACTCAAACCCGTTACCCGACACGTTTCTTTTAACCACATGTTCAAAATCCACATTGCCATTTCCTGCAATTCTCTCTACCATTTGAAAGGTTAAATTAACAAGTTGATAAACTTAGTCAATCGCATGGCATATGATTCACCTTAAGATTAAAGTCTTTTAACAAACACTGACAATACTTCCTCAGTTCAGTCCCATTTAAGTATCGTAATTTGACTCAAAACTGGGTAACAAGACATATCTTTTTACGTAAACAGACAGTGAAATGAAGATAAAATTAACTTCTTGATGAATCTGACTTCAATAAGTACACTGGATGCTGTGTTGTGTTACCTAATTGCTAAGTGTAGGAGAAGTTTCTGGTAAGGAGAGCTGACATAGTATTTCATCGCAACCCAGAAATCTAGGATAATTAATTTGGGACAAGTAAGATGTAATTGCTTTATTAGCAGCAGTCCATGATAAGGTGCAGGTATCCCTAGTTTTGTATGGTGTTAGGAGCTACTGGGTTTTTATACCAGCTGGAACATTTTCGTATCTGGTTCTTATGCTCTATCGCTAGTTTTCTTGAAATGGCTCCTAGTGTTGTAGGAATTGGGTGTGGTTAAATGAAACGAGTCGGGTTAACGGGTCTCGGTTTAAAAGTGGGTGGGGTTTACTTTTTAAATTAAATAATATACGTGGCCAATCATAATAAGACAAGTGGCTTTTTTAAATTTGAAAAAATCATTAAGTTTAGGGTGTTAGTTTGAGGGGTATTTTTTGAGCCAAAAAAATAGGTTAAGGGTATTTTTCAGCCCAATAGCTAGATGAAGGGTATTTGTGAGCCTTTTCTCATACGTTAGGGGTATTTTTGGCTCTTTTCCGAATTTATAATTGCACTCATCAGATATTTTTCTAATGTGTCTTGCAGTACATGAGTACCAACTTTTTCAGTATAGCTCCTTCTATCAGTTTCTTCACTTCTACATTATACACATATACGACTACTACCAGTGGCATACGCAGGATTTTTCATAAGCGGTGTCACATTTTATATTGAGAATAATTAAATAATGCACTATAAAGTCATATTAAAGAAAGAGAGCACAATATAAATAAAGCACAACTCTGGTATATTACTATAACTCTTCTCACGAGTATTTATTTTTGGAATATATTTAAAATTACCTCAAAGTTACTAGTTTCAAAAAAAAAAAAAATAACGTCATTAAAAATAATATTTTAACACTTTTTATATGTATATAATGCACCAAACTATCACTAGAAAACACATCATTCATTTTATTCTGCAATTGTTTTAATCAATTTCGTAGGCCAAAAAAAAAATGAAAGGAAAAGAAAAAAGAAAAAAAATAGCACAACTAGAAAACAACAGCATCTTTTGTGAAAAATATAAAATTATCACCAAAGGATACAAAAATATCTATAGACTGAATGGTATAGTGCTTTTTTAACTTCTAAGAGGTTGGTGGTTCAAACCTCTCCTATCTAGATGAGGTGCAAATATTTTAAGTTTTAAGACTTCAAAATGAAGCTGTGTGGTTTCGAACTCAAGACCAGCTGAGCTACAACGCTCTTTATGTCCAGCAGTGTCATTTAATTCAATATATTCTTCTTCTTTTTTCTGCTTTTCAGTTTTATATACATATTTAGTGAAATTTTCAGACGAAGCAGTGTCATGTGATACCCCTCTGCGAAGGGTAAATCCGCCCCTAGCTACTACACATGTGTCATCTCTCTCTCTCTCTCTCTCTCTCTCTCTCTCTCTCTATATATATATATATATATATATATATATATATATATATATTATCCTCTTTGGATGTTTTTGACAAGGAAAATTATATGCTTCATTCTTTTCGTGTTTTTGAGAAGGGTTGGTCCCAAAACATCTAATGCTTTATTATCCACGTACATTAATCGGTGGCTGCTTTGAATTAGGTTCGACATCGGATGCCATAAATGAATCACAGTCCAATCTTTCAAAAAGTTCCAACTGTTGGTTACTATGGCCATAATCCTTCACTAATGATGCTTACCATTTCTATTCTTTGTGTCCTTAGAGTTTCTTGCAATACATAGGTTGTATAAGGAACAAGAAAATTACAATTAATATTAATCGGTTGCGCGCTAACTATCATTGAAAGTTCTTATCGATATATATATATATATATATATATATATTGGTCAGGTAAAGAGAATTCTCACCGATATTAATAAAGGTTGGGGTGCTCATTGTGAAGTTGTAAGGAGAACTCTGATTAAAGGCCTGGAATGATTGCAATTTGGCCTTAAGGAGAGGAGGTAAATTGAGTGCATATCATTTAGAATCTGGAAAATCAGTTTAACATGGAGCATATGGAAAATGCATTCAGCTTCTGATGCATGCTAATACATCCCTTGCTATCCCGTATAGCTTGAGGAAAAACATAATTACAAGCTCTTTAATTCCTTTTTGATACCAGTCCAATCTCTTCTACGTATAAGTTTGTTGGATAGCACTTTTTAATTGCATTTGAAGCTGAATTACTTCAACACTACAGTTTGTGAATCCATAAAGTGAAGCCTGTAATATTCTTTTATTTTTGTGAATTATTTGGTTCCTACTGTTTACCTTTTCCATCTATAAGCTAAAAATTCATTTGATGAGATAGCTTCTTTGTTATGGTAATTTTTCCTCCTATCTTTGCTCAATTACTGCACTTTGTTGTTGATAATCTCCATTTGTTGGGGTATATCTTAGTTTACTTTATTCTTTGGTGTCTGTTAATTGTTCTTTTGTTGTTGGAACCCCCAGCTGAAGCTGTTGAAACTGTGACCATGAGAAGAGATTTTTTCTTGGCCTGTGATCAACTATGATATTCTGTCATCTCGGAACTATCATCTACTTCAAACGATTCAGGACTCCTTCAACCCTTAACGATTTAAAGGGTGTGAAATAATATGTTTTCTCCTTTCCGTTTTCTTTTATGTGTTATTTTATCTGTTCATCCTATGTAGTTTTGGGGTCCCAATTTTTAATATGTTGTAATGCTCTCTCTGTTTTTCCTTTTTTGTATTTTCAGAATTTTTTCCTTATATATAAAGTGGATACATAATTCTCATAAACCCTCATTTGCTTTCGAGTCCCTTTCTGTTCACTTCGCCTGGATTTTCCTCATACTAGCAACAGCTCTAGATCTACAGATGGTGGACACAGATACTTTCTACGAAAACAAGGAAATTTTTCTCCGTGAACTCACAGCAATTCTTCCGATGTAATAAGTCTCTCTCTGACTCTTCGAATTCTTTTGAGTAAATTTTTATTGGTAGTATCTTTGTGGATCGAGTAACGTGATCGTCTAGGATATTGTAGTCCCATCACCGTCTGTGAATCACAACTTTGATTATTTTAGAGCAGTCTCAGCTTTTTTATGAGTTTTTCTATCTGTATGAGAGCAGTCTGAGCTTTTTTATTTGTATTGTCTTCGTGGATAGCCTAAAGCTATTGTCTAGGTACCGTAGTGCCAGCGCCCTCTATGACTTTGAAATTTGAGTATTTTCGGGACCGTCTAAGTACTGTAGTGCCAGCGCGTCTATGACTTTGAAATTTGAGTATACTATGTGGTTCGGTTCATATATCAGTTGTATTTCTTTGCATGTTTTGATTCATTTTGAAAACAACTGATTCAATGTTTTCAATTCTGAAACTAGGTCGTTCAATGTTTTGTTATGTTTGTCATCTTAATACTAAGCTGATAAGAGTGAGCTCTGTATATCTTTTAGTGTGAATTTCTTGCCTGGTCAGAAGTTTTTGGTACTTCTTACCTTAGTCCAATTTAATTTTAATTTATCTTTCTTAGTCCAGATTTATTCTCCTAAGCAGCCACTGCTCCTTTCTTTTCCTTTTGTTTTCCAGGTTTGCTCCTTTCTTCCTCTAAATTCCATTGTTTGCTCACTCTTGAAAACTTACAGGTAACCATTTCTTATTCTTGTGAATAGTTTCTTGCTGAATTTTTCTTATCATGCATTCTATCAGATCTGTAGACGATTTACAATTAAAAAGAATGAGGCTAAAGGAAGAACGTTTGGATTTTGTTGGTGATCTTGATGTGAGATGGGGACTACTAAGTGGCAAAATTACTTCTTGTGGAACTGAAGCATTACCAGCAGAAGCTTTTTCAATCTTCCACGTAAGCATTAGCCCTCAATTGTTTTTGGTCCAGACTTTTAGAAACATTTTTGGAATGACCTGATTGCTATCCGTGTGTTGCAAGAACTAACTTGAACAGTGTCATTTGCAGGTTCTTCTACGATAGGATTTCTGTCCGCTATTAAGTTCTCTTAGCATGGCAAAGTTTCACCATTGTAATTGGACATATGTTCTTATACTCTCACATAGCTATCTCACTGGCTATGCTGTACCATTAAATTTTACATCATTGCATCAGCTATTTCAGATTTTTGGAATGTAAATTTTCTAGTATATTATGAGCTTCAGAAGAGACTCTTTTGGACTCAAAAATTTTGTATTAGACAAACATTGGTTGTGCTTCGTTTAAGAGTATCAGTGCACCTTAATTCTGGAAGTCTTTATTGATGTAGGATGACGTTATAAGAAACGGATGCCACTGTTAGATCTCCACGTGTAATGATCACTATGTTGCTAGTCAATATAGAAAGATACATCAGGATCATTGTTTTAAAAGACAGTGTCAGAACTCGCCCCGTGGCTCGCCTCGGGGCAGGGCAGTGGCAAAACGTCCTGGGGCTAACGTGCGGGGCTTAGTTCCTATGAGGCTTACGCCCTAAGCGCCCAACCGTACGCCCTAAACACGCCTAACGCCCAACGCTCTGGGCTCGCCTAACAGTTCTTACACAAATTATATTTTAAATTCCTTAATTAAAATCATTCACCCTCATAATTGTTTAACAAAATAATGATACTTAATAGTTTTTCATCTATAGAAATAAAAGATTGGGTGTAACTCATATAACAAGTCGTAGTATTGGATATTTACTATTTGAGAACGTCGTGAGGGTGAATATCACTTAATTTTTTTTTTTTTAAAAAAACACATAGCGGAATTGTACATTTTCACTTGTCATTGGTCATAAGTCCTATGTATCAGAATTATCATATAATTTTTTTTTTGTTCATGAAGAAGTTATGTTTTAATTGTAATATTGATAAATTTTATTGATTATTTGCTTATAGGGAGATAAAATGAATAGTATGATAGTAATAGTGTTTTAAGAAACTGTGTTTTTTTCCGTGTTTGAAAGTTAAAATGTTAGAATTGTTTTGCATTTCATAATAGCTTTTATTTCATTGTATTGTTTATACTTGTAAAATTATGTTATATATAATTATAAGTTATAAGCGGTGTCTAATGGATTGTTTTGATCATTTTTTGTGAGGATCAAGCGCGCGCGCGCTCACACACACACATATACATATACATATATATATATAAATAAATAAATATATATATATATATATATATATATATATATATATATATATATATATATATATATATATATATATATATATATATATTCATTTATTTACAGTTTTCTTTTATTTTTTTATGTAATTTTCCTGTTTAAAAATATTTATTATAGTTATATTATTTTAAGAAATACTAAAAATTAAATACCCATGGGGCTTACGCCCCGTGCCTCGAGGCTTACGCTTCGTCGAAGCGTATGTAAAACGCCCCGCCTTTTAAAACACTGATCAGGATCCAGTCCAAATAGTCAACAAGATTTTGCTAGAGACTTTGCTCCCATTTGGATATAGATATTTTTTACACCCTCCGTCCCAATTTAAGACACGCGACCGCCAGTAACGACTTATGCATCCTTTTGGTGGGGCATCCACGGTTAATTTTGCCCATTCAAATTTTGAACAAAATATTCTATAAGCCGTTATTGACACACACATCTATACTACTTTTGAAAATTTTCAAGAAAACTATATTATTTTTGTTAATCGGTTAAAATAATAGATTGCTTTGGTCAAAGAGTCCTTTAATGCCTTCACCCAATTATCCTCCTTTTTTCACTTATCCAAATTCTTCACACCTAAATTGCTCTTATGGCAATCTTTTTAAGATTTGGAAGTCCAACAGAAATAAACATCGAAACCATTTTTCTCCTTCAAAATTGATATCTCCTGTGCAAATTGCCCTAGCTTGACTGCCACTTTGCAAAACATAGAATTGTCATTGTGTGAGTTCAACTCTTCTTATTTATATGTTTTAATTGTACTGTCAAAATTTTCAATACTATCCTTTTTTTCCCCACTATTAGTCGTACAGGTACCCAAAATTTATATATATACCGCTAAAGCTTCAAAAAAACCCATAAAAATATAATCCAAGAAAATGGGATTACAAAATCAATTAACTGATGTTTCTAGTGAATCAATCCCAATTTTACTAGTAACCCTTCTTGCTAATTCCTTAACCAATCTCCGTCCCTTTATTTTCACTTTCCTGCAGTTCCTTGGCTTATTGTCTTCCCAATTAAATCTGATACAAATTGAAACTGACACTTTGTTGGAATTAAACCAAGATTACTAATCCAAAGTTGTTTAGGATTGGTATTTGGTATTTGGTATTTATTTAATTCATACTTAGTTAAGATTTATTTATCTAGTTCATATTGGAATGGGTTTTCTAGTCCTAGTCTATTTTGATTTCTAGTATTATAAATAGGGATGCTATGTCACATATTTTTATTGTAGTGAGATTCAAGAGTTTTGAGTTACTAAGTAAAGTCTCCTACCTTCTCTCTCTAGTTTGATAAATTTCTTTTATATAGCCATTGTTGAATCTTCCGCTTGTGCTTATATTTTTCCTTTGCGTATTTTTATTTCCTTCAAATTGGTATCAGAGCCTGTGAGAGATCCGATCAAAGCCTGTGTGAGATCCATTCAAAGCCTTCTGCGAAATCCGACATATAAAGGAATATGAATATTCCATATTTACCAGATTGTCCTGTTTTTGTGTTTGATGGCAAAAATGATTTTGAGAGTTGGTAGCAATAGATGAAGATTTTTTTAATGTTGTTGGGCTATGGTCCATTATTGATAAAGGGTTCGTGGAAACCCCAGAAGGCACAACATTGACTGGTGAAGCAGCTACACAATTAGAGAAAAATATGCAATTGAATTATAAGGCATTTGTACTACCTCAATAGCAAAGTCCGATTGCATGTATATAACAAATATTTGCATGCAAAATCAGCAAAAAAAATATCTTGGACAATATTGGTGAAATCATATAGGCGTGCTGCAGATGTGAAGAGAGAGAAACTTCAAGAGCTTTGGAGACAGTATAAGTTGGCCCAGATGAAACCAACAGAATCTGTCAAAGATTTTTTTACAAGAATTATAAAAATAGTTAATGATATGAAGGCCAATGGAGAAGTATTGGAAGATGTTAAAGTTGTTGAGAAGATATTGCAGTCTCTAAGATTAGAATTTCACATTAAGAAAACAGATATTGAGGCAACCCAGGATCTTAATACGTTGAGAGATGATGATTGATAACGTCCAAATCCACTCCTCAAAGAGAAAGTGTACACGGTCGTATGCAATATATTTTACCCAACTATGAGTCGGGGTCGATCCCACAGGGAACAATATGCTAGGCGATTAAGAAAGTAAGGAACTTTCACCAACTAAGCTAAAGCCAAACGATGGATAATATTTTGGTTTTTGGAGAAAATTATAACTAATGCAAAAATGTAAACTAACCTAGAAAGGAAGTAAAATGATCAATGACCACAAGTTTGGATACAAAGGAAATTACACTCAAGTAACGATCCAATGTATTTCATGATTTTACAACTAAGAGCGGGTTTATGTTAATAGATAATGATTTCTAAAATCTCATTGAAAGTCTTCCAACCAAATCAATGAATTTCACTCTAAGCTTTTCCAAGCCTTAGAGTGTGATATTAGGCACAATCAATTTAACCTCAAGTAACTATCCTCTTCCGAGCTCAAGTTATTAGATGGGTTTAATGACCCAAATCCTTGTTAACTAATCTTTCCCAACCTAGATTTCCTCTTCCGAGCTCAATCTAAGTAAATGGGTGAGTCCTAGGGTTAGCTAATCCCTTTGGAAACATTCAAGAACGAGATTAATTAAAGAAACAATAACCCACTTCATTAGGAATAAAAATCATTCAATACATAAGCATAACAAGAGTTTCAAACCAAACTTTAATCAAGAATATTTTCATAAACAAGATTCAAGTATATAAATGAAATACTACACACTTAAATATTCAATACAAAACAAGGAATTGAAGAAAGGATTAAGAAATATCTCATTGAAGTGTTTCCAATCTTCGCCTCCAATGGTGTAGAACAACCCTAGCCTCCAAGCTTGTAAGAAAAATGGCCAAAGATGAATTTTTTTTTTGCCCTAAGCCTCTCTTTTATGCCCCAGATTTCAGATTTGCAATTCTGCTCGTTTTTTGCGAATCTGTCCCAGTTTTGACAGTTTTGCAAATCTGTCCAATTTAGCCTCTTTTTGACTTTATTTTCACTTGATTTCTTCTGATCACTTCTAAATCATATAAAATCAACTTATCAGACTCGCAGGTCACACTTCTTCTATCTTCGTATGTTTTGCTCTATTTTGCTCCATTTTGGTCCATTTTGCTCTGTTATGCTCTCCGGGCATCTTATCCTACAAAACAACATAAATACACAAAAAGTAACAACAAAAGTGCTTGAAGAGTCACAAAAGCTTAAGGAATTAGCATCGAATATCCCGTAATTTCACGGCTCATCAATGATCTAGAAGATGAATTGGTGGCATATGAGATGTCATTGAATCAGCAAACACATGAGATAGTGGATGAGACATTGCAAACAAATGATGAACCAAAAGATAAAGAGGAGTCATTGAGTCTGGCAGAAATAAATGAAGAAGGCCAGAATTTAGAAATTATGGAGAAAAGAAGAGAATGTAGAGGTAATTTTTGTTGTGGTATAGATGTCTTTGATTGCAATGCAGAATCCAATAATGTTCAATTGATTTATCAATGATTTCTGGGATAGCTAAAAAGGATTGATTGGGATTGATGCTCTTTCGGTGGAGGCTACTAGTGTTTTAAGTAATGAGATATGTAATAGACACGATTGGTCTATACAAGCTGGGGCAATTGAAAAAGGAATAAAAAAGTACCTACCATTATCACGCAAGAAAAATTATTTGAAGGTATTGAAGATGAATCTGGTGATGAAAGAAGCAAAAGAGTACATCAAGAGCAAGTTTTTAATTATCTGCCCAAAATTGAAGCAAAAATAATTAATGGTCCAGATCCACAATTGCCGTGCATGATTTTGGATATTGAAGATGCAGTCAATTTTGAACCATTATCTGAGATTGTATATTTTGAGGAGCTTGAAGAAAAATTATTTGTTAATGATACTGGTCTACCGCCTATTGAAAGGTCAACTAGAGTCGGATGGGCACGCAAGATCAAGTACAAATCAAGTGAAAAAGCAGATGATTTTAAATCAAGACGAGTTATTGAAGGATACAAAAAGAAGAACAAACATGCTCATGATATTTTGAAGATGGAGAAAGCCAAATTAACTTTGAATCTTGTTGAAGAGAAACTGAAGCTGACTAAAGATGGTGATAACGTCCAAATCCACTCCTCAAAGAGAAAGTGTACACGGTCGTATGCAATATAATTTACCCAACTATGAGTCGGGGTCGATCCCACAAGGAACAATGTGCTAGGCGATTCAAACAAGTAAGAAATTATCACTTTTTACGCTAAGCCAAACACTTGATAATAATTTGGTTTTTTGATAAAATTATAACTAATGCAAAAATATAAACTAATCTAGAAAGCGAATAAAATGATCAATCGCCACAAGCTTGGATACAAGGAACTCTCAAGTAACGATCCAATATATTTTATGATTTTACAACTAAGAGCGGGTTTATGTTAATAGATAATGGTTTCTAAAATCTCATTGAAAGTCTTCCAACCAAATCAATGAATTTCACTCTAAGCTTTTCCAAGCCTTAGAGTGTGATATCAAGCACAACCAATTGAATCTCAAGTAACTTTCCTATTCCTAGCTCAAGTTATTAGATGGGTTTAATGACCAAAATTCTTGTTAATTAATCTTTCCCAACGTAGATTTCTTCTTCCGAGCTCAATCAAAGTAAATGGACGAGTCCTAGGGCTAGCTAATCCCTTAAGAAACATTAAAGAACAAGATTAATTAAAACAACAAAGACCCACTTCAATATCAATAAAAATCATTCAATACATAAGCATAACAAGAGTTTTAATCCAACACTTGATAATGAATAATATCATAAACAAGATTCAAGTGAAAGAAGAAAATACTACACACTTAAATATTCAATACAAAACAAGAAATTGAAGAAAGGTTTAAGAAATATCTCATTAAGGTGCTCCAATCTTCTCCTCCAATGGTGTAGATGAAACTCTAGCTCTCCAATGCTTGAAAATATGGCCAAAGATTGTTTTACAAACCCTAAAAGAGTATTTATAACATTCCAAAACGGGAACAAATTGTGGACAAAAATGCCCTGCGTGCAGAACGTGCTGCAGCAAGTGTCACTCGCATGCACAACATGCTGCAGCAAGTGCCACTCGCAGGTGCTGCATGCATAATATACTGCAGCAAGTGTTACTAGCATGTGTTGCCAGAAAGTGCTGCTTGTTCTATTTTTGCTCCATTTTGCTCCGTTATGCTCTCCGGACATTTTATCCTACAAAACAACATAAATACACAAAAAGTAACACCAAAAGTGCTTGAAGAGTCACAAAAGCTTAAGAAATTAGCATCGAATATCCGTAATTTCGCGGCACATCAACACCCCCAACTTAAAGTCTTTCCTTGTCCTCAAGCAAATCAAAACTAAAATCTCGATGAGGATCCATCAATACAGGCCTAGGTAGTGCTACTATCATTTTCAAAGCACATTCTTCAACTAAGCACAACTCTCATAACTTTGGTTAGTACCAACAATTAGGCTACAAACATGTGAAACTTCAACCAAATAACTCCCTCATTTCAAGATACAATTTCAAAAATGCAATGGAGTTTCAAAACAATTAAGCGACAACATTCAAGCCTCAATAAGTGACTCAAAATCACTAGCTTACTAGACATGCTCATTTGACTCAATTTGGAATTTTTCGACATCACCAATCTATCGTAATCCATATGCTCTCACAAGAAAGAAAGTCCTAAAATCACTATATTCACAACAATAACACGAGGGACATAAACACAAAGTCACTCTCACTCAACAAAGAAATTCTAGTGCTAACAAATATCATCATACCATAAGCTTGCCCTTATTTTCAATCATCACTAACTCAAGAACATTCGGTTGGAAATCACATAGGGACTTTTTAAGCTTGTAATGTGGGCTTAGGGAAGGGTAGGATAAGTATTTGGGATACAAGTGACTACGCCCTCCTTGAACACTACACAATACCTTTTGTCTACTTTCCTCTTCATTTCAAAACATCACTCCTTCCTTTGCATACTAGTTTCCCCAATTATTCCAACTTCTTTTTATGCAACCATTTTCTTGATTTCCAATGTTTTTGTTCTTTTCCAATTCTTTTTTTTTTCATAAAAAGTTTGCAACCTTTTTGTATTTTTCAAATTTTCTTCCTTTTTTTTGACTTTTCCACAACACCAACCTTCACGACTTCTCAAGCAACACTAACACCCCTAACTTAGGCTTTTGGCCCCAAATTCACAATTTCATGTTCAAGGAGGGAAAGGTTCAAAAGAGAGACTTTTCATCAAAACGGGTTACGGCTTGTAATGTGGCAATCAAAGAAAAGGTCATAGGCTCGAATGGGGTTACTAGTGATATTATTTATGTAATGGTAGGCTATAAGGCTAAAGTGGCTTTTTCAAAAATCACAAAGATAGCCCAAGGTCATCTCTCCAACCAACATAATCAAGATTAGCATTGAAAGACTAACCGGGCAAGCTCTATATGATAAAAGTAAGCACAAGAATTATTCAACAACCACTCACCACACATGGCATATGAACTAGTCAAAATGGATCAATTCCACTTCCTAAGCAAGAACAAAATAAAGCAATATCTCACCATTCAAAGTAAACCCATCCAGCAGGTAAAGAGTCACAAAATGAGCCAAAAAGTGTCACAAAGATCATTCTCTCCATGCATCTTTCTTTTCATTTCACTTAAAAATCAGAGGGGTAAGCTCAATTGAATGCTTCACATTCAAGAGACTAGCTCTATTAGTACCAAACAAGTTAAGAGTTTCCACCCTCAAAAGAGCACTTACACCTACACTACAAGACTAATTCAAGAAGATAAGAAAGAAAATAAACTAATAAAAGTGACTAATTCACAACACGCCACAAGAACAAAATTTTTAAAAATTTAACCAAGTTCCATCTGCAACAACATCTATCCACAGTCACACCAAACAGTCATAAAACAAGCCCGATAAGGGCACACCATATCCATGCATAAGATAAAAGCCCGGCAAGGGCACAAAACAAGTATAAACAAAATCTAATGTGATTTTTGCCACCCCCAACTAAAAACATTGCAGTGTCCTCACTGCACAATGACAAAAAAAAAAAAAAAAGGACAGGTTTTGCTTTTTTTGCAAAAATTGGATAGTTTTGCAAAAACTGGACAGTTTTACAGAAATTGTGCAAAACTATCTAGTTGACAATTCTGCAATTTCAGCAGCTACTGGTTTGGGACAGTCCGGAATTTGAACCTGCTCAAATCAACTCCAAAAATTATGAAACTTTGCACATTAGTCAAAAATCATAAACTAAACTATTCTAAAAAATAAAATTTCATAAACGATTTAAATTTTTTAAAACGATGGGTTGCCTACCACCAAGCGCTTGATTTAATGTCGCGGCATGACGGTTACCTTTACCACTTTTCCTTCCATTTGGAAGATATGAATTTGCAACAAGATTCCGGTTATGCTCGTGAGGCGGTGGTAGGAAAGCAACAAGGACAACTCTCGGGTATCACATTTTGCACTTCTTGGCCCGTAAGTGAGGCATGCCATTTTGTCTTCTTGGCATAGCAAACTTCAAAATAAAAACGCTTTGATCTTCATCTTCAAAATTCTCATAGGCTCGGTTAGTTCAACTTCCATATCACTGACCAAGCACAATGTTGAAAAATGGTTAGAATGAGGTCCAATACGCTCAAATTCCAAACTTGCATGAATTTTGACATCCTCACCCAAAAATGAACTAGAGTCTTCAAAAACTATTTTATGAACTTTTTTATGCAACTCTAGTATCATTTGTTCAACTTTGGCATCATTCACTATTTTTGGGTTAGTCGGTTAGCAATTCACCATTAGCTCATGAAAATTAATCTTGACCTCTTCTTCATTGGAAACCAACTCAAAATCACAATCTATGGCCCTTTGATGTTGAGCATCACATGCCTCAATCTTTGCATTCAATTCGGCCTCCAATTTTCGGATAGCAATTTCAAGTAGCTCCACTTCTTGACTTTGCTCAACATGCATTTTTAGAAATTCTTTCATCATCCGTGAAATGCCTTCACGGTGATCTCCATAGGCTTCAAATTATTGAGCTTGATTCATTAGCCAATCTTGGCTTAAAATTTCTATTTTGTCAAGTTTTTCTTCATTGTGAGAGTCGTCCAACTCTTGTAAAAATCCATCCATGGTGAGATATACCTTTTGGATAGTTTCATCATCTCCATGTTGAACTTCTTCCCACAATTTGGTCAAGACTTGCCCATAGTTTTCATTCCTCACCATTATAATTTTCAAAATTTCCTCAACTTCTTCTTTTTGAGAATTGGAGATTTCTTCTTCAAGGTTTTGCTCTTCTTCAAGTTGAACCACTCCTTCACTTTCACAACTTTTGTTGTGGTCCCAAGAATTCTTGGGCTCATCTTTTAAATGTGAAATCTCTTCTTCAACCATTTCATTTTGAGGAATAGGCACATCCATGAAAATTGAAAAATTTGCATCCTCAAGTGATTTGTTCATTTCCAAAATGGATTGCCCGACGAGTTCTTGCTCCTTCTCCCTTTCCTGATCAAAGTATGCTTGGAGAAATTCTATGACACCTTCATATCCGGTACTTTGCCCTTCGTTTGCCATACCATTTTTCCTATCAAACTCAAAAGCACAACTAGTATTTTCGTTAGAACAACTTGGGGGAGGGGACGGAAAATAATTAGGACAATCACTCTAATGTCCATTTTGATCACCACATATATTACAAATATTCTCATCATAGGATTGAGACGGTGATACGCCCAAATTACACCTTTAATATCACGAGTAAGCGGTCGTTGTCAAATATAGAACCCAACAAGGTTGGGGTCGAATCCCACAGAGAATACGATGAAGAAGAATACTTAATAAGTGTAACACCCGACTGTTAGTCTATATTTTCAGGGGAAGGGACATATAATAAAAATTTGATTATAGTTTGTTTATTAAAAACTGAGAATGGTTATAGAATGTAAACAATTGGTAAATGGGACTAAGGTTGTGGTTCCATTGGAGAGTAATGCGTTTGGGTGTCAATTCAACTTAATTTATATACCTAGGTGCATTAAGCCAAGGGTCACGCGATTCTTGCCAAAAGTTTTCCAACCAAATCAGTAAATTTCATCCTAAGCTTTTCCAAGCCCTAGGATGTTTTATAAGAGAGCACCCATGTAGCCTCAACTAGCTTTCCTATTCCTAGCTCAAGCTATTAGATGGATTTAATGACCCACATTGTTGCTATTAACTCTTTTCCTAACCTCTACTTTCTTTTCCAAGCAAAGTAATGGTATTAAGGCACAAGTAATGTTGTAAACCATCACAAGACATTGATGCTTGAAGAGTTAATAGAAAACACCATTAGCATACAAACATAGTATGAATATGAAACCCAATCACATAACTAACACATTGGATACCACAACTTTAGCTGAAAGATTAGCTACTAATATTCATTAAAAGTAAAGCAATAAAGTAAAATGTATTCATAAATCTTACAAAAGTGTTGGATGAAGAAGATGACAAAGCTAAAAGAAATCTCTTAAATGCTTCAACAACCAACAGTAAATGACTCCACAAGAGTCTATGCCAAAAACTGCAGGATAAAAATGAATCCAAAACCCTAGAAAATCTATTTATAGCATGTCCAAAACGGGAACAATTTCCAGACAAAAATGCCCCTGTGCATCAGGTGCGTTTCGCACATAGTGTCGCATGTTCAACTCGCGAGTCCCAAGTTTCACCAGACCATCGCAGGTGTCGCATCTTTAGTTATTTGTTGAGCAGCATCCGCGACACCATCCGCGATTCGCATGTTACACCTGCGAGTCGCAGGTGGTGTCACCTGTGGTGTCTTATTTGATCCTCTCTGTCAACAAGTGTTGCACCACCTGCGACTCGCATGTGGTACCTGCGATTCGCAGGTTGTGCCATTGTTCAGTTCTGCTGGGTTTTTGCTTCATTTTGCTTCGTTTTGCTTCACATTGCTTCAAGTTGCTTCCGGCACATGTTATTCTACAAATTGACACAAAAACACGAGAAACGACATTAAAAGCACTTGGGGATTTGCAAAAGACTAAGTAATTGGCGTCGAATGAGCCGTAATTTCACGACTCATCAACACCCCTAAACTTGTACTTTTGCTTGTCCTCAAGCATTTAAAACAGAACTACAACATATGCCAATTGCTAGGTACTACAATGATGATCGTGACCAGTCAAAACATAGTTATTCAAAATACGAGTTCCCCTCCCTCTTGTTGCGAGGCATGGTGCCTTTCCTCAAAAGGTGGGAATTAACCAGCTGCTGCATTTGATGACACAAGGTTACTCTATCTTTAAAAGAAAAGGCTTCAAATGAAGCGTCAAGAAGTAATTCTTTCGTTGAGCCTAGTAATCCATATGCCCTCACAAAAAGACCAAAGAAAGTCCCACACACACATATTCACGAATAGCAACTGGGACAACAGACGAATAAGGAGAGAACCGCTCACACTCAGAAAAGAACAAGTACAAGTACAAAAAATGTGGTGCCATAAGCTTGCCCTTTAAGTATTTCTCCACTAATGTAAACACACTTGTTCAAAATCAATTAGGACTTGTGGGTCATAGCTAAGGTTCGGGGTTACGGTGGAGTGAAATTTGGGTAAGAGTGACTTGACTTCTCCCTAAGCATTTTCGAGCACGCTCCCTTCACCTAATCCGTACCTTCTTCAACATTTAAGCATTATCCGTCAATTCGTGACTCCTTTTGCCAATATCATTATTGTTTCTCTAGTTTCCCCACTTATTCCTTACGTCACAACCATTATTCACACCCTTGCTTTCACTGCTAAATCTACGATTTATATGTACATATACACACCTTTCTTTACACAAATATCTACATATACATTTTTTTTAGCTACCACCCCCAAACTTATGCGTTTTAGCCTATTGTAGCGTATTCGATTTGCTTAAGGAGATAGGGTGCTAAAAGGTGGATATGGTTGTAATGAAAGAAAAGAAAAACAAAGTTACGGCTCAAAAATGGGTTAACTAGGATATCAATGCAATGGGTAGGAGTTTTTAGGTTCAGTGGCGGTCCAAATAGAGCCTAATATCCTTTTTCAAACAAGTGTAGTTTAGTATTTCGCCTTGAGATACTTTCTGGGCAAGTTCTAGATCACAATTATGCACAAGACTAGAACAATAACCTTTCACGCACATGGCACATGGATTACTTTGCTAACTTCTAACTACTTCTCAACCCATCATTCTAGACTTGCAAAACATTTGTGTGTCACCAAATGAGTCATGTTAGTATTATTCCCCCCCTTCTGAGTACAAATGCAAGAATTTTGGGAGGGGTGTTATGAAAATACGATGGAAAGGCGAAACAAGAAAAATTTATAAACCGATCAACCATCACTATTATACTTGGCAATGACAAAGTACAAGTGTACAAACTTAAACATGAGCTATCCTAAAACAATAAAAATAAACATATGCCGTGTGAGCTGTCCTACCCCCAACAAAAGGACTATGCAGTGTCCCCAATGCATCAAATGTAGTACAAGGGATGAGTAACTCACGATGGACGCCTGGCGTCCGATGGTGTCTGATCAGCAGGGAGGACCTCCAACGGAGGTATTATCAATAGAAGCGTGGCAGCATCACCCTCCCTCCCGGGTGTCAATATCTCAGGCCCCACAGACGGGGGCAATCGTGTGTCAGCAGGAGGAGCGGTGGATGAACTGGCCTCACCCGCCCTCGGGGGTCGAGATGCCCCCCTGGATTTTCTGCTTGCCTCTAGGGACTGCTGCATCGCCACATATGTGTCAATCTCATCCTCAGCGATACCAGCAGCCCGGGCGGAAGTACGTGCCTCCTCAATAGCTGGGTCAACCTCCAGCTCCTCATCAAACTCTTCTTCACTTTCTTCTTCCTCTTCTTCCTCTTCGTCCTCGGTGTCTTCTTCCTCCCCAGTTGGCTCCACCACCCCTTTTCCCAAAGGCATGGCAGGCGCTGCGGCCCCAGTGGAGAATAAGGTGGCACCAGAAGGTAGAATGGGTGCACTGAGCTCAATTTCGGGGACCTGTAATACTCGAATGTCCTCCTTGACCTTAGCTAGGTCCGCCCGAATGGCCGAAAGGCCGCCTACACTGCCCCCCTCAATCTGCTCCAACCGACGATCAATGCGGCGAACATGCTCCTTAATTTTGTCCTGCTCCGCCCTAATATCTGTGATCGCCTGAGTGTAGGGTGCCATGGCTGCCTCAATTGCCTCCTTCACAAAATTGGGAAGCCTCTGAACCAACCAATTAACTTTAGCATCTACTGCCCGGAGTACTCGCATACCCTCGGTAAACACTCCACGGGCTGCTGTGGTGAATGGCGGAACCGTGGCAGTGGGAACTGAAGTGGAAGAACTTGGAGGGTCAGACCTCGGTACTTGAGGGGCAGTAGTAGGAGATGTCTCCTCCTCATCGGTGGCCAAGTCTTCGGGATCAAGAATATGAGCATCAAGTGTTGTTCCCGAAGCTCTGGGCTCTATGCTCACCCGCTTTCGCTTCCTAGTCCCCGGTTCTAATTTAGTGTAATCAATCGTTTGATCAGCCGGTAAATTCCTGTCCACCCGAGGAATATCACGAACCTCTTTCCGGCGGCATAATGTAGTGATCAAACAAGGGAAAGGGAGCGATGTGTTCTTTTGAGTGGACCTATTCTTGATCTCGTCTCGGATAATTACCCCCACATCGACAAGGTACCCAGACATGAGTGAAGCTATGAGAATACATTTGGCAATAGGTATGTCAGTGCTATGCTTGGAAGGACTCACCCGCGTTGATACTAAGGATAACCAAAACTTGGCCTCGCGGTTGAAAGTGTTCTTTTCAATCGGGACAGACGGATCCAGCCATGGTGGAGTCCCTGAGGCAATCACTGAAGCTACCCACTCGTGTTGCTCCTCCGGTTTTTCCATCTTCAATTCATATTCATAACTAACCGGAGGCCAACCTTCAACAGGGTCTGTTTCGCTGCGCTGCTCATATAGGATCGATGTTATGGTATCGGCAGCACAATCAATCTCCTTCCCCCGAACCGGAACCCAACAGAGGTGCTCCAAGTTTTTCTTTGGTGTGCGGCGCGTTCTCTTTGCATTCAATGTAGCCGCATAAGCTGCGTAGAATTCCATTACCAAGGCCGGGCAGTATTCAGCAGGCTGCATGAAATAGGTCCATCTCAAGGCCTCAAGCTTGCGAATGATGCCCGAGCATTGATCTTGCAGCCCCTGTAGAGTGACCCTCTTTTCGACAATGAGGCCCTGGACTGGATTCCCTTCATGTTTAATTGTATTCCAGGTCTTATACAGCTCCCTGTATCCAGGCACGGTGAACCGTTGCTCCATTGCCTCCCTTCGTTGACCTCTGGTGACGGCATCCTCGGGCTCAGGAGAGGAAGCCTCATGTGTCCCCTCTTTAGACTGGGGGACGGGATCAGCCGATGCCTTTTCTTTTCTTCTAGAAGAGGAGGTTTGTCGTGTTGCGCGTGTTCCTCTACTTTGAGGTTGATTTGATCGAACCATCCTGCACAACATACAAAGATATACCCATTAATTATGGCGTTCGTTTAGCAACAATAAAGAGGTATATGTAAGGAGAAGAAACAAAAACAAAGTATTTAAAGGTGGCACCACCTGCGAAACATCACATGCGAATCGCATGTGTGACTCGCGACTCGCGGGTAATGTC
This sequence comes from Lycium barbarum, assembly GCF_019175385.1. Taxonomy (NCBI): domain Eukaryota; kingdom Viridiplantae; phylum Streptophyta; class Magnoliopsida; order Solanales; family Solanaceae; genus Lycium; species Lycium barbarum. Next base: position 106,203,653 of record NC_083346.1, on the reverse strand, counting down.
GCGGATGATGCCAGAAACTAGTTATTCACTGTCATCACCTGCTGCAGCAGGTGCGATTCGCATGTCAAACATGCGAATCGCGGATGATGCTCGCAGGTGAGACACTTGATTTCATTCTTTTTTTTTTTACGCAACACAGATACATACACTCAAGAACATATTTACGTAACTTTGTCCCTTAAGAGTGCTATCACCCCGTCTATCATTGGGAAAGGCTATTCACTTACTCGCACCTATGTTCGATGGTTGTTCCTCAAAACAGACAATGACATTTTGTAATTAAAAAGGCATCATGGGTCCTATTTCACAGGTAATGTGCCATGGGTACTCAAGAATTCCCCATTTTGGCGAATGGTCATGTTTCCTCAACATCCAAACATTCAAAGGGTTATTTAGGAATTTAATCAAATGAGTTGCGAGCGAGCCTGAACTAACAATTCTTACAACAAATGGGTACTCAAGAATTCTCTAGTAGCTATCTCATTCGTCATCAACAACCAATTCCTAGAAGGACTAAACAATCATGGGTACTCAAGAATTCCCCATTTTTCATCAATTTCCAAAAGCCCATTTAACACATAAGATGAATCTACCCAAATAACTAATTACAAAAAGTGGAATGGCATGATAATGACATGTAATTGAGCAATTAGTCGATACCATGTAATGTAAAGAAGAGAGCAGTCGACATACCTTAAGAGTAGATGAAAGTAGAAAACTTTGAAATCCTTTGTTTTTAAATAAGAGGGAAGTTAGGGTTTTGATGTGTGATTAAGGATGATTGTAGTGAAATGGCAATTATGGGGTGATATAGGAGTATTGAAAGAGAAGGGGGAGAGGGAAAGTGAAGATTATAACTGATGAAAAACAGTTATAATCTTTTATTTAAAAAGAAACGAATCGCGTCGGGTCGGGTTAACCCGCGACTTTTCACTTACCTGAACAACATGCGACTCGCGGATGATGTCGCATGTGTGACATGCGAGTCGCATGTTGTGCCATTCCATCGCATATGCTGACAGAGAGTGTGGCTCTTATGGACTGAATTTTGGCATCACCTGCGATTCGCAGGTGAGTTCGCGGACATGACATGCGAATCGCGGATGATGTCGCATGTCATGTTTTTTTTTTTTGTTTTTTTTTTGTCCTCCTCAATTTGCATTTTTCAAACTCTTCTTCGTTGTGCACACACTTGGACACACATCAAAAACATCACCAAAGTAAAAAAAATAAAAAAAATAACAATACATGAAAATAAAACTTGGGTTGCCTCCCAAAAAGCGCTTGATTTTACGTCGCAGCACGACGTTGATACCTGTTCAGCCCTTTCATGGCTCATTGAGGAGGAAGACCTCAATAATTTTTGCTTCATTCTGAGATCCCCAGTAATGTTTCACCCTTTGCCCATTCACTTTGATTTTATTACCACATGGGCAAACAAATTCAATTGCTCCGGATGGGAACACTTGTGCGATTTCAAACGGGCCGGACCATTTGGATTTCAACTTTCCAGGAAACAACCGGAGCCTGGAATTGAACAACAATACGCGATCCCCGATGCTGAACTCTCTTTGCAAGATCTTCTTGTCATGAAAGTGTTTCATGCGGGCCTTGTAGAGTGAAGAACTCGCATATGCCTTAAGTCGAAATTCATCGAGTTCGTTAATATGCTCCAACCTCAAGTTTGAGGCATCACCCCATTCTAGATTCAACTTTTTCAAGGCCCACAATGCCTTATGTTCGAGTTCCACCGGAAGATGACAAGCTTTTCCAAATACCAGTTGATATGGAGACATGCCAATTGGTATCTTGTAGGATGTTCGGTATGCCCATAGAGCATCATCCAATTTCCTTGACTAATCAGTCCAGTTAGCATTCACTGTTTTGGAAAGGATGCTCTTAATTTCTCTATTTGAGACCTCAACTTGGCCACTTGTTTGGGGATGATACGGGGTGGCAACTTTATGCTTAACCCCATACTTCTCAAGAAGAGTCTTGAATAATCGATTGCAGAAATGAGAGCCCCCATCACTAATGATTGCTCTTGGAGTTCCAAACCTTGAGAAGATAACCCTTTTCAAAAATGCAGTGACACTTCTTCCTTCATTGTTGGGGAGCGCGACGGCTTCCACCCATTTGGATACGTAGTCTACTGCCACAAGAATGTACTTGTTGTTGTAGGAGCTTACAAATGGGCCCATAAAATCAATGCCCCATACGTCGAACAATTCAACTTCGAGAATCGGTGTCATTGGTAGCTCATGCCTTCTTGCTATGCCCCCATGTCTTTGACATTGATTACAAGCTTTCACAAAGTCATGAGCATCTTGATGGATTGTAGGCCAATAAAAACCACTCTGAAAAACCTTAGTCGCCGTTCTTGAGCTACTATGATGTCCACCAACCGGTGATGAGTGACAAGCTTCGATGATGGGCATCATTTCTACTTCGGGTATGCACCTCCTTATGATGTTGTCGGCGCAAACCCTTAATAGATATGGCTCGTCCCAATAGAACTTCCGGGCATCACTCAAAAACTTCTTCTTTTGGTGGAAGTTCAAATCCACCGGCATGATGTCACTTGCATGGAAGTTAGCAAAATCGGCATACCAAGGTATCATGTCATGCGACCCCGCCATTACCTGCTCATCCGGGAATGACTCATTGATTTCTAGGCCATCCAATGGACGTCCACCCTCTTCAAGACGAGACAAGTGGTCCGCCACTTGATTTTCACACCCTTTTCTATCTTTGACTTCAAAGTCAAACTTTTGCAAGAGAAGGACCCAACGTATCAACCTCGTTTTTGCATCTTTCTTTGTCATGAGGTAACGTAGGGCTGCATGATCGGTGTGAACAATCACATGAGTGCCCAAAAGATACGCCCGGAACTTCTCGAAAGCAAATACAATAGCCAGCAACTCTTGTTCTGTGACAGTGTAATTCATTTGGGCATTGTTCAGAGTCTTGCTTGCATAGTAAATTGGGTGAAAGATCTTATCACGCTTCTGGCCAAGAACAGCCCCCATGGCAAAGCCACTTGCATCACACATAAGCTCAAAGGGTTGAGACCAATCCGGGGCAATGATGATAGGAGCCGATGTGAGTCTCTCTTTCAGAACCTCAAATGCCTTCAAGCAAGCATCATCAAATACAAACTTCGACTCCTTCTCCAACAGCTTGCATAGCGGGTTGACTATTTTCGAGAAATCCTTGACAAATCTTCTATAAAACCCAGCATGTCCAAGGAAGATACGAACACCTTTAACGGAAATTGGAGGGGGAAGCTTAACAATAACCTCAATTTTAACTTGGTCGACTTCAAGCCCCTTTTCTGAAATCTTGTGCCCCAAGACGATGCCTTCTCTAACCATGAAGAGGCACTTCTCCTAATTCAGAACCAATTTGTCTCTTCACATCGTTTCAATACTTGGGAAAGATTCTGCAAGCATTCATCAAAGGAATCCCCAACTACGGAAAAGTCATCCATGAAGATTTCAATGGACTCCTCAACCATATTGGAGAAAATAGACATCATGCAACGTTGAAATGTTGCGGGTGCATTGCATAACCCAAAAGGCATTCTCTTAAAAGCAAAAGTCCCATAAGGACAAGTGAAGGTAGTTTTCTCTTGGTCCTCGGGGGCAATGGTGATTTGGTTATACCCGGAATACCCATCAAGGAAGCAATAATAATCTCTGCCCGCAAGCCTATCAAGCATTTGGTCCATGAATGGCATTGGGAAGTGGTCCTTTTTGGTCCACTTATTCAGCTTCCGATAATCCATGCAAACACGTCATCCGGTAACCTTGCGAGTGGGAATCAACTCATCTTTATCATTCGCAACCACGGTGATTCCACCTTTTTTTGGCACGCATTGAACCGGACTCACCCATGAGCTATCCGAAATGGGGTACACAACCCCGGCATCTAACCACTTGATTATCTCAACTTTTACGACCTTTTGCATGGGAGGATTTAACCTCCTTTGATGTTCAACGCTTGGCTCACAGTCTTCATCAAGCTGAATTTTATGTGTACAAATACCGGGTGGAATCCCTTGAATATCCGCAATACTCCACTCGATAGCTTTTTTGTATCTTCTCAAGATCACCATCAACCTCTCTCTTTGCTCATCCGTCAACCGGGCAGATATAATCACAGGCAATGTGTTGTTGAGTCCAAGAAACTCACACCTCAAATGTGAAGGAAGAGGTTTGAGTTCCAAAGTATGAGGCTCAATAATTGAAGGTTTTGCAGGAGGAGTTGCTCGGTTTTCCAAGTCAATATCGAGTCTCTTTGGATTGAGGTGGTAAGACCCCATTCCAATCAGTGCATTGACCATCTCCTCAAATTCTTTTTCGTCGTCCCATTCATAATTCATTATCGCCGCAGCCAACATATCACCTATATGCTCATGTTCTATGGTTGTCTCCATTGCTTCATCAATTGTGCAATAACCGACACAACACTCATATCAGCCGGTTGTTTCATTGACTTGCAAATATGGAAAGTGATCTCTTCATCATTCATTCTAAATTTCAGATCACCTCTTTCCACATCCACGAGGGCACGCCCTGTGGCTAAGAATGGTCTTCCCAAGATTATGGGAACTTCAAAGTCAACTTCACAATCCAAGATCACAAAATCGGCCGAAAAAATAAATTTATCCACTCTTACAAGCACATCATAAAGAATACCAATGGGTTTCTTTACAGTTCTATCCGCCATAAGTAATCTCATCGTGGTAGGACGGGGGGTGCCCAATCCCAACTTGTTGAATATAGAAAGCGGCATCAAATTGATGCTTGCTCCAAGATCACATAAAGCTTTAGCAAACTTGTATTTACCGATGGTGCATGGAATTGTGAATGCTCCGGGGTCTTCTTTTTTGTGCACCAAAGCTTTGGTGACGATTGCACTACAATGATGAGTGCCCCCCTAATGTTTCACTACCAGGACTTCTTCTTTTGGTGACGAGATCTTTCATGAACTTAGCATAACCGGGCATTTGTTCAAGTGCCTCAACCAATGGAATATTTATTGAGAGATCCTTTAATCGTTCGATGAACTTGAGGAATTTTCCATCTTTCGCTTTCTTTGCCAATCGTTGGGGAAAAGGAGGGGGAGGCCTCATAACGGGCGGTGAAGCCCTTGGTACCTCCTCTGCCGCTTCCTTGCTTTTTGAGGCATCATTGATTTCCGGAAGGTCCTTGTCAGCGATGATTTCTTCAATACCAACCCGCTTATTCGTTGGGTTTGCTTCTTCTTCAATAACCATGGGTTCTTCAACCATTTTCTCTTCATCACCCAACACATTCTCTTTCACCAACGCATTTTCCCCAATTGTTCTGCCACTCCTAGTAGTAATTGCGTTGCATTTATGTTCACCATCGTTCCTTGGGTTTGCAACTGTGTCACTAGGGAGTGAGCCTTTCTTCCTTTGGTTTAGGATAGCCGAGATTTGGCCAAGTTGAGACTCCAATTGTTTAATGGAGGTGGAGTGTGAACTAACAACTTAACCCATGGATTTGACCTCATCTCTAATCTCCTTGCAAAAGGTGTCGGTGGATTCTACTTTCCTCAATACCCTTGACAACATATCTTCAATTTTTGAACTAGCGGGGTCGCTATTGGGCGGTTGACCAGAGCTTGGTTGATTTCCCTTCGGAGGGATATACGGATTTGTGCTCCGATGATTGGTGTAATTGCTATTGTAACCCCCTTGGTTGTTGTCACTATTATCTCTCCAATTAGAGTGACCTTGTTCTTTGTTCCAACCTTGATTCCCTTGACCTTGCCGCCAAGATCCTTGATTCGGACCTTGGTAGTTTGGACGGGAACCCTCCTTTAGATTGTTTACATAATTTGCTTCCTCATCATACATTTGGAAACATTGCTCATCCGGAGGACCCCCTTCACAGGATTCTACCGCGTTCACCTTTTTGTTTCCGCCACCCATGACATGTTTTGTCAGAAGGTCCATTTGGGTGACAAGTTTTGCCATGGACTCATCTCTCTCTTCCTCCTTCTTAATCATCTCACGAGTGAGCACATGTTTGGAGGAACTTCCTCCACCCACTTCCGAATCCCTAGTGTGTCATGCTTCATTAGTCTCGATCAATTTATCCAACAATTCACAAACGGTGGCATAAGAATTATCCATAAGAGACCCCTCTGCAATGTTGTTTGCCACTGATTTGTTTACCGAATCTAGAGATCTATAAAATGTTTGTAGAAGCACACCATCGGGCAACCCATGCTTGGGACAGCTTTTGACTTTCTTTTTAAAACGAGTCCAAGTTTCATGGAGAGCCTCATCAGGAAGTTGACGAAAGTTGTTGATTTCGTCACGGAGTTGTAACATCCGTGATGGAGGGAAGAACTTCTTGAGGAATGCTTCGGTCAGTTCCTCCCAAGTAGTGATGGATCCGGAAGGAAGATCATCTAACCAAGTTGTGGCTTCCCCCGTTAGAGAGTACGGGAAGAGCCGTAGCCTGACTGCTTCAAGTGAGACGCCCGGATGCACATTGGTAGAACAGACCCCAAGAAAGTTCCTAAGGTGCCTATTCGGGTCTTCTTTGGGTAGACCACCGAACAGGCCCTTAGTGTTGAGCAGGTGCAGCATTGTGTTGGTTATATGGAAACTCGAGTTTCCAATTAAAGGTGGGGGCTGAATTGCAGCTGCATAGCCTGCCCCCGCAGCTTCTTCACCAACCGCTACTGGTGGATTTTGGACAGGGATACCATCCTCATCCATAATTCCTGCACAACAAACAACAACAAAAAGGAAATAAGAAAAGAAAATAAAGACTAAAAGTAAAGTTTTACACCAGTTAGTAAATTTCTAGACCGTATTCCCCGGCAGCGGCGCCAAAATTTGATACGCCCAAATTACACCTTTAATATCAGGAGTAAGCGGTCGTTGTCAAATATAGAACCCAACAAGGGGTCGAATCCCACAGAGAATACGATGAAGAAGAATACTTAATAAGTGTAACACCCGACTGTTAGTCTATATTTTCAGGGGAAGGGAAATATAATAAAAATTTGATTGTAGTTTGTTCATTAAAAACTGAGAATGGTTATAGAATGTAAACAATTGGTAAATGGGACTAAGGTTGTGGTTCCATTGGAGAGTAATGCGTTTGGGTGTCAATTCAACTTAATTTATATACCTAGGTGCATTAAGCCAAGGGTCACGCGATTCTTACCAAAAGTTTTCCAACCAAATCAGCAAATTTCATCCTAAGCTTTTCCAAGCCCTAGGATGTTTTATAAGAGAGCACCCATGTAGCCTCAACTAGCTTTCCTATTCCTAGCTCAAGCTATTAGATGGATTTAATGACCCACATTGTTGCTATTAACTCTTTTCCTAACCTCTACTTTCTTTTCCAAGCAAAGTAATGGTATTAAGGCACAAGTAATGTTGTACACCATCACAAGACATTGATGCTTGAAGAGTTAATAGAAAACACCATTAGCATACAAACATAGTATGAATATGAAACCCAATCACATAACTAACACATTGGATACCACAACCTTAGCTGAAAGATTAGCTACTAATATTCATTAAAAGTAAAGCAATCAAGTAAAATGTATTCATAAATCTTACAAAAGTGTTGGATGAAGAAGATGACAAAGTTAAAAGAAATCTCTTAAATGCTTCAACAACCAACAGTAAATGACTCCACAAGAGTCTATGCCAAAAACTGCAGGATAAAAATGAATCCAAAACCCTAGAAAATCTATTTATAGCATGTCCAAAACGGGAACAATTTCCAGACAAAAATGCCCCTGTGCATCAGGTGCGTTTCGCACATAGTGTCGCATGTTCAACCCGCGAGTCCCAGGTTTCACCAGACCATCGCAGGTGTCGCATCTTTAGTTATTTGTTGAGCAGCATCCGCGACACCATCCGCGATTCGCATGTTACACCTGCGAGTCGCAGGTGGTGTCGCAGGTGGTGTCACCTGTGGTGTCTTATTTGATCCTCTTTGTCAACAAGTGCTGCACCACCTGCGACTCGCATGTGGTACCTGCGATTCGCAGGTTGTGCCATTGTTCAGTTCTGCTGGGTTTTTGCTTCATTTTGCTTCACATTGCTTCAAGTTGCTTCCGGCATATGTTATTCTACAAATTGACACAAAAACACAAGAAACGACATCAAAAGCACTTGGAGATTTGCAAAAGACTAAGTAATTGGCGTCGAATGAGCCGTAATTTCACGACTCATCAGACGGTGCACACATCTCTCTCCCGGAAGCATTTTCACAATCTTGCCAAAAGTAGGGTCCTCCACAATATGGTCATGGGTCATCAAAATATGGATTGCAACCATTAAACCCATTTTCATTCCAAGATGTCATAGAGACACAAGTAACAAAAATAAATAACAACATAAAAAATAAAAACTAACACAAAGAAACACGAAAAATCACAAACACATATTCACAAGTTTGGACCAAAGCAAGCAAGCTTAAAATCCCAAATTAACCCAAATACGCCAAATTATTCCCCGGTAATGGCACCAATATTGATAACGTCCAAATCCACTCCTCAAAGAGAAAGTGTACACGGTCGTATGCAATATAATTTACCCAACTATGAGTCGGGGTCGATCCCACAGGGAATAATATGCTAGGCGATTTAAACAAGTAAGGAATTATCACTTTCTACGCTAAGCCAAACACTTGATAATAATTTGGTTTTTTGATTAAATTATAACTAATGCAAAAATATAAACTAATCTAGAAAGCGAATAAAATGATCAATGGCCACAAGCTTGGATACAAGGAACTCTCAAGTAACGATTTTACTTTATGATTTTACAACTAAGAGCGGGTTTATGTTAATAGATAATGGTTTCTAAAATCTCACTGAAAGTCTTCCAACCAAATCAATGAATTTCACTCTAAGCTTTTCCAAGCCTTAGAGTGTGATACCAAGCACAACCAATTGAATCTCAAGTAACTTTCCTATTCCTAGCTCAAGTTATTAGATGGGTTTAATGACCCAAATTCTTGTTAATTAATCTTTCCCAACGTAGATTTCCTCTTCCGAGCTCAATAAAAGTAAATGGGCGAGTCTTAGGGCTAGCTAATCCCTTAAGAAACATTAAAGAATAAGATTAATTAAAACAACAAAGACCCACTTCAATAGCAATAAAAATCATTCAATACATAAGCATAACAAGAGTTTTAATCCAACACTTGATAATGAATAATATCATAAACAAGATTCAAGTGAAAGAAGAAAATACTACACACTTAAATATTCAATACAAAACAAGGAATTGAAGAAAGGTTTAAGAAAGATCTCATTAAGTTGCTCCAATCTTCTCCTCCAATGGTGTAGATGAAACTCTAGCTCTCCAATGCTTGAAAATATGGCCAAAGATATGTTTTATAAACCCTAAAAAAGTATTTATAACATTCCAAAACGGGAACAAATTGTGGACAAAAATGCCATGCGTGCAGAGTATGCTGCAGCAAGTGCCACTCGCATGCACAACATGCTGCAGCAAGTGCTACTAGCATGTGCTGCCAGAAAGTGTTGTTTGTTCTATTTTTACTCTATTTTGCTCCGTTTTGCTCCGTTATGCTCTCCGGACATTTTATCCTACAAAACGACATAAATACACAAAAAGTAACACCAAAAGTGCTTGAAGAGTCACAAAATCTTAAGGAATTAGCATCGAATATCCCGTAATTTCATGGCACATCATATGGCACTCGCAAGTTTGTTGATGCTACGTACTTCAAGAAATTGTTCGAGAGTCTGAGGTGGTTGACTTCTACAAAATATGATATTGTTAATGGCACGCTCAAGGTTGACGATCTTGGTTTAAGGGAGGCTATGTTGGAATTAAACCAAGATTACTAATCCAAAGTTGTTTAGGATTGGTATTTGGTATTTATTTAATTCATACTTAGTTAGGATTTATTTGTCTAGTTCATATTGGAATGGGTTTTTTAGTCCTAGTCTATTTTGATTTCTAGTATTATAAATAGGGATGCTATGTCACATATTTTCATTGTAGTGAGATTCAAGAGTTTTGAGTTATTAAGTAAAATCTCCTACCTTCTCTCTCTAATTTGATAAATTTCTTATATATAGCCATTGTTGAGTCTTCCGCTTGTGCTTATATTTTTCCTTTGCGTATTTTTATTTCCTTCACACTTTATACGACGTTGTTGGGTTCGGTTTAACTGGAGTTGTTATGTTAGCTGAACAGCTTAATATCAACCGTGTTTTTTCTTACACATTTGATGATCAAGATGGTGAAGCTGATGGTTCGAGTTGTGTTGTTTGTTTGAATAGATTGGGTGATGGTGAACATGTCAGGAAATTGGTTTGTAAACATGTTTTTCATAAAGAGTGTTTTGATGGTTGGTTAGATACGTTTAATTTTAATTGTCCTATTTGTCGATCTTCTTTGGTTTCTGATGAGCGCGTGGTGCTAACTCGCCGACGAGTTGCGTGGGATGTTCTTGATTGGTTCTCCTTGAGATGAAGTGAGGTGAAGGGGTCATTTTGTTGATTCGCGAACTAAATTATCTCAGAATTGTAATACTTGGAGATGGGATAAAGTGGAATATTGAGGATTTAGAATTAAGTTTGGAATTAAATTTATATTCTGTTTGATTGATGGTATAAGTTTATTCTGATATAAATTTATACTGTTTAACTAATCTATCTATATCTATATTATATTAAAAGTGTGAAGGGTCTTAAAAATGTTGATTGAATTTTTTGCTCTTCATTAAAAGGCTCCACAATAGATAAAATTGTAATTTACTATTTTCTCAAATTATTATTTAATTAGGAATGCTTTACTATTTTCTTCAAATTATTATTTAATTATATATGTAGTACTTTAAAATCCTTTTAGGTTTAGGAGTCTTTTTGTTCATATATTAGGACGAGCACCATGGACTCCTACGTCCAGGAGTATTATTTTTGGTTATAAAATCTTTACCTCTTATCCACTGCAATTCATCATGTAGCAAAGCTAATAATAATTTTTTATTGACTTTATGGAGAATCTAACGTAATCTATTCTTGACTTTTTTTTTTTTTTAGGTCCAACATTATTCCGAAACTTCATCTGCGATTATAAAGTAGCACCCCTTGCTAATAGTAAGTATTTAATTTCTTTTTATGTTTTCTTATTGAGAATTTACACTATTTATTGTTGTGTGTTTCTGGCATAATCGTAAAAATTTGTTGTACTACATGCATATTATTATCTTAATTTCAATAGATCATAAAGATTCCGCATAAATTTTCTCTCACAGATTGATTATATGTAGTTCAAGAATGAATCAAGTTTGTAATTATTTGTATCCTTCCATGCATGAATCCTCCGCACAATTGATTTCGTATTTTTATGTATTTTAAGAATGGATCAAGTTTTGCAATTCTATACTTCACAATATATTTTTTGTTATTGGACTGTTTTTGTTTTTTTATTTTTTTATTTTAGAGATTGAAGCTGTTATTTGTTTTTTTCATACGAAAATTTGAGTTCAATTCGTCTAAGATATTTTTGGTAAATCTAAGGTTATTCATTTATTTGTAGAAGTATTATTGATGTTGTTTTTCATTCTTTGAATACTAATGATATTTTCATGTCATATTATGAATATTTTCCTCAAATTATTATTTAGGACTATTCAAAATTTAAGATTTTAAAATTCAATTAATAATAAAAGAAGTATTTAAGTTAGCAACTCAATTTTACTTGCACGAGGATTCATGTTATAGCTATTGTTCTGATTTACATAATTCAAGGATTATCCAAGTTATCAACTAAAAAGGTAATTTTTTAATAAATGAACTTACGTGGAAAACTACCATACATTATTTTGATGTTTAAGGATATGTGCCACATTAATGGCATTATTAAAGGGGTTCAATATGAGGCTCATGGTTGTGATATACAAAAAGTCAAGTCACACAATTTTGGAAGTCTTTAATGATGGAATATAGGCATACGCAGCGGAAGCAAATAGCCGGGATCGAACTTGCATGTAATATAGATAACACATAATCAAATATTTTAATCAAACATAAAAATCGATACTTATCTCTTGGAGCGTGACTGCGGTTGCAAATTAAACCTTCAAACACAAGCAAAAGTTGTCCACGTGTTCGTCCTTCAGTTCCACAGTCTTCTGCTGTGTAACCCGAATAATACCATAATTTGCGAAATTCGTGTGGGCGAATTTCTATGGAAAAGTTGAAGAAACTTCTAAAACCCTTGCCTCCTTATGGAATAAGACCCCTATATTATAACTACAGGTTTTAGGGTTTTCATCCTTTTCCAAACCCGCTGGGTCTTTATTTTCCACCAAGAAATAATATTTCATTTAATTCTTTATTATTCAGGCACAACAGGGACCACAGAATTTAATTAACGAGGCTTCCTATTATGGAATTAATTCGAAATATCTGAAATAATCCTACCATAATAAATTACGAATTATTCCACTAAAAAATCACAACTGCACTCCTCGGTTCAATTTCGAAATCTTTCATTAAATCTTATTTAACTCCCCATGTTAAGATTACAAAAACCAATCAATTAAATTAAATTACTGACAATTTAATTCATTGACTAATTGAATCCTTTATATTTCTGCTTAACTTACATCATGTGACGGATACAAAATGCGCCTGCAGGGTTTTCACATGAGACTTATAAGCATCCATAAAGGGGTATCATCAATCTCAAAGTCGAGACATGGATTCTATCAACTAATTATTATTTCACAAATGTAACTTGCCATTATCCAATTTACCAGGAATACATAGATCCGCAATTGAGTCGTACCTTTTAATAAATCAAAATAATGAACACATCACATTGATCATAATAATTATATCAAGATTAAGAGTATAAGTATATTTAATGAACTAGAGAATTTATTTTATATATTCAGTACAAAAACACTTATCTCTACTTGGTCTGTTCAATACATACAAAATGTACTAGCACAAGAAGACGGAACTATACTGTTCCCATAATGAAGATACATTATATTAATCTTGGGCTACAATCATACTGATGGCTTTGTCCAATTTCCATCTTAGATTGTGAACATAAATTTTATACTTATAAAAACCGACGATTTAATCTTCAGTGTATAAGCTAAACTCTATACACTAAATCATCTACTATATAAGTAAAGGACACACATACTAGTACATGATCTATTTAATTCTTTATTAAACAATGAATAAATAATTGTTCTATAATAAATACTATATCCAAACACATGGTTAATAGTATATATCCCAACAATCTCCCACTTAGACTTTTAACCATGACAATTGTTAGAATATACCATGTCTAAACGCATGGTTAATGGTATATACCCCAACATTTAATTATTTCCGAAGTTTTGCCCTATTTTAACATTTCTTTTCCTTTGTAAACCAGAATATATGAAGACCCTACGTTTACCTTTTCATAAGTGCATTCTACATTGAATAAAATTATAAATTCAGATAGTTTTTTTTAAATGAACTGTTGTATGATAAAAAGAAATGGAAAAGAAGAAGAGAATATGTGAGGAATTCCTTTAGTTAACATATCTTACAGAGAATGATTATTGTAGGTTAAAAAGAAACAAGAATTAACAGAAGAATAAGTTTGGTTGGTCAATCTTTTGGGAAATTAAAAGTGTTTTTTTCAATAGAAAGAGTGCATATTTTAGAGAGTTAATGTGTTTGATCTAGCTTCTAGTACTAAAATAAGTGTTTTTGGGCGGTAGTAAAAGCCGAAAAAAGAGTAACTTTCCAAAGAAACACTTTAGTACAAAAAAAATGGAAAAAAAGAAGAGAATATGTGAGGAATTCCTTTAGTTAACATCTCTTACAAAGAGTGATTATTGTAGGTTAAAAAGAAACAAGAATAAGTTTGTTTGGCCAATTTTTTTGAAAATTAGAAGTGTCTTTTTTATAGAAAGAGTGCATATTTTGAAGAGTTAATGACCAAGCTTTTAGTACTAAACTAAGTGTTTTTGAGTGATAGCAAAAGTTGAAAAAAGAATTACTTTCCCGATCGAGAAACAATTTAGTACCTTGGTCAAATATAAATTGTTGCTCTAATGTTGGAAAAAATATTTCCCAAATTAATTAGCTAAATACAAACTGAAACTCTCCAAAAATATTTTTTTCAAAAAGCATTTATAACACAAAGTAATTTTTAAAAATAAGCAAATTTTGAAAATTTGACTAAATAAACTATAAGTAAGAAACTTATTATTTAATATCTCGATTAAGAAGAAGTCAAACCCATTCCATATTTGCCGTACCATGCCCACCCTAATTAATTGTGTCGACTCTTGTGAGAGGATATAAGAGAATTTTGTAGTCTCATTGTCACCTTCAACATCGAAAAAATTGATGGTCTTTTCCTTATTCGAACCGGCAAATAAACCTCAAATTTGTTAGAACATGAAAGTTTAGAAGAGGTATCATGAAAATAATTTACGAGCCCCTAAGAGAAAGGTCGTTAACAAAAAAATAGGTTATTAAATTTTTTTTTCTTATGAAAAGTATGTAATATAGTAAATTTATAAAGAAAAGCAATTATACAATAACTGACGTTAGCAAACTTGTTGAGCACTTTGAGGTCCTTTAGGTTTAGGTTTCTTTTGGGTTTATCGTTAAAATTTAACCGATTAATTATTTATAATTATTTTATTTTATGTAAAACTTTCAACTACAAGTTGTCACATTAGTCCTAGGATTCAAGACTCAAGGGTATATGTATGCCGTTGAATAAAATAAAAAGGAAATAAAATTTGATATTTATATGGAAATCCATAGATACCAAATAAATCTTTATTTGGTATTTATATGTAAATCCATAGATAAACATTGTTTCATATTTTAAAAAAATTGTAAATAAAATATACCGTATTGTGCATGTGAAGAACGACGGTGTATATGTTGTTTAACTCATATAAATTAACTATTGTATATTGTAGTGTCGGAGCGTTAAAACATTTTTTTTCTTCCTAATTTGTTTAATTCTTATTTTAGGTTCAAGTCTTTCTTCTTCAATCTATATTTGGTATGAAAACGTAAATAAACTTTCATTTGATATTACAAGAAAATCCGTAAATAAATGACACTTAGATATAACATAACATATTAATATTTTATATGATAAAATATGTATAATAATTACAAATAATAACTGAATTTATCGTTTTTTTCATGTTCAAAAGATAATGAGTTATCCTATTCCGTTGATGTAATAATATTTTTTTCATCAATAAATGTTGCATTTATTTTAATGTTCATTATTTTTCTTGCATATTTTTTTACGTGATATACACGTGCAACGCACGTATGCTGAAACTAGTCACATTATAAATTTGATCTCAGACTTAATTTTAAGTTATTTCACCTTATGCCGCGTATCAAACGACTCCTAAAAGTGATAGCACGATGGTCTTTTGGGGATGATGAGGGTTTTTTTTTAGAGCTTTTTTTGGATACTTATTTTTTAATGGTTTTTTTGGGAATTATTTCCAATTTTTGAAGAACTTGATGTGAAGTTCTTTTCCACTATTGTAAAAAAGAAAGGCACCTTTATGTTGGTAGTTTTTTACGGGAGTAATACTTATTTTGCAATTGTTTTTTTCCCTTTTTCTTCGTGAAAATTAGAGACTATTATGGCATAAAGCATTTATTTAGTAATTGTATTTGTTTATTTTTAGAGAAATTGTGTAACAAATAAAATTTGTCAAATAGTTGTTGTTTATAAGAAATATTGCTGTATTCCTATGATTTCTGTTAGGAAAGTGCACCGTCAATGAGAACTTTCAGTTAATAGGTTGTTCTTACTTTTTCCTATATGCTTTTCTCACACGACCTTTGTAATTCTGAAGTATAAGTGATGTTCAAAATTATCAATTCCAATCCTGCCGAAAAAACAAGGAAAAAGAAAGTGAAAGTATTCTGTTGTTTCTTTTTCGAGATTTTTCTATCTGTTTTTATTTAATCGTTCAATTTATCATTAGACAATCAAAATTGGATATATCGATTCGATCCGACCTTTTTTTATTGAGAATATACTCCTTCAATGAATATTTTCAGTATTATAGTTCGAAGACATGGTTCGAGAAGGACTCGAACATCCAAACTCTTTTTAAAACATATAAGGCCAATTAATCTAGATAGATTTGTGCGAGTAAGTCTAATAAAAGGTAAAATAGTTGATAAGTATTATGTGTTTGATAAACCCTTTTAAGTGTTGAAATTATTTTATAAAAAGATAATTATAGGTTAGGATAAAAGTGCTAAAATGCTAATAAGAACTTATATTGTACTCTTAATTTTTTTTAAAATAAAAATTATAAATTAAAAAAAAAATTGTAAGGAAAAGGATGAATGACGAATACAGGATGAAAAGTAAGTTGGAAGATTTAACTTATGGTGATAAATAAGTCTACTAATTAGAAATGGTGACAAGTTTAACCAGCCAAAGTCAAACTTGTCTTAAAAATATAATTAAGTTAAATAGAACTGAATTATAATTTTTAAAACTTCTCGATCTTTTATAAAAGATAAAAGACCCCAACTTACTCCCAAAAAACCCACCAGCCCCCTTCTCCTCCCCCTACCACTCCCCCCCTCCCCCAAACCCCAATTTTTTTTCTTAAAAAAAGGTTTTAAATTTTTTTATTTGCTTTATCACCAGCCCCCTTGCTCCCACCCCTCCCCCGCCCCCCACCCCTAATTTTTTTTTAAAAAAAAAGTTTTAAATTTTTTTATTTGCTTTTTCACCAGCCCTCCCCCCCCCCCCCTCGACCTCCTCCCACCCCTGCCCCCCTCCCCCAAAATGATTTTTTTAAAAAACATTAATTTTCTTTATTTGTTTTTTCACCCCCCCCCCTCCTCCTCATCCCAACCCTTCCCCACCTCAATTTTTTTTTAATAGCCCCCACTCTGCCTCTCACCCCCTCCCCCCCCCCCCCCCCCCCCCCCGAAAAAAATTATTTTTTAAAAAAAAGTTAGAAAAGTTTTTCTTTTGGTTTTTTTGCACCCACCACCCTCCTAAAAAAAATTGTTTTTAAAAAAAGAAGTTTGCTAAGTTTTTGTTGTTTTGCACCCCCCCCCCCCCCCCAAATTTTTTTTTTTTTTTTTTTTAAATGAAGTTTTTGATTTTTTTTTTTTTTTTGGTTTCTTACTACCCCCACCCACTCCAAAAAATAAATCTTGAAAGGAAGTTTTTTTTTTGGGGGGGGGGGGGGGGTGTTAGGAAAAGTTTGGATAAAATCCAGGTTGTTGTTGTGTGTCCTGGTATGGTTCAGGGTTTAGGAAAATATATCCAACAGATATTTTTTGTTTTGTCTTGGTATTTATCTGGTTCTGTTTGTAAAAGATAACCAACAGATTTGTAGTTGTTGCAACAAGTTCTACACTTTTTGCAACAAGTAGACAATTTATTGCAACGACTTACTAATCTGTTAGACATAGCTTCAGTTATTTGCTTCTGTTTGTAGAAGATATCCAACAAATTTGTAGTTGTTGCAACAAGCTCTACACTTGTTGTAACAAGTAGACAATCTGTTGCAACAACTATAAATCTGTTGGATATAGCTTCAGTTATTTGGTTCTGTTTGTAGAAGATATCCTACAGATTTGTAGTTGTTGCAATAAGTTCTACACTTGTTGCAGCAAGTAAACAATCTGTTGTAACAACTACAAATCCTTTGGACATAGCTTCGGTTATTTGGTTTTGTTTGTAGAAGATATCCAACAGATTTGTAGTTGTTCTAACAAGTGTAGTGCAACAAGTTCTACACTTGTTGCAACAAGTAGACAACCTATTTATGAATCAACAAATGTTGAGGAAAGATATAGTCAAATTGAAAGCCAAATTAACAATCAATCCTCAGAAAGAGATGAAGAACAGACCCAAGAAGCAGCAAATACAAATGAAGGAAGTGAAGATGAACTACAAGATGAATAAACTAATGATGGAAACGAAGGAGATGGAGTAGATCAAGGAAATCTGCTACACCTCAGAAGGCAGTTGCTGAACAAATTATTACTTAAGTTGTGGTATTTGGAGCCAAGATATCTGTTGAACAATTTATGTTTATGAACTTATTTATTTTGCTTACTAATTGTTGCAACAGATGCATACAGTTGTTGAAGAAGTTGCAACAAGTTACTAATTTATTTCAATAAGTTACTAATCTGTTTCAACAAATTACTAATTTTTTAAACAAGTTGCTAAGTTGTTGCAACAAATTACTCACCTTGTTGGAAAAAATTAAACAATTGCTTCAATTATTGCAAAAACTAAAAAATATGTCGCAACAGATGAATTAATTGTTGCAATAGATCATACATTTGTTGAAGAAGTTGCAACAAGTTACTAATCTGTTTCAACAGATGGATCAGATGTTAAGCAAGTTGCATAGTTGTTGCAATAGATTAATTACCTTGTTTGAATTATTGCAGCAACTTACTCACATGTTGCAACAAGTATCTCATATGTTGCAACAACTTACTCATATGTTGCTGCAGGTATCTCATATGTTGCAATAACTCCTCTATTGTTCAACATATTGACGATATTAATCACACTGAACTCCTTTGTTTATACTGAATAACGTTGAATTCATTTTTTTATCACTAAATATGGTCGAATTAAGTACTTCACATCAAATCACTCTTATGATCACTCGATTTAGGAAGAATACACTTAGAATTGTCCATCTAATCCCTGAAATTACTATCTAATCCATTAAGGATGTTAGTAGATAAATATATTCATCACTAAATACCATTTATTTTCTTTGTTTAATACTAAATATGGATGAATCAAGTAGTTCGCATCAAATCACTTTAATGATCACTCGATTTAGTGCATACTGACTTAGCAGATCATCTCTCTTGACTCAAAATACATCAGACTGATTAAGTATTATACATTGATCATTAAATATTGTTGATTTCCTTTATTTATCACTAAATATGGGTGAATCAAGTAGTTCACATTAATTCACTCTAATGATCACTCGATTTAGTGCATACTGACTTAGTAGATCATCTTTCCTGACTCAAAATACATCAAACTTATACATTGATTATTAAATATCGTTGATTTCCTTTGTTTATCACTAAATAGGGGTGAATCAAGTAGTTCACATCAATTCACTCTAATGACCACTCGAATTAGTGCATACTGACTTAGTAAATCATCTTTTCTGACTCAAAATACATCAAATTGATTAAGTATTATACATTGATCACTACATATCATTGATTTCCTTTGTTTATCACTAAATATCATTGATTTCCTTTGTTAATCACTAAATATAGGTGAATCAAGTAGTATCTGTTGCAACAACTGTAATATCTATTGCAGCAAGTCTAGTAGTATTTGTTGCAATAACTGTAGTACCTGTTGCAACAAGTGAGATACATATACCAACAAGATACTAGTTGCTGCAACAAGTCTTGTTACTTGTTGGATAAAACCCAACAAGTTACAGAGCCGTTGCAATAGTTTCATTACTTGTTGGAAACTGTTCAACAATTTATTAACAAGAATACACACATTTGTGATTTGAACACGATCAACATACCATATAAACCAAGTTCACAAATACCAAGAACATAAATTATCATTCTAAAAAAGAACAATTATCATTCTAAAAAAGAACAATATTAAAATGTCATAAAGTTCCAAAAAATAACTATTTTTGTGCCAGCTGTTTTGCATAAGAAGCATTTATTTTTCCTCGTTCGCAATAATTCCCCGATTCTACGCCTCCTCTTTGTCCGCCTTCTTCCGGATTTGCTAGTATCAACATATGGAGAAGGTATCTCTCTCTCTAATTCAAAACTTCTTTTCATGATTTTTTTTTGGGGGTGGGTGATGCAAAAAACAAAAAATAAAACTTTTCAAAACTTTTTTTATTAAAACATTTTTTTGGGTGGGTGAGTGGAGTAACAAACTAAAGAAAAAAAAATACTTTTCAAGATTTTTTTTTTGCGGGGGGAGGGGGGTGGGTGGATGTGGGTGGGGGTGGTGCAAAAAAAAAATCTTTTTTTAAAAAAACATTTTTTTGTGGGGTTTGGGGGTGGGGGGAAAGGGTGGGTGGAGGGTGGATGGGGTGGGGGTGGTGCAAAAAACCAAAAACAAAAACTTTTCAATTTTTTTTTTAAAAATAAAATTAATTTTTTTAGGAGGATGGGTGGGTGGTGGGGAGGGGGTGTGTGGTGCAAAAAACAAACAAAAAAACTTTTCAAACTCTTTTTTTTTTAAAAATATTTTTTTTGTAGGGTTTAGGGGTGAGGGTGGGGGGAAAGGGCGGGGAGAGGGTGGGTGGGGTGGGGTGGTGCAAAAAACAAAAAACAAAAACTTTTCAAAACTTTTTTTAAAAAAATAAAATTAATTTTTGTGGGAGGGTGGGGGTGGTGGGTGGGTGGGTGGTACAAAAAACAAACAAAAAAAACTTTTCAAACTCTTTTTAAAAAAAACATTTTTTTTGTGGGGTTTGGGGATGAGGGGTGGGGGGAAAGGGCGGGGAGAGGGTGGATGGGGTGGGGGTGGTGCAAAAAACTAAAAACAAAAACTTTTCAAAACTTTTCTTAAAAATAAAATTAATTTTTTTGGGACGGTGGGGGGCAATGGGTGGTAGGAAAAACAAACAAAAAAACTTTCCAAACTCTTTTTTAAAAAAACATTTTTTTCGTGGAGGGTGGGGGTGGGGGCAAGGGCAGGGGGAGGGGTGGATGGGGAGGGGGTGGTGCAAAAAATCAAAAACAAAAACCTTTCAAAACATTTTTTTTAAAATAAAATTAATTTTTTTAGAGGGTGGGGGGTGGTGGGGCGGGGGGGGGGGGGGGTGGTACAAAAAAAAATTCAAAATCTTTTTTAGAAAAAACATTTTTTTTTGTGGGGGGTCGGGGTGGGGGGCAAGGGCAAGGGGCGAGGTGGGGGACTGGGGCAGGGATTGGGTTGGGGCCGGGGGCATAGGGGCAGGGAGGGCGTGGGGGCGGGGGGGGAATGGGGGCAGGGGGTATTTTATGATTTATATGAGTGTTGACACTCAATTTTGTCCCTCCTTTATTCCAATTTATTCCCTTGGGCTTCTAAATTTATTAACGAGCTAAATACTTTATTTTCACTACTATTTTTTATTTCTACTACTATTAATATTGTTACTTTCATTTTCACTATTACTAGCAGTACGTTGTTTCGTCATCATTTCATTTTCGGATTTGGACTCATTAAATTAATTATAAGTCAACACTTTATTAAGTCTTTATTTTCTACATATTAATCACTAATCACATAATACATATTATACAAGTTAATCACTTAGAATTTGTAGAAGTTAATTACTAAAAAGCCCAAAAGGAATTAATTAGAAGAAGAAAATACCCAACAATTTCAACTATTTGAAGCCCATTCTTACGAGCCCAATTCGTGACCAGTCCATTTTTTTTAACAGACCAGCCCACATCCTAATAACCTACCCGACCCGATCCACTTATCTTTAAAACCTTTCATCAGTTGAAACCTAAAGAAAAAGAACCAGCCGCACCTCGTTTCTCTTCCCCTTCTCTCTCCCCTCTCCATTTATAGTTAAACCCTAGTTTTCCTTTCAACCATGGACAGAAATTGCCTCCCTATTTTCATGCTATGGGTTTGTCGTCTACCCTGCTGAGCCCATCTCCTTCACGTGAAACTGAAAAAAAAAAGGACTTTCCCCTTTCTACCACTTTCTTTCGGTCTTTCGATGGCAACAGATTTGTTGCACAATTTGGGTGAAAAACGTCCACCAACAAAGCTCCAACCCGTGACTCTTCTTGCGACAGTTTTTGAATTTGAAAAGTCTCAAGAACCCTAGACCTTCGGGGGCTATATATACGGCCTTAAGTCCTCAGCCGAAGGAGAGGTTTTTTTTAGGGTCCGTAGCTTATTCCTAAATTTCATACTACTTGATAAGTCACTTCGATTTGCTCTTGAACACTTCTCATAGAGAAGAATTTTTGGGTTGTTTCAATCCGAGATTCGAAATTGTTCGTGAGTAAGAGAGTAGATTCGACGCCGGCGACCCCGTTCACCGCACCCACAAGAGGTAAAATCCGATTCTATTATGACCTGTTCTTCTATAGTTTCAGATTCTATGTTCGCATAAAGAGAAATTATGTTTTGATATCTTGTTGTTACCATTTTCACTTAAATCTATGCTATTAGTTACTTTTTTGGGGGGGTCTTGTAGTCTGTTAAAACTTAATTTCCAAGTATGTTCAAATGTAAGTGAGAGTTCAGTGGTAAAAGAATTGGTCTTCACATCTCGAATGGGTTTTGACAACCCCAAGAGTGAGAACACTCAGAAACCCAACTACGCCATTGAGTTTCGAGGAAATTATCGCTCAAGTTTAATTTTTGGAATTCATTTCCGTTCGTCCAAAATCGATTCAGGTGAAAGGTAGTTCGTCGCCAACTCTCGTCGCTACTCTAAAATTACTGTCTGTTAGGATTCTCTAAGATTGTTGAAGTCCAGAATTCTCATACAATGGTGAAATCTGTTTGGATTAATGAGTATTAGTTTTCTCTGATCTGCTATGTGTTGACACCCAATTTTGTCCCGCCTCTCCTCCGAAATACCTATTTACGCTTTTAATATTTTTAGAAAAATTAAAATATATATATTTATTTTTTACTATAATTATTAGTCTCTTATCAATATCGGCATTTCATTATTCTATACAGTTACTAGCCATTATTATTATTATTATTATTATTATTATTATTATTATTACTATTATTATTATTATTCACATCTTTATCATTTCAGCACATTTTACCAGCTTACGCACACGCATCTCATTTATCTTTGCATAATTAAATAATAGTATTTGTTTTACTGGGGATTTTCGAAATATTATTGCACGACTATTACAACGCCATTTTTTATCAGAGCATTAATGATTGCATGTCTTATATCGAGTAATATTTTAACACAAGTTATTTAAATAGGTCTTTTATTTAAAACGCAGTAGCCCAATCAACCCATACTATTTTCGGACCAATTCATAAATCAGTCCACATTTTAATTTACCAGCCCAATTTAATTCATCTTAGCCCAAATAATTAACCAACACTTCGGACCAGCCCATTCATTTAATACCCAGCCCAAAAATTGATCCAGCCCATTACCCACGTTACCCGACCCGGTCCAACCCCATTTCCTTATTCTTTTACCCTAAAAACCTTTCCTTCTCTTTCTTTCCCCTTCACCCTCATCGCCGCCTCCCCCACTCTCTCTCTCTCCCGCTCCCTTTCCCTTTTCCTCCTCCTTTCGCCCTCTTTCTCTCCCTCCACGCTCCTCTGTCACCCACTACGCCGCATTCATCCCCCACCACCGCCGCTCCTCTCCACTTACCCCTGTCCCCACCACTGCCGTTTCCTTTTCATCGTCACCCCACCACACCGCTACCCCACTCCCACGCTCCTCGTCCCCACCACGCCTACACCCCACTCCCACGCTCCTCGTCCCCATCTCGCCGACGACCCCCCACACCGCTACCCCACCACGCTCCTCTTCCTTTTTTCCCCGCTCCTCTCCCCCTGTTTTTTCTTCAACACAAAAGAACCCCCCAAATCCCCATAAATAGTAGAGAGGAATCACAGTTCAAGGGGCCCGGAAAAAAACCCCCTATTTTGTAGTTTTTTTTGTTGTTGTTTGGAGCGGCAAAAATCCCCTAAAGGGGGGACAAGGTTTGAGAACCCCCAAAATTGCCTTGCAAAAGACTAGATCTTGAACTCGAAATCCCTAAAAAATAAGGGAGTTTTTTTTTCGATTCATGAAATTCCCCTAGAACCTAGGGATTTTTTCGATTCAAGAACCTCCCCCCGCCTAAGAATCAAAGTCGTTTAGCCGCCGAAATTCCCTGAAATTAAAGATCTTGAAAACCCCAAAATTCTCTGAATATAGATATATATCAAGTTTTCAGTAGTCTTAAGAAATTCTAAAAGTCGAACCAAGAACATTAAATCAATTTTCTATTTTTTTTGCTTGCCTCTGGGTCGCTTTTAATCCAAGCATATGCAAGTTCGAATTTCAAAGTGTTCGAGTGGATATCGAAACCTTCGCCTCACTTCGCTGCACCCGAAGAAGGTAAATCCCATTCCTTCCCTTTTAATTTTGTATGTTCATGCGTTTGTATGGTTTAGTTCGATGTTCAGCTTAGCTATTGTAGTTAGATAAATCCTTATCACGTTTAGTTTAGTTTTAGATATTGTCAGAGGTCGCTGTTGTTATCTAGTTCAGCGTGTGCAGCTTAGTTTGGGCAGTGTTTATTTTCATACTGATAATCCGATCTAATAAATGGTATGGAATTATTCGGGTTTCGTTCCTAGTTAATTTGGTTAATGATCAGTTAAACATGTATAATCGCTTATTGCTCACAGTTGTTTATGGTTGTTTAATGGAATTAAACCTAATCCAGTATGACATTTGTCCTATTTTATGTATGGTATGTATATTGTGGATCCCATTCTAACAGGCGAGCTAGTCAAATCATTGCGTAGATGTGTTTTCCCTTTGCTTTGCTAATAAATCAGACCTTTCCTATGTGAAAATTTGTTGGTTTTAGTGTCAAAATCATGTGTAGACAGTGTTGGATTTGTATGAGGGATATTTGATGTGGATTGTGTGGCGCATGTACAATTGGTGTGTTTACCCCTGAGAGTCCCAAGCTGAACCTTAATGGAGTTTTCAACCCCCCTTCGATTTAGTTTCTTTCTCTGAAATGTCGAAGATGGGAATAGGTGTTGGTGTCCTCTTTCTTCCTTTTCCTTTCCTTGAGGTTTTTGAGAGCGTGTTCCAAATCTCATATGAACAAGATCTGATTCCTATAACTTAGGGATTAATAACACAGTGCTATTGGAAATGGAAATGATAGAAAGATACCCATAATTATTGCAAGATAATCATATGTTAACACAAATGCCTGAGCTGGTTTTGTTTTAATCAACAATATGTAGTATTTAGCTTTGGTGACTGGAAACAGTTTCACAGAAATAAGTGTGACCATGTTGTTATTATGTGCTCAAGTGTTTGGAAATCCTCTTAGTGTACAAGAAAACATGTCTTTATCAAACCTGTTAGATAGGGATAATTAAAATTGTGATCAGATATTAGAGGGGCTCGAATTCAGCCTCAAATTATCACCTCTGATAATCTTAAATGATTGTATTACTGCCCAGGAAGGGTGATGCTTGCTTATGTGCCTGAAAATAATCTTCTTGATAACTATGTCTCAACCCTTATCTGTTTCTGCTTTGATGTACCCTGGCTGTTTTGCTTGGCTTATTGATTGTGACACTTTAAAAAATAATGTTTTGGTTAACTCTGAAGTCAAATATTATCACTCTTTAAAAGTATAATGTTATCAAGTTGTATCACCTGGTACTGTGCTTAGAACTTGGTTTCCTGCTATAAATCAGTTGCTGGTTCAAAGGGTTCTGTTCTTGGCTGCTGCATATCCATGCTACCCTGTACTACTGTTTTCTTCTGATTTAGATTCTTTTCATATGCTCGTCGGCCTAAGTATGATAATAATGCTGATTTGTTTTGGTATGTTTGTCTTCTCTTCTATTTCTTTATTTAAACATCAGTCCCATCTAGTCTCCAATCCCTCTATTTGTTGACATGCAGCTAAGATTAGATTATCGCTTGCATGGTTTTGCCTCACTGCTACTGTTGTGGTTGCTGAATCTGAAGATTCTGTCCGCATTTTAATTACTATCTCAGCATAATCATTTATAATCTTGAAAGGTTCATCTAGTTTACTATGTATTATGGCTGTTTGTTGTTTATTTTGTTACTATTTTGACAAGACAAGCACTACGCTTCGAGGGGAAATTAGCTGCCTGCTGGTTGGTTCCATAAAGAATAGATATCACATCTGAGAGGCCTGCTTTATTTATGAATAAAATGGCCTTCATGTTTGGTATATGTTTGCTACCCCTATATAATCTGAACACATTAACATCTCCTCTTTCTGTATACAATGTGATGTTTATCGACATTTCTGGAACCTGAATTTTCATCAACCTGAACAGGACTTTATTTTTTCTCATTATTGTCACATTCGACACCCTTAAGCCACTTATATCTGGTTTCGTTGAGCACGTTACATATCTGCATCTATTCATCTTCATGTGCTAAGTATACTCGTGTCGATTATGTATATGCGTATACATGACTGGTATACTTTAGCCTATGCATCTTTATAAATGTATACATTTGAGATATACCAAAATATACATAGTATATACAGTCTGCTGAACCGTTTTGAGTGTATATTTTACGTGTTTAATTTTATTCATCGATCATGTGCTAATCCTTTTCTTTTTTTTTATTTTTTATGCATGACCATCGCATACGAGTCCGAGGGACTTGTCTCTTTTTTTTTGCATTCGGTGTTGGGCTAAAAGCCCAACGAAACCTCCCTCGCATCAGCTCAGTCCGCAGCAAAGAAAATAGAAAGACATAAAATTTTCTGGGCCGGAGCCCAATAAGCAGCAACAGTCCGCAGCAGCATATAAATTGTTATTGGGCCAAAGCCCAACAGCAGCCTTTGAACGCAGCCCAATCAGCAATCTGAAAGTGGGCAGAGCCCACTTTGATATCTCCAACTCCCTTATTTCATTTTTTTTTATGCATTTGATTTGTATTTGTGCAACTAACATTTTACTGTTTGTTTCCCTAGCTAATTGAACCTTAGTGGGTTAGTACAAAATTTAGTTTTAGTTAAAGGGTAGTCAATCTGATGAAAATTAATAATTAGTCCCGTAAGTTTCATTTTCTTCCGTTATATTGAGTTTATTTGAAGCATTTAAAATATTTAGGATAATTAATTTTCAATAGCATGAAATTCATATTTTTCTTGAGTCAAAGAATCATGTTTTACTATCTTAGGAATTTCAAAACGTCACTAACACGCAAATAGGGACTAAAGAATATTTTGTAGACATCTTAAGGTTTCATCCAAATTATACATACTTTAGTCAAATGTGGTTAACGAAGCATAATCTCGTGTATTTCTAAAGCGCAAAGCCAATTAATACATAATCGTTAAAATTGTTTTCACATAGTTATCAAAAAGTATGTTACAAATTCGCATTTTTTCTTTCTATTTATATATTATGTGTAAATTTTATTTCAAAGAGCATTATTATTTAAGGCCTTAGCAACATTTTATAAGTTTAGCATAAATGGCATTTGAAGTTTTCTTTTGTGCAAACTATTATATTTTCTACAAAATCTCATTCTAAATAGCATTTTTATTTAAAGCCATATCAACTTCTATAAGTTTTAAAATAGCATTTAAAATCCTCTTTCATGTTAATTATTATATTTTACTTAAATCTTATCTCAAGCAACATTCTTATATTTTTATAAACCTCAGCCACATTTCTTAGCCTTTTTCTTAAAATTTCATGCATCTTATTCAATCTAATTAATTAACCTAAGTTTGGTCGGATAACCGTAAGTTAACGGATTCTAAAGGATGCCTAACCCCTTCCCTTTAGGATAATATAGAGCCCTTACCTAGAATCACATTGGTTAAGCAGACTATTAATTGAGGTCTAGTTTTAACTTTGCCTTAGTTAACCTCTAGGTGTCCTAATTCACCGTTAAATTAATTAGGTGGCGACTCCTTAAAACAAATAAATAGGAATCACCAATACGTCATACCTCCTAAAATTGACTCCGGTTAAAATGGGGTGTGACAGCTTGGCGACTCTGCTGGGGAACTTTAGGCTCTAACCATAACAACTTAGGTTAATAAATAATTTGTTGGATGTTTTGTTTGTTTTGCTTTATTTTTCTTGTATTTTTTGCTTTATATGTTTTTAAATGTTTTATTATTGTTTTATTCTTTATATGCATTTTTCTATGTAATATGTATGTTATTGCTTTCCTTAAATTGGCATTCCGCTCATATTTCTTCCACTCCTGGAAAACTCACACATATTCACACACTTAAAGCGGCTTCGCAGTTTGCGCCCGTGCACTACTAAATTACCCTTTTAGTTGGATTGGTCTTGTGGATTTAGTCGATCGGCGGTGCAGTCGACGGCCACGGACTTTCCACTTCCAAGTTGTCCGCTTGGGGGAGCCTTGTGTCATAGGAAAACCATTCTTAGTCTACCTAGGTAGAGCGAAAACCAAAACCTTGTAAGGACATGCATCATTTTAAACCTAGGAGGCTTAATACCCTTGGTGTATTAAGTCCATTAGTCAACCTTACCAAATGTCCAAATGAGTCTATGACTCTAAGTGACACTACTCACTATCTATGCGCATTATTTGGAGGACAAATATGTGGATTATGTGGACCTAATACTCTATAGATAAATATTTCAAGGAAACTAACCTTTTGTTGCAGGTTGTTGTGGAGCATCCAAAATTAATGCCGGAGGTTTGAAGACAGCCAAAGGAAATTAGTGGAGTTGAAGTATTAGATATCTTAGTTTTAGAAAGAGTTATGGAATGACACATCAAAAAACATGTTTGTCCTTCAAATGTTCGTTAGGCCTACCTCTGGCATAAAGAGGTCCCTTGCATTATAGAACGTGATGTATTATGTGCAATAATGTGTTTATATGCAATAATATGTCCTTACCGTATACTGACTCATTTTCTTTTTTTCTTTTTCTTGTTTTATCTTTTTTCTTTTTAAAATTTATTTTCAAAATAAAAGGTTGACTTGTGCTAAAGGGGAACTGGCGGAGCATCCATATTTCACACGGTCTAGAGCCAAGAAATCAGACTCTGACTCATCACTAATCATCTGGTTAACTAAAAAGACTCGTTCTAAAATGGAGCAAAGTTTGATCAATGCAACCACTTCATCTGAGCCATCTCTTAGTTTACCGATCACGAGTGATCCCACATCTTCTAATCAACCAGAAACACATTTGGAGATCATTGCTCGTTTGGAGCGACGAGTTGCTGAATTAAATCACATGGTACTTCACAACCGGTCATTTTCTCAAACGCCACCACATATGACTCCATCTCATGGGGTTCGTCAGACTTTGCCTATGCCACCTCCATTCCCAAATTTGGACGAATTTAACCAAGCAAATTATTTTACCACCTCTCAGCCGGTTCGTTCCGAACCCCTCACTCAAAATGCTCCCTTTTTATTTACAACCGCCTCTTCAAAAACTCAGTTCATACCGCCGGCACATGATGTTACCAATACACATCAAGTTCCGCCAGTATATACTTATACCACAGCTCCACCCATGACACAAATCCAGGGAAAATGTCGCACAGATGTTGATCATTATGTCGAAGTTGAAAATGAGGCACGGTCAATTAATGATGAAATGATAAATAGAAAGCTCAAAAGTTTGGAGGATGCCATGAGAAGTTTGCGTGGACTTGGTAGTAACCAAAGCGTGAGATATGAAGAATTATGTGCATTTCCTGAGGTAGAATTGCCACCAGGTTACAAGATTCCAAAATTTGAGAAGTTTGATAGGTCGGGGAACCCTTTCTTCCATTTGAAGGTCTATTGTGAAAAGTTGATTGGTGTGGGGAAGAATGAAGGGATAAGAGTCAAACTATTCAATCAGAGTTTGAGTGGAAAGGCCTTGGAGTGGTATTCTAAGCAAGATACAACCAAATGGCGTACTTGGGATGATTTGGCAAATGCTTTTGTGGATCACTACAAGTTTCATGTTGAGATCGCTCCTGACAGAATCTCAATTACAAAGTTGAAGAAGAAGTTCACCGAATCATTTCGAGAATATGCTATACGGTGGAGGGAAGAAGCATCTAGAGTACACCCACCCATGGAGGAGACAGAAATGGTTACTTTCTTCATTCAAGCGCTAGAGCCGGAATACTATGAACGTTTGGTGACAATGGGTGGAAAAACTTTTGCAGAGGTGATCAAAGCCGGGGACATGATTGAAGATGGCATTAAGACAGGGAGAATAACAAGTCTTGCGGCTTTACAGTCTACTAGTAGGGCCATACAAGCAGGTACTCTCGGGAACGGAAAGAAAAAAGAGAAAGAAGCAGCATCGGTAATGGCTTTGGGAAACACATCATACCACCATCAACAACCCCCGCGATACCAGCCTAACGCTCACCACTCACAATATTTCCAATATTCTCCACATCCCTACGACCAAGCTTTGTCATCTTACCAACCTCAATCACCACAAATATCCTACCCTGTTTACAACACACAACCAGCATATCGAGCTCCACGACCACCAACATATCCAACTCCACCATCACAAACTCATCATCCAAACAATGCATCCGCACCTCGCCCAAATAAACCGTTTCGCCATTTCACACCATTAGGAGAGCCACTGAGCGTTGTTTTGGAAAGACTGCAAGCTTCAGGCTTAGTATATCCTGTGGAAGGTAGAATTCCAGATCCATTACCCAGAAGCTTTGATCCCACTAAAACATGTGCATATCATTCGGGGGTAAAAGGCCATTCCACTGATCGTTGTTACGCATTGAAGCATAAGGTTGAGGATCTTATTGAAGCAAAACAGATCACGGTCAAACCACCAACACCAAATGTGGTTAACAATCCACTCCCGACCCATGATGGGGCCACGATAAATATGATTGGAATAGATGAAAATGTTGACGACCCAGCCGAATTTATAGTGCCTGTGGATCGTGTGGAGGATCATGATTTTGTAGCCGTTGCTTCTCCGGCTGTAGTGATAAGGGGTTGTGTGCCTGTCGAGATATTAGGAGCTTCATCAATACCTGTGGAAGTAGTTCGAGCACCAAATCAGTTGCCAGTGCTCGATACAAAAGCCGTACCATGGAATTATCAACAAACTGTGATGGAGTGTCGAGGAAAGGACACGATCACTGACAAGGTTAAGACGTCAGGAATGACAAGGTCTGGGAGGTGCTATTCTCCAGAAGAACTAGTTAGATTGGGGCAACTTAAGGAAACCAACGTACCTCCCAAAAGGGTCGTGACTGAATTCGAAGCAGAAGAATTTCTGAGGAAAATTAAAGCTAGTGAGTACTCAGTTGTGGATCAGTTGAAAAAGACCAATGCTCAAATTCCTATTCTCTCTTTGCTTTTGAGTTCAGATATGCACAGAAATGCACTGTTGAGGATTTTGAATGAAGCATATGTTCCAAGTGAAACAACTAGTGAGGTGCTAGCTGGGATGATCGAGCGCGTGCTTGACAGTCATCGAATCAGTTTCGATAATGAAGAACTGCCGCCAGAAGGATGCATGCATAACAAAGCGCTCTATATAACTGTCAAGTGTCGTAACATGTTTGTGGCTAAAGTGTTGATTGATGGGGGTTCTGGACTTAACATCTGTCCATTAACAAGTCTGAAGAAGATCGGATATAATGTTAGTGAGCTCAAGACAAGTGATGTGAATATTCGAGCATTTGATGGGGCTCAAAGGCGCCCTATTGGAGAAATAGAGTTGAAAGTGTTGATTGGTCCTGTTGAATTCATTATGGATTTTCAAGTACTGGATATTTCCACGACATACAACATGCTGTTAGGAAGACCGTGGATACATCTGGCTGGGGCTGTACCATCTACTTTGCACCAAACTGTCAAATTCGAGTGGGATCAGCAACAAATATGTATACATGGAGAAGGGGATACGTCTTTCTATCGAGAGCAATCCATCCCATTCATCGAGGCAGAAGGAGGGTTCGACGGAGCAGCTTACCACGCTTGGGAGGTTGTGAATGTCATTAAAGTGGGTGAAGTCTGTCAAACTCAAGAGTTTAAAAGGTCATGCGCCGCGATTATGGTTGCAAAAGAAATGCTAAGAAATGGGTACCAACCTGGATTTGGGCTAGGGAAGACATTAAATGGGCGGGTTGAGCCAGTCGTTCTCCCTACGCAACAGTTTACATTCGGTTTGGGATATGAGCCAACTGAGGAAGAAGTGAAGAAAGCACGAAAGAATAAAAAGAAAGAGGTTCCATTGCCAAAACCTATTCCTACCATTGATCAAACTTTCTCAAAACCTTCAGATCTAATTAATGAGGTTGCCTATGATGATATTGTGGAGGGAATCAAGAACCTGTTCGTGGAAGATGAAGATGATCATGCTGTGATAATCAAAGACTTTGCTGAAATATTGACTTTATAGGTTGTTGAGCCAGGACCTGAGTTGTAGAATTGAACTTTTATCTTAGCCCCGGTCCGCCGGGAGTTTCAGTATTTTAAGTTTAAATTTCCTTTTTTGTAGTAGGCCGGAGGCATCAACTAGAACATTTAGTTCCTTTTGTTGTGTTGCCTCTAAGTTTTGTTACGGCTTTTTTTTAAGACTTTGTCATTTGTTTGTAACGAACTACGTTTGGCCTGACTTCCCGTTGGATACGTAGGCAGCCCACATCGGGTTCGGCCACTCTTTTCAAATCATTTCAGTATCTTTGTTTGTGGTTGGAACTACGGTTGGCCTGACTTCCTGTTGGATACGTAGGCAACCCACATCGGGTTCGGCCACTTTTTCAAAATATTTTAGTTTATGGTTGGAACTACGTTTGGCCTGACTTCCTGTTGGATACGTAGGCAACCCACATCGGGTTCGGCCACTTTTTCAAAATATTTCAGTGTTTTGTGGTATGGGTGGAACTACGTGTGGCCTGACTTCCTTTTGGATACGTAGGCAACCCATATAGGGCTCGGCCCCCTTTTTTATCAAAAAAAAAAAAACAAACTCAAAAGTCTTTATTTTTATCACGAACTACGTCTGGCCTGATTCCTTTGGGATACGTAGGCAACCCGAGGCGGGTTCGGCCCTTCTATTTTAAAATTTTCAATATCTTCGGTTTGTCCAAACCATTTTAATTCCTATAAAATACATAAGGATTTTTATATAAGATTTTGGCCTTCCTACTTTTTAAATTCATATGTCCTAGTAACTTGAAACTGGGACAAAATTTTGAAATCGGTCAAATCGCTTCCAAAAACTTTCATTATAAGTTCTCACTTTTCAATCGTTTAGAGCCAAGTGTCTTCAGGACTGAAAACTGGGACAAATTTTTTAGAAGTAGCATAAAAGTGGTCTTAAATGTTTAAAATAAAAGTCCATCCATATATTTCTAAAATGCGGATAAATTCAAAAATAGAGTCTTCCTAATCATTTTACCTATTAGAGCCACTAAGTATTTCCCTTCGAAATCATCCAAATCTCGTTACTCTTATTTTTGTAAAGTACACTTTTATGACTGAAACTCCCCGTCAAGGCAAAATATGGAATGAGGTATCGAAGAACGTGGACGCGACCGAAACAAGGATCAATTCAAAGGCCAAGTTCCCCGACTTGCACAAGTCAGCCAATTTTCTTTTAAACTCACAATTTTTCTTTGATGAGACAGGTTCATTAACATGAATGTGGTGCATATTTGACTCTTCTTAAAATTTTAATTATGCACGTGATCAAAGAGTTAGCTTTCTTCGAAAGGCAAATATTCTTCAATGTGGATGTAAAGTCAGCCTGCGCTAAACGATGGATGTTGTTCCACTCTTCATGAAATTTTGATCGCAACAGTGGACATGAATTTATCTTCCCAACTAGGGACTGCGAGCGTAATTCTTTCAAACCCAGCTATTTACATATTCTTACCACTAACAGTTGTTTTAGCTCGTGGCATTTCTCGATGGATCAAGTGCACATAATCGTGGATTTAACCTTCTTCAAAGTGGATACTGACATGGGACGCCTGTTATTGGTTTGAATTCCTCAACTTTGTCATCACTTTGTACATTTTTTTCAAGTCGCTAACAAGTTCTTTTAGAATGTGGTATTTTTAATAAGATAACAAGATTGAAAATCTTGCGTCGTATATTAAATTGTGGGGATAATTATGGATTTAACTTCCCTCACAAACGGAACACGGATTAAGATGTGGATATAAATGCGGATACCTTTCTACAATACTATTTTTTTTAGTGGACGTGGATTTACATTGTGGATGTGGACGTGGAAGTAGAAGTAGATTTATATCGTGGGAAAGAATGTGGATTCATATGAACATTGTGGACGTGGAAGTGGATTTATTTTTAAAGTTTGTGAAAGTGGAGGTGGATTTACATTTTTTGTACCGTGAAATGCGGACGTGGATTTATATTTTTTGCACTGTGGAAGTGGACGTGGATTTATTTTTCTGCACTGTGGAAGTGGATGTGGATTTACATTTTTGTACCGTGGAATGCGGACGTGGATTTATTTTTCTACACTGTGGAAGTGGATGTGGATTTACATTTTTGTACCGTGAAATGCGGACGTGGATTTATTTTTCTGCACTGTGGAAGTGGATGTGGATTTACATTTTTGTACCATGAAATGCGGACGTGGATTTATTTTTCTATACTGTGGAAGTAGATGTGGATTTACATTTTTGTACCGTGAAATGCGGACGTGGATTTATATTTTTGCACTGTGGAAGTGGACGTGGATTTATTTTTCTACACTGTGGAAGTGGATGTGGATTTACATTTTTTGTATCGTGGAAGTGGACATGGATTTACATTTCAGTTCAGGTGCCCACCTCCGAATGCGGGTATTTTATATTCAAAGTTCAGGCACCCACCTCCGAATGCGGGTATTTTATATTTCAGTTCAGGCACCCACCTCCGAATGCGGGTATTCTATATTTCAGTTCAGGCACCCACCTCCGAATGCGGGTATTTTATATTTCAGCTCAGGCGCCCACCTCCGAATGCGGGTATTTTATATTTCAGTTCAGGCGCCCACCTCTGAATGCGGGTATTCTATATTTCAGTTCAGGCACCCACCTTCGAATGCGGGTATTTTATATTTCAGTTCAGGCACCCACCTCCGAATGCGGGTATTTTATATATCAGTTCAGGCACCCACCTCCGAATGCAGGCACCCACCTCCGAATGCGGGTATTTTATATTTCAGTTCAGGCACCCACCTCCGAATGTGGATTCAACTTTCAAAACAGGGGTTGCAAGTGTAACTTCTCCAACCTCGTCTTATTTACACATATATTTCTTTATTGCTAACAATTTTTTTTAGCTGTTGGCTTTTTGGCAATATCGAAGTTGGCATCACACATCAAATCGTGGAACTTTTTCTTCGGCAGCGAACTGGGGTAATTTGTCGGGAAGGATAATCAGACCTCCCGACACGGGTCAAAGATCTACCTCGAACACTCGTCTCTAATCACAAGTATTCTTTTGCATTCCAGCAATTGAATTCTCAACTTTCTATCATAATACCCAGTGTTATCATAATTCAACAATGAGACAATATTTTGCAAGATTCAGGTGTCGTAATTATTCCAGAACTACACTCGACCTGATTCTCGTGCAGCCCGAGATATGTAGGCAACTCAGAGACCGGTGTTCGGTCATAATCCTCTCAAATTTCCTTTAGCCGGGACAAAATAGGCTATTGAGTCAACGTCTTTGCCCGACAACTCTTTTCATCATTACCGGGCAAAGAGGGACAAGTTGTTGACACCCAATTTTGTCCCGCCTCTCCTCCGAAATACCTATTTACGCTTTTAATATTTTTAGAAAAATTAAAATATATATATTTATTTTTTACTATAATTATTAGTCTCTTATCAATATCGGCATTTCATTATTCTATACAGTTACTAGCCATTATTATTATTATTATTATTATTATTATTATTATTATTATTATTATTATTATTATTACTATTATTATTATTATTCACATCTTTATCATTTCAGCACATTTTACCAGCTTACGCACACGCATCTCATTTATCTTTGCATAATTAAATAATAGTATTTGTTTTACTGGGGATTTTCGAAATATTATTGCACGGCTATTACAACGCCATTTTTTATCAGAGCATTAATGATTGCATGTCTTATATCGAGTAATATTTTAACACAAGTTATTTAAATAGGTCTTTTATTTAAAACGCAGTAGCCCAATCAACCCATACTATTTTCGGACCAATTCATAAATCAGTCCACATTTTAATTTACCAGCCCAATTTAATTCATCTTAGCCCAAATAATTAACCAACACTTCGGACCAGCCCATTCATTTAATACCCAGCCCAAAAATTGATCCAGCCCATTACCCACGTTACCCGACCCGGTCCAACCCCATTTCCTTATTCTTTTACCCTAAAAACCTTTCCTTCTCTTTCTTTCCCCTTCACCCTCATCGCCGCCTCCCCCACTCTCTCTCTCTCCCGCTCCCTTTCCCTTTTCCTCCTCCTTTCGCCCTCTTTCTCTCCCTCCACGCTCCTCTGTCACCCACTACGCCGCATTCATCCCCCACCACCGCCGCTCCTCTCCACTTACCCCTGTCCCCACCACCGCCGTTTCCTTTTCATCGTCACCCCACCACACCGCTACCCCACTCCCACGCTCCTCGTCCCCACCACGCCTACACCCCACTCCCACGCTCCTCGTCCCCATCTCGCCGACTACCCCCCACACCGCTACCCCACCACGCTCCTCTTCCTTTTTTCCCCGCTCCTCTCCCCCTGTTTTTTCTTCAACACAAAAGAACCCCCCAAATCCCCATAAATAGTAGAGAGGAATCACAGTTCAAGGGGCCCGGAAAAAAACCCCCTATTTTGTAGTTTTTTTTGTTGTTGTTTGGAGCGGCAAAAATCCCCTAAAGGGGGGACAAGGTTTGAGAACCCCCAAAATAGCCTTGCAAAAGACCAGATCTTGAACTCGAAATCCCTAAAAAATAAGGGAGTTTTTTTTTCGATTCATGAAATTCCCCTAGAACCTAGGGATTTTTTCGATTCAAGAACCTCCCCCCGCCTAAGAATCAAAGTCGTTTAGCCGCCGAAATTCCCTGAAATTAAAGATCTTGAAAACCCCAAAATTCTCTGAATATAGATATATATATCAAGTTTTCAGTAGTCTTAAGAAATTCTAAAAGTCGAACCAAGAACATTAAATCAATTTTCTATTTTTTTTGCTTGCCTCTGGGTCGCTTTTAATCCAAGCATACGCAAGTTCGAATTTCAAAGTGTTCGAGTGGATATCGAAACCTTCGCCTCACTTCGCTGCACCCGAAGAAGGTAAATCCCATTCCTTCCCTTTTAATTTTGTATGTTCATGCGTTTGTATGGTTTAGTTCGATGTTCAGCTTAGCTATTGTAGTTAGATAAATCCTTATCACGTTTAGTTTAGTTTTAGATATTGTCAGAGGTCGCTGTTGTTATCTAGTTCAGCGTGTGCAGCTTAGTTTGGGCAGTGTTTATTTTCATACTGATAATCCGATCTAATAAATGGTATGGAATTATTCGGGTTTCGTTCCCAGTTAATTTGGTTAATGATCAGTTAAACATGTATAATCGCTTATTGCTCACAGTTGTTTATGGTTGTTTAATGGAATTAAACCTAATCCAGTATGACATTTGTCCTATTTTATGTATGGTATGTATATTGTGGATCCCATTCTAACAGGCGAGCTAGTCAAATCATTGCGTAGATGTGTTTTCCCTTTGCTTTGCTAATAAATCAGACCTTTCCTATGTGAAAATTTGTTGGTTTTAGTGTCAAAATCATGTGTAGACAGTGTTGGATTTGTATGAGGGATATTTGATGTGGACTGTGTGGCACATGTACAATTGGTGTGTTTACCCCTGAGAGTCCCAAGCTGAACCTTAATGGAGTTTTCAACCCCCCTTCGATTTAGTTTCTTTCTCTGAAATGTCGAAGATGGGAATAGGTGTTGGTGTCCTCTTTCTTCCTTTTCCTTTCCTTGAGGTTTTTGAGAGCGTGTTCCAAATCTCATATGAACAAGATCTGATTCCTATAACTTAGGGATTAATAACACAGTGCTATTGGAAATGGAAATGATAGAAAGATACCCATAATTTGTGCAAGATAATCATATGTTAACACAAATGCCTGAGCTGGTTTTGTTTTAATCAACAATATGTAGTATTTAGCTTTGGTGACTGGAAACAGTTTCACAGAAATAAGTGTGACCATGTTGTTATTATGTGCTCAAGTGTTTGGAAATCCTCTTAGTGTACAAGAAAACATGTCTTTATCAAACCTGTTAGATAGGGATAATTAAAATTGTGATCAGATATTAGAGGGGCTCGAATTCAGCCTCAAATTATCACCTCTGATAATCTTAAATGATTGTATTACTGCCCAGGAAGGGTGATGCTTGCTTATGTGCCTGAAAATAATCTTCTTGATAACTATGTCTCAACCCTTATCTGTTTCTGCTTTGATGTACCCTGGCTGTTTTGCTTGGCTTATTGATTGTGACACTTTAAAAAATAATGTTTTGGTTAACTCTGAAGTCAAATATTATCACTCTTTAAAAGTATAATGTTATCAAGTTGTATCACCTGGTACTGTGCTTAGAACTTGGTTTCCTGCTATAAATCAGTTGCTGGTTCAAAGGGTTCTGTTCTTGGCTGCTGCATATCCATGCTACCCTGTACTACTGTTTTCTTCTGATTTAGATTCTTTTCATATGCTCGTCGGCCTAAGTATGATAATAATGCTGGTTTGTTTTGGTATGTTTGTCTTCTCTTCTATTTCTTTATTTAAACATCAGTCCCATCTAGTCTCCAATCCCTCTATTTGTTGACATGCAGCTAAGATTAGATTATCGCTTGCATGGTTTTGCCTCACTGCTACTGTTGTGGTTGCTGAATCTGAAGATTCTGTCCGCATTTTAATTACTATCTCAGCATAATCATTTATAATCTTGAAAGGTTCATCTAGTTTACTATGTATTATGGCTGTTTGTTGTTTATTCTGTTACTATTTTGACAAGACAAGCACTACGCTTCGAGGGGAAATTAGCTGCCTGCTGGTTGGTTCCATAAAGAATAGATATCACATCTGAGAGGCCTGCTTTATTTATGAATAAAATGGCCTTCATGTTTGGTATATGTTTGCTACCCCTATATAATCTGAACACATTAACATCTCCTCTTTCTGTATACAATGTGATGTTTATCGACATTTCTGGAACCTGAATTTTCATCAACCTGAACAGGACTTTATTTTTTCTCATTATTGTCACATTCGACACCCTTAAGCCACTTATATCTGGTTTCGTTGAGCACGTTACATATCTGCATCTATTCATCTTCATGTGCTAAGTATACTCGTGTCGATTATGTATATGCGTATACATGACTGGTATACTTTAGCCTATGCATCTTTATAAATGTATACATTTGAGATATACCAAAATATACATAGTATATACAGTCTGCTGAACCGTTTTGAGTGTATATTTTACGTGTTTAATTTTATTCATCGATCATGTGCTAATCCTTTTCTTTTTTTTTATTTTTTATGCATGACCATCGCATACGAGTCCGAGGGACTTGTCTCTTTTTTTTTGCATTCGGTGTTGGGCTAAAAGCCCAACGAAACCTCCCTCGCATCAGCTCAGTCCGCAGCAAAGAAAATAGAAAGACATAAAATTTTCTGGGCCGGAGCCCAATAAGCAGCAACAGTCCGCAGCAGCATATAAATTGTTATTGGGCCAAAGCCCAACAGCAGCCTTTGAACGCAGCCCAATCAGCAATCTGAAAGTGGGCAGAGCCCACTTTGATATCTCCAACTCCCTTATTTCATTTTTTTTTATGCATTTGATTTGTATTTGTGCAACTAACATTTTACTGTTTGTTTCCCTAGCTAATTGAACCTTAGTGGGTTAGTATAAAATTTAGTTTTAGTTAAAGGGTAGTCAATCTGATGAAAATTAATAATTAGTCCCGTAAGTTTCATTTTCTTCCGTTATATTGAGTTTATTTGAAGCATTTAAAATATTTAGGATAATTAATTTTCAATAGCATGAAATTCATATTTTTCTTGAGTCAAAGAATCATGTTTTACTATCTTAGGAATTTCAAAACGTCACTAACACGCAAATAGGGACTAAAGAATATTTTGTAGACATCTTAAGGTTTCATCCAAATTATACATACTTTAGTCAAATGTGGTTAACGAAGCATAATCTCGTGTATTTCTAAAGCGCAAAGCCAATTAATACATAATCGTTAAAATTGTTTTCACATAGTTATCAAAAAGTATGTTACAAATTCGCATTTTTTCTTTCTATTTATATATTATGTGTAAATTTTATTTCAAAGAGCATTATTATTTAAGGCCTTAGCAACATTTTATAAGTTTAGCATAAATGGCATTTGAAGTTTTCTTTTGTGCAAACTATTATATTTTCTACAAAATCTCATTCTAAATAGCATTTTTATTTAAAGCCATATCAACTTCTATAAGTTTTAAAATAGCATTTAAAATCCTCTTTCATGTTAATTATTATATTTTACTTAAATCTTATCTCAAGCAACATTCTTATATTTTTATAAACCTCAGCCACATTTCTTAGCCTTTTTCTTAAAATTTCATGCATCTTATTCAATCTAATTAATTAACCTAAGTTTGGTCGGATAACCGTAAGTTAACGGATTCTAAAGGATGCCTAACCCCTTCCCTTTAGGATAATATAGAGCCCTTACCTAGAATCACATTGGTTAAGCAGACTATTAATTGAGGTCTAGTTTTAACTTTGCCTTAGTTAACCTCTAGGTGTCCTAATTCACCGTTAAATTAATTAGGTGGCGACTCCTTAAAACAAATAAATAGGAATCACCAATACGTCATACCTCCTAAAATTGACTCCGGTTAAAATGGGGTGTGACACTATGACTGTCCATTGGTATGTGCCTGCTGTTGTTTTCTGCCTGTATAAGTTTAAGAGTTCTGTTTCAGCTATTATTTTTCCTAAGATCTCACTTTCTTCCTTTCTAAAAGCTATATTATGGTAAGAACTAAAAATGGATAAGGGTGCCATCTAATTGTTCCGAGTCTTGTATTATCCCTAACTCTCATGTCCAGCTTCAAATTATCCTTGTTTTACAAATTTTTAAATACGTGTTCGGTTTTAGTGTATTTTCAAAATCAGTTGAGGTCTTTCAAATGCTTGTTCTTTCTATGAACTTGCAAGTTTAAAATATGTTTAATGATTCTTTAGCAAGTAAAATAAAATATGCTGCTTTAGGTTCATCAACTATAAACTAAGCATTAGTTAAATCTTTGATTAGCTAGGTTCCTTTTGTTTGTCGTTAAGAATCTCAAACCTTCATTTTTTTACTGTTTTTCTTTCGCTGTTGGTTTGTAATGAAATGTTTCTGTTTTAGATAAGATCATGTTTGATGCTCATGTGAATATGTTTTTACCTCTGATGTGTTGATGAATCATGAAAACAGACATTAAGCACTCCTTTTGTCGATTCTTGTCGTTTGGATTTAACTCACCGTTCTGGAAATTGTGTATTAAAGAGGGTCTTTATCCAGCTCGAAAGAATATGAAGGTTCTGGTTTCGAAAGTTTATTTGGATGTGCACATCTTGCTTAACTAATATGAGTGTAGCCTAGGGAGCATGTATCAAGATTAGATGTACTGCTTCACTTAAATATTGAATAATGAGAGTTTCTAATGATAAGTATTACTTAAATGTCTAGTCGTGCAGAGGATTTGAATGTCTCGTTGGTAAAATAGATTGAGATGGCAGGATATGTATTCATCCATTGTATTCTATGCTTTAATATTAGGAATTAAAAGTATAAACTCTTTCATGTACTAGATATCATGGAAATAGATATTTGACTTGAATCTCTTTGAACCGCTGAATTTGTTTAAGTTTGAAGTATAAATTTGTACTTAGTAGTGTGTTTAATTGTCCT
The DNA here is from genome assembly GCF_019175385.1 of Lycium barbarum. Taxonomy (NCBI): domain Eukaryota; kingdom Viridiplantae; phylum Streptophyta; class Magnoliopsida; order Solanales; family Solanaceae; genus Lycium; species Lycium barbarum. Next base: position 106,161,876 of record NC_083346.1, on the reverse strand, counting down.
TTCCTATCTGTTACGCACTTTTGGACCTCTTACAAGAGAACAACCTCGTTTGTTAAAACAGAAAGTGACTCTAAAGGGTACGAGCATGTTTCTTTGTTTATTCACGTGTTGTATTTGGTGCGAAACTTAACTTTTTTTTATTCACGTATTCAAGGTCTATATTCAGGTATATATTTGCAGCGTCTTTCTTGAACTTACAGGCCGCTGTGAATTAAATAATGGTATGCTACTTTACTTCGTTTAATTATTTTTCATAAGAAAACTAATATCGTTACTCTAATCTTCTCTTACTTTTCTTTGTTTGCATGAACACCGGAGTCGAAGAGTTTCATTTTGAGACTCAACGACACCTCTTACGGAGTCCGCATATCATTCACTGTCTTCGCTCGTACCTTGCTCAAGCGGAGAATTGCAGAACATCATTACCCCTTTGTGAAAGCTGAAAATGGCTAAATCATTTTATGTCACTTTTGTTTATTCGTTGGCGTGATTTAGACTAACCTTCCACTTCTACTTTGTGTTATTAACTGTTATGACTTTAGTTACTCCCTATGTAGCTTATAGCTAAGATCAACAAATATTTTAAAGGGCTATTCATCCGTTTTCTAAATCTGGAAACATTTTTATTTCAAATCAGATTTTAGTTCTTAGAGTTCCAGTTTGACAAGTGATAAGTTGAAATGATTTTTTAGATGCTAAATAATCAATCTTCTTTAACATGAATTAGATGCCTATAATCTAGCCTCATTTAAGTCATAAAGAAGTTTGAATGCTTTCTACACTCGTCATGAGGGCTTTACAATTATTTTAACTAAGTTTAACTATTTTTAAGCTTACTTTCGCACCTATGTTTTAAAGAAGTTCAAAACACGAAAACTTTCGTTTACCTTGAGATTCTTATATAACCAAATATTTTGACTTACTATATTATACACACTATGTAAATCAACTGTTTAATTGATTAACTATTATCCTTATTCACTTAGTTGTCTTGCCATTTATCGAGGGATTAAACTTAGCCTAATTAATTGTAAATCCGGTCGGTTAACCATTTTTAATGGATCTTAAAGGGTGCTAAATACTTTCCTTTTAGATTAATTGAACATTTACCTAGAATCTTAAGTTAGTAGACCTTAAAATTGAGTTAACTTTAGAAAATAACTTTAATGAACTTTAGGTGTCCTAATTCACCCTAAATAATTAGGCGGCGACTCCCTAATTTTAATTAACCCCGGAATTACCGGAATGTTGTGGACCATTTTGACTCCGGTTAAAATGAGGTATAACAATGAGTTGGGTCAAAGTGTTAAAAACAAAACTTGGAGGCAAAGTGTAAAAAATAAAGCTTAGGGTCAAAGTGTTAAAAATATAACTTTGGGACAAGTCAAAACTCTCTAAGCACTAATCCAAAGTTTATCACCCCTACTCAATTAAAAAAATCAGAGTTACCTCACCTCAATTTTTAAACCTTTTTATCACCTTTAATTAAAAGACCCAACTAAGTTCAGGTTTTGCTTTGATAAAGATAATTTGAGAACTAATATTAGGGATAAGATGTTGCCGTTTAACTAAAAATGTTTTTTAATTTAAAAATCACAAGTCAGGGATAACCCAGCTATGACTTGACTTATAAACATCCATAAATTAAAGAGTAGTTATTAGCTAATTTAATCAGTGTATAATCTTGCGACACCAGCTTTTTCCATTCTCTCCTATACTGTTTCAAAGTGGTGAAACGTCTCTGTTGTTTCAAATTGGCTTTACACTATTGAAAATTGGACCAGTAAGGAAGTAAGTGGGAGATACTATGTAAGTGGTCAAGAAGAGAAATAGAAGCTGGCTATAACAATCAACCTCCCCTTCTCCAGCGCCTATCACATGGGTTGATTACGACTTATGGGCCTTCTTTTTGGGCCCACAAAAAGTTTAGTGCTTCAAATTACCTTTTTGTAAGGGAAGAACTTTACAGATACTTGCAAGAAAAACAAAGTGCTTCCTCTTAAGGCTGGGCATAAATACCGAAAATAGAAAAATCACACCAAAACTTCAACAAACCGAACCGAACAGAACCGAACTAGTTTGGTTCGGTGTTTGGTGTCCACCGTAAAAAAACTGAAACCGAAATATCCGAACCGAAGTTTGATAAAACCGAACGTGCACCGAAATTTAATACATTACACAAAAAAATTAAAATAGTCCAAGCCCATTAAGTTTAAATAAAAAAAATCCAATTGTAATAAGTCCTCTTTTGCATTTGTATCCCTAATTTTCCACTTCAATTGAGAAAGTCAAATATCCTTAACAAAGAAAGGTAACTAGGATGTGTCTTTAGGATTAATGTATGTCCTTTATGTATTTTCTTAATTATTCTTACGGTATGTATATAACACCTAGTAATCCTATATCATGATTATAGTTTTCTGTTCTTGTGTATCTTGTTTGTTTGATTTTGATTTCAATTTATCAGTTTTATGTTTTTATTGCTTTTGAGAATATGAATTAGTGTCAGTGGAATCGCTTCTAATATTATATCAAAAAAACCGAATTGAAAAAACCGAAACCGAACCAAACCGAACTTTAAAAAACCGAAACCAAAAGAACCGAACCGAACTAGTTTGTTTCGGTGTTCGGTGTCCACCTTAAAAAAGCCGAACCCGAAATAGCCAAACCGAAGTTTGATAAAACCGAACCGAAAAACCGAACGCCCACCCCTACTTCCTCCCGTTTAAAAAAAGTGTTCACTTAGCTTTTATTTTTATTTTCTTTGTACGAATTGCCCTTCTTTTGGGGTGGTCTTTAATTTTTGTAAAACTTACATAAACAGCTACCCTTTAATAGCTTCTAACAATTTATAGCTACTTTTTCTACATTTACAAATCGTAGCTAGTTTTTGTTAAATTCGGTTGTATTTCGCGTTTTTGAAATACACAAAAATACAAAATTCGGCAGAGTAAAAATAAGCTGTATTTATGGAACAAATTCTCTTCTTTCATTTTAAATGGTAAGTCTAAATCAACCATGTATCACACATAACGGCTGAAGTTCCATAATAGCTCACGTCTCTCTCTAAATTACTCCATTCCAAACTTTTAGAATTCAAAAAACTCAGCACGATAATTTTCCAAAAATACAGAAGTCTCCTAGAATACATTGTTTTGCTGGATTCGGTTGCATTTCACTTTTTTTAAATACACGGAAATACATGTAAATAACTATATTTCAATATATTTGGATACATTGTTCAGTCGTATATAGCTCATTCAAACAACATATACAGTGAAATACATCTAATTTTCTCAAAATACAATCAGCCAAATATATTAAACTTATATTTACACTAAAAAAAGGACGAAATGCACTCAAATTCTGAGATACAAAGAGATAGAAGAAGGAGAAGAAATCATGGATTTCATTCAAATCTTCGATGAAATACATAAAAATACACTAAAAAATGACGAATACACACTTTCTCCTTCGAAATACAAGCGAATACGAAAAAATACACTATATCCATGATGACATCTTCTTCTCCGACAAAAAAATACACCATATCCATGGAGTGGTCGACTGCTACTACTGTAAGATTCTTCAGATTTTCGATGTCGTCCATGGCAAACTCTTCTTCTCCGACAAATTCCTCCACCATTGTTAAAGCTCCTCTTTTTGCCAACCATAGTTGCTGCTGCTACTGTAGGATTCTTCGAATCTGATGTCATCCATGGACCGAAAAATTCCTTGGCTCTGTCGTCCCCCACCGCTATTAAAGCTCCTCAAACAGCCAGTAAAATTCCTCAGCTCCGTAGAGTATTCCTGCTTGGAGTGTCCCTTTCGGCCATTATAATGGATAATTGAATCTTCTTGTAAAAACCCTAACAATGGAGAACTTATAAGCAAAATTAGAAAAATACAGCAAAAAATTTAAAAACCACCAAAATCACTTACCTATTTTTGGTAGTACACGATTAAAGAATAGTAAAACTCGTGCAAATAATGATGAGAGAAGATGGAGAGAAAATCGGTGGGATACCATCAGCGTATATTTAGGAATAGACCCAGTAACTGAAAGTTACTGGACCGTGTATTTAGGGGTTATACAAACCCATTAACTGAAAGTTAGTGGATTAGTTATGGAATGTAATTTTGCAACAATAAAGCTGCGAAAAAATAAATAAAAAATAAGGTAATTATTATTCATAAATAAGTCTTAGGGGTATTTATGGCAAGTAGATTTTACTTAATTTCCCCCCTCAAATTGGTGGTCTTTAATTTTTGCCCATCACTTAATACCCCGAGGTTTTGAGTTCGAACCCCAGCTCAATAAGAAAAAAGAACGAATTTCGCAAGATAGAGATTTGGATTTGCAAGACAGAATTTTAACTACCTTAAGGTAGATTTTTGCAGGTAAACTATTTTCGATGGGGCAGAGTTTTCTACCTAATTTTTTTTTTAATTTTTGCCTGAGCAGGGGTTCGAACCTAGAATCATGAGGTTTTAGGCAAAGGGCAAAAGTTAAATATTTTCATTTTGATGGGAAAAAAATTAAAGACCACACCAAAATAAGGACATTACTGCGAATTGTCCTTTTATTTTCTAGTTCAAAAAGAGTATCCACTTGCCAAATTAAAAAAAATTAACCTTAATTTCAGATTTGCATTTATTAAGTAAGTGACCAAATCTCAATATCTATTTAATTAAGGATAATTTAGTCAAATTATATATTTTTACCTAGAAATTAGCATTTTCTTAAGGGATGTGCAAATTGGTGAAAACTCTTTTTGCACCGGAGGGAGTATTTTCTATCACTTAGGGAAAGAATAATATTTGTCATCTTTTAACAACAAAAATTTCATTAGTATATGACATTCAGAAGATTCAGGAAAAAGAAAGATTTTTTTCTGAGGGTAATTGGAATTCGTTAAAAATATCTGGACAAAATAATGTACAAAATCTGAAGAAGACTGAAGATGATTTGGACTGCTCAAATTTATAGCTGAAATCGAGTTAAACTAACGAGAACTCGATACACATATATTCATGTATTCCACACAGGTATATATGGAATATATAAAAATGTACATGAAATACATAGGAATGAACAAATATACTTAAAGGGATATACATGTATATATGGAGATTGGAGAGTATAGATAAATTTGTATTCTTTGTTTATTTTGAATTGTGCTACGAGCTTTTTCGCAAAACTCAAGTAAATCATCTCCAATGAAGCTCAAAACTTAGGATAAAACTCACACAAGTGTTATCAACTCTTAATATACTCGCTTCCAATTGTAGCATTTCAAATTTTGACTTTTGGATTTGCGAGCCTTAAACTCAATATTAATTTTAAGATGATTGGTGGACACGTTGAAATCCACAAGCCCTAATGGATTAATGCTTGGGAGAGTTCCGTTGAAGCCATTGGTATATAAGATAAAATCCAGTCAAGTGGGTGACATTGAGATTACGAAGAAGCTTTGGGGTTAGAAATATCACAAGGGAGAGCCAGATAACTTGGTTGGCCAAAAAAGAAAGAAATATCGATAAATTGGGTAATAAGTTGATAGTTGGACCAAATAGCTAAATCATTTATCTTTGAAGAAACATGTCTTATATTTCTCTTTTGTAATCTCTCGGTTCAATGATTGGTTACAAGCGCGGATATAAGTAAAGGAGATTAACGTACAAACAATAATATAACGATGAATATATATACACTGCAAATTTACTCAGCATTAAAAAGTATGATACTAAGGTGAACTGCAATACCTAAACGCAAGTAATTTAAGATATTTAGACTCATTGTTCAGAAGAACGGAATGATAGATAGAAAGGTGCAGTTCATAACGAAGATCGTATGGCTGAAACAGCGAAGCCACTTCGCGATGTTATATGATACAATGATGTCTATCGAAGTGAAATTTAAGTTTTATAGAACAATTATAAGACCAACAATGTTATACAGTGCTAGACCGCAAACACCTGACAAATTCACAAGATGAGTGTCTAGAGATGCAAATGCTAAGATGAATATACAGTCATAATCATCATATTATATTATACTAAAAGTGGAAAGTTCCATTATTAAAAGTTAAAACACTAAAATACCCCTGTAATGTTGAGTGACCATAATAACCTTTAAAATTATATATTACCTCCTTCATAAACCTGTACATTAACTAACATTTTTTTTGTTGGTGCAGAAAATCTGCAGAATTTGAGTAGTTCTTTGAATAGTAATAAATACACTAAATTCATTTGAGTAAATGATATAAGACCAAATACATCTCCTACATGCTGATAAAATGCAACTCCCATTCGATTCTCATTAACTTCTTTCATAACGTTTAAGTTACATTTCTCCAACTTAGTTGTCTACATTTAAGATGGATCTTTCCACAAAATTTTACATAAATTTTCAGTTACAAAAGAGAGCATAAATAGGGGCATTAGGCTCCATCCCATCGCACTCACAACTTCTTCCCTACAATCTAAAGTTATGACATATATGCAACGTCAACAAAGCCAACAAACCTGATATTTATAGGAGCCACATGAGCATATTCATACAAGACAAGGATATCATTCTTTCCTCATAAAATATTAAGTATTTGGTTTGAGGTTGAGGTTACTATTAGATATTCATTTTCTTCCATAGATAAAGTAATTACTCTCTGATTGTATGTTATGGTGATTTGGAATGCAGACTTGTTGTACTAGCTTTGAAATTAGTCCCACAATTTTGCTGTTAAAAGAAGTGATAATTTCCTGTTTACACTTTAATGTCTTTATATATATATATATATATATATATATATATATATATATATATATATATATTGTCTTTTCGTGTTGAACTCTTAGAAAGATTTTTATTTTTATTTTCAGTATTACTTTTTTATAACTTACATGACATATACACGTGCAAAACACATGTCCAGAAACTAGAATGATAAAAAGAAGAAACATATGACAAAGAGGGATAGAGGTCAATTAAAATCAATCATTATAAGCAAAATTTTACTGGATGTGTAATGAATGTTTAGACAGGTCTCAAGGACAACTAATTAAAGCGAGAAAGAAAAATAACATGAGCTAGTCAGTAAAGCAATGTACTGGGGAAAGCATAACAGAGTGATATAAATACCAGTATCTGCTTAAGATTGCACCTGCAATCGGATTGAGAATGAACAGAAGGTGACAGACTCGCATCCTGATTATTCCAATGCTAAGAGAAGACTTTCATGTCACATTTGTGCCCATTATCAACTCGTGTTTCTTTGATATTTCTGACTGACTCGGCAACATCTTCACTGCATGATTTTACTTCAATATATTGCAAATAACCCAAGTCCTCGAAACAATCAGGGATTGCTTCGAGATGTAAACAACTATCTAGAACCAATCTCTTGAGGAAAGAAAAGGCTTCGTCAGACACTATACATTTTGAGAGTTTGAGATTTTCTAGTTCCAAGAATTTGAGCTGAGGGAACTCATTATCTCTCACTTCCCATTCATCCATTTCAAAGGCAACTTGTTGCAGTTTAAGTACCTCAAGGTTGGCAATGATTGAAATTTCAGCAGGCGGCAGACGAAATTTGCATAATGTCAATTTCTTGAGATTCATTGGAAAGTTTAATCTTGAAGGACCTATCTTTGGAATACTAGTGAAGACCACCTTTGTGTTTCAAGTTGAGATAATGAGTCCAATACAGGGAAGCGGTTTTCATTCTCTCCCCAACACCCCGAATCAGCAAATATACATCTTAACTTCCGAAGGTTGGGTGTTCTTCCTGCTATCCTCCCTATGTTGTCTGCCCTGGAAACATATATTGACGAAAGTGTTGCCAAATTGTACAGGCTTTCATCGAGAGATTCTCTCACACCACTTAAATCAAACAAAGCACTGTCACTAATGCTTAAATTTCTCAACTTACTCAGCTTCCAAAGAGTATCTGGCAACAGTACCTGTCCTCGATTTCTTTTGACAATGAACGTTTGAAGATTCGAGAGGTTTTCTATGGATGATGGGATAGAACTCTCAGTAGTTTGAACAGCTAGGTATCTCAGATGCTTAAGTTCAGTGGGAAAAGATTTCACTTCAACAAACTCCAAATCCAACACCCTGAGAAATTTGAAGTTGCCAAAGATGATAGAGGCATGTCCCATTGAAGAACATGTATTATCGCTAAGCTCCCTGAATAACATTGAACGGGCGTGTGAGCATAACGGCCTCCACCCAGAAAGATCATCTTGATTAGAACAAAATGATAAGCGGCGATGCACAGGCTTTTCAGAATAAAAATGTGGATAATTCGCATCTTGATCTCTGCATAGAGAATTTAAGTAAGGTAAGGAATAAGTGAAAACATATGAATTAATCAAAGCCTCGAGAAGAATATAAAGAAGGAAATACCTTTTCAGCCACAAAAGAAAATTATCTTCCTTAGCTTTCTCCTTGCAGAAGTCGAGTATTAGATCGTGCACACGACATGCTTTGATCTTCCCGGTTGATCTCCTCTAAGTTACCATGACAAGGTTTCTTCCAATAAGATCCTCCAAGTAATCTTCTGCCATATCCTCCAAACACTTCTCCTCTTCATTTTTTATGAACGCCTCAGCAATCCATAAGCTTGTTAATTTTGACACTGAAATTTCTCTGCCCTCTAAAAATGCTCCAAAGTACAAAAAGCAGTGTTTCAGTTTGTAAGGTAAATCATCGTAACTTAGTTTTACTAAATCCTTTGCGCCATCCTGCACTGTTTCCCCAAAACTTAACTCCATCCGCGTCCAGCATCTTTCTGTCTTATCCATCTTTGCGAGAAGACCAGCGACTATAACAACGGAAAGTGGTAGCCCATTACACTTCTTTGCTATGTTTTTCCCAACTTCCTTCAACTCTTCTGGGCAGATTTCTTGCCCAAATACCCTTTTCTTTAATAACAACCAACTTTCTGGCTCTTCCAGACTCCGAAGATAATGGGGTTCAGTGACACATTTAGCATGCACAGCAACTTCTTTAAGTCTGCTGGTCAAAATGATTCTGCTACCTTTTCTATTATCAGGAAAGCATAATTTCAAGTCATCCCATGCTTTTACTTCCCACACATCGTCAATGATTAAGAGGTATCTCTTTGGCAGTAGAATTTTCCGTAGTCTATCAGCTAATTCATCAGCACCTTTTTTACAAATTTCAGTGGGCTCAATACAATTAGCAGAAATCAAAATGGAAAGTAGCAAGTCTTCCCGAGTGTATTCTTGCGAAACACAACACTCTGCCCAGAAATCAAAATGAGAAACAATTATATCATCACTGATAAAACTTCGGGCAAGGGTCGTTTTACCTGAACCGGCCATACCCACAATGGAAACGACATCCAGTTCTTTTAATCCTCCAACTAGCTGGTCTCTTATAGTTTTCTGGACATCCCCAAAACCAACCAGTTCTTCGTTGGTAGCATTGGAGGCACTTGTCATATTCTTTTCCTTGGATATGGTTAACTCTGTCTTAATGAGCTTAATCTCCTTTATGATTTCCGAGAGCCACACTGTAAGATAAGTAAGAGGTACCTCTCTAACTGCAAATGAATCAAGTATGTACTCTGCCTCAAAAGCCTTATCAACGACTCTTCCAACAAGATTTTCAAGTTCGTTACGCTGCTTATTATTGCCTTGTTCTGCTACACGCATGACGGAAGGTTCGAAAAATGTAAGCTCCTCATGGACTAATTCAAGTTGATTCTTCACAGAAGCAAGTGAATCAGAATGGACAGAAAGGAACTCCTTGAAGCTGTTGAGAAGGTGATTGGAAAAGGCCAATTTATCATTCTTAGGCAAATGGGACGTTACCCACTCTCGGATCTTTTGATAAATCTCCATTTTGACAGACCGAATCATGTCTAAGATAACAAGTAATTGTTGATGCCAATCTTCCTTGTTGCTATCACCAAATGAGTAGACAGCAAATGCAGCATGAATGACCACACTCGATAGCCGTTTGAAGAAACGCATCTTCATCTCATCCTGAATGTCGTTAATCAGAGGTAACTCATTCAGACAGATTCTCAACGAGTTAAGCTGTTCTGCAAGGGATTCTTTTTGATGCACAGTCAAGAAAGAAGACTCTGTTAACTCCATGGACATTTGCTGAAGAGTCTGCATGAATTCATCCGCGGCTTCAATTGGGGACATGACGACGAGAGTGCCTGATGATGACTTTAAATATCTCAGGACGTCTGTGCAGATGACTCGGACGCGTAGCTTAGTATGCTGAATCATTTCCTCCAGTTTATCCGGAAGGCTACAACCCATATTGATGTAGGATGTAATTGCTACGCAGGTAGCCACATAATCAGCATGACGCAACAAAGTCTGCCAGCAGTCTTCTTGTTCTGAACTGCATATCTTTCCGAGAAAGCACACAAAGTTTCTGAGTGCTCTCAACTCCTTTTCGACCAATTCTACTTGAGCCTTTGCAGAAGCATACGTGCTGCTCTGTGCCTCATTAGACACAGCAAGCGGCTTGCCGAGGCGAACAATCACCAGGTCCTTGGCATTCTGTACAACATTGTCTATGTATTCCACCACAGGTTCGTGGGTCAGGGGTGTCGTAGTAACAGCTGGAGCTGTGGTTTCAAAATAACCACACTTGTCTGAGATATCGTTCCTGATAAACTCAATTTCTTGTAGCACATAAGAGTAATTAAACTTTGAGTCAGAGCCGAAATCAACTTCTGCGGATTTCAGAACACTTTTGATCTTTATTTGCAGGTCTCCACGCTCCAAGAGGAGAAATTTACCCAGAAACCATAACTCTGTCTTCATCAACTTTATGTTTTTCTTGTGGTATTCGGACAAATCATACTCATTTTCTATCCTTTGCAGAACGCTCACCGGATCAGGAATGACTTCAGCGGGTTCTATTGCTTTTTTCTGTGATTCCTTTTTGAACACGCAAACGAATTAAACAAAAGTTTTAGCTTCAGAAATTTGACTACATATACCACTGCAAGAACTATAATAATTGGGTTGGGGGCCTTGATGGTTTTATATACCTCGAGTTTTGTGAGCTTATCTGCCGCGATTTTCATGTGAAGTTAGAGAAATTATATGTGGTTATTGCTAATTTATATCGCTTTGTATCTAGGTGAAGAAATAAGTGAAAAATTGAAGAAATTAAAGGAGGGCCCATCGCGCAGGCAAGGCAGTGAGTGAACAAGCTGCGGACATTCCACAAAGGTATTAAGTTTGTGTTTGTAAGTTGCTTTTTCTATTTGTGATTTTTTTGTTTCCACATAATTTCTGGAATATCTTTGCACTTTCTTATTGAAGTATTGGTAGATGTTACCTACCATTTAAGATGCAATTTTATTTGCATTCTGTAAGATAAATATATCATTCTTTCTGATTCAATTTGTTTGTCTTAAATGATATTTTGATTCGTTCTACATATCTTTAATTTAAGTCCACTTGATTCAAAAGTTTTCTTTATTATCTTAAACTCTGTGTTAAATCAAAATTAGACAAACAAATTGAAACTTAGGAATAATAAAATCAATTGTTTAAAGGAAGGTATATGGACATATTTTGTAGTAGTATTATAACACACCTTATGTTATCGTCTAAACAGTCTAATGGCAGACGCATGCATAGGAGATTGCTGGTCGTGCTATTTGTTTAGTTCTCAAATGCCATTTGTAACTCTTCAATTTGTAAATCTTCACCTTCATTTTATGTGAACCGGTGTAACTCTTTTTCATTTCATTCTCTCACATTCTAAATTAATGAAACGAATAACCATACAAACTATTCTAGGCCATGGTGATCGTGAAGTAGGGTTAATTAGTCATTATACATGCACACTTTTCATATTCCCACCTCATCTTTCACTAAATTTTCTTGATAATTGCTTTGTAATTTTTTGTTGATATCTACCTATGGACAATGCAAAGATTCCGCTAGTTAGTTAAATTATTTTTAACTGTTGTTCCATCCGAAACCTCATTTTGGATCTCAAAACAACACGATGTTCCTCTCTTTTGGCCTTTTCTCATCCTTTCTTCTTTCAGCTTAATTCACTCCAATTTTCTCCCTTTTTCGGTCTTTTTCCTCATTTATTTGTCATGTTAATTAAGAAAACTCAAAAGTCATTCTTAATTATGTTAAAAGATTGAAAAGTTATTTCTATTAAATTACGCTAAATTCTAAAAATACTCATATTTCAAAAGTCATAACTATACAATTACACCAATTGGAATTCTATAATTTTGCAAACGGTTTCTGACCCTTCACATCCTTTATTGCACATCCACACACCTCAAACATAAACAAGCATGATCAAATGCATAGGATTTTGTCCTAATATATAGTTTGAAATGCACTATATAAGTGTTTATTGGGTCTGATCAGTCTGACCACATTTTCTTTTCTCATCTGCTTCTAACTTTTCTATCTTTGAATTCTTGGAGGCAATGTTTATTTTGAGGAATAATATGATGGAGTAATGTTTGTTAGAATCACACGCTCCCAAATATATTTCTTTTTGTAAGACTAAACTTATAGGAGAGTTATCAAAGTGTCAAATTGGTAGGAACCGTTACTTGCAAAAAGAAAAATATTTAAAATTTCACATCAAATTAGAAGAAAAAGCAACAAGAGATTTGTTTTATACACATGATTTGAAAGGAAAGAACTTTTGAAACGAAGTGACGGTTTTGAAAGAAAGATTTACAGACAAAGGTGAAAAAATTGGTGCTATCATTATTTTTTTGTGCTTTCTTTTTCTAATTATTTCTTCTTCTTTAGGTTTCTTTCTTTTATAATTATAAATTATAAATAAAAATAGGAGAAACTATGTGAGAATTTTTTTTTTAACTATGTTTTTGTCTTATTTGTTGAAGTTATTTATTGTTCTTGCAAAATTGACAATATAACGAGGTTGAAGTTAATCTCAATGAAATGTGTTTACTTTTGATTTAGTTAATTTATTACTATTAACTAGTGATGAAGCCGCGCTTCGCGCGGTTATAAACAACATCAATAAATTTATACTAATAAACAATGCTACCAATTATTAGAATGATAATGGATTAACTTTCTTATATGAGTAACATTATTAATTGTATATATTTAATTAGATTACAAATCTCTATTTGTGTGTTAAATATTTTGTTAGATAACAATTAGAACTTTTATTTCTCTATAATTTTCTTCTATTGAAGTAACATGAAGTTGAAATAAAAAGTAAAGAAATTTATAATCGACAAAATTCAAATTAAACGAAAGAATTACAATTTTCTTTAAGACTTCTAGTCTTTCAACTGTCGTGCAGAATAAGTATAAGTGATAAATCTAGAAGGTATCTATAAGACCGCCCGTAAGCAGTGTTATTAACTTATAATTAGCCTCTCTTTGTCTATCTTATACTCTAGTTAACTGCAATAAGCTTTTTATTTAGTAATTAGTTATGTCAAAATTGATGGATCTAGATTATGTACAGTATATGCATAAGCATTCACAGAAAAAAAAAATGTCGAAGGGAGAAAAATTTACTTAGTAAATATAAACACTAAACTTCAATACTGTTAAAAAAAAAAAAAAACTTTTACTAATAAGTACAAAAAAGCAAATAGAGTTTATCAATATTAGTTGAAAAGGATCAAGAGAACCTCTTGATTATGTTTGCGATCTATTCCTACCACAATGGTAGCCACAATTTTTTTTTTTTTGGCAGAAGTTATAGGATCTCTTAGACCCAACTGTTCATTAATTTATAGAATTTGATATAATAACAATTAATATTGCTTCTATTTTGAATGTCCTACCTCAGAAAGAACAACAACAATATTCCCAATGAAATCTCATAAAGTGGAGTCTTAGAGTAGAGTGTACTCAGACCTTACCCTCATCTTGAGAGGTAGGGAGACTGTTGCCGATAAACCTGGCATAAGGACCGACAATTCAAAATAGTACGAAAAAAGAAATAATGAAACGAATTATAAGTCATGGCAAAATACTATAAAAAGCATGATAAAACACTAACAACCACAAAAAAGGAAAGTGACAATCACAAATTAATAAGATAATCAAAGTACAAGAAAGAGGCTATAAATAACACTTTTATTCTTCTACTCTCCACTGTTGGCTGTTGCCCTTGTAAGAAAGATCCCCCGGACCATTCGAGAAGTTCAAAAAAGTTAGATAATGAAAAAAGAATTTTTAAGAAACGTGTAATATAGTTAGGAGGGAAAAAATGGAGAAGATAGATCCTCAAAAATAACTGCATATCTGTTAGAAGCCAAAGCCAAATCATGGAGGAGAAAACAAATTTACCAATATCATGAGAAAACACACAAATAATGAGACAAGCGACTAATTAGAACCTAGAAGGAGAAAAGACAAAATTTTCGAAGACCAGTTAGTAGCAATCCACTTCTGTTCCATCCTCTTACATGGTTACAAAGTTGGGTCAATACTTCTTATGCACCACGTTCACGAAACCAAGGAAACAAACTATAGAATAGCTCTTTGAAAATGAACAGTTCTAGGTAAAACGAAAAGTCATCAAAATGTTCGGTATATCCCTTTAATGCATTTATTAGATTAGTTTTAAGATAGTCTTATTTGCTGCTACCGTGCTACGTGGGCTGAGCAGTTACTACAATTGCTGGGCTAAATTGCAATAGCAACATGGGTTTAAATTAATTAGTTTTAGTAGATTATTTTGTGTATTTTATATAGAGAGATGAAAGAAAAAATCTCAAAAAAAGGAGAAAAAAGATAAATAGGAATGGTGTCTATAGAGAGGTGCCACATCACTTTGTTTATGCCTAGCTTTATATTATATATAGATTTCTATGTATATAGATGAAAAGTTTATTTCTATATTGATTAAATTTATAGGACTAATTAAAAATTTCACAAAATATTTTACTTACCGCGTATCACTAGTTATTAAATATTTTAGCAACTATTATCTCTATGGCACATGACTACAACTTTTGTGTTGGTGTTCACCATGAATTTGACAGTGACTTCAATCCATTCATCCTAAGGTAGGCACACATCTATTGATTGAATTTCTGAACAATTCCTACAAATCACTATTTTCGCCTGACAACTTTTTGATATGTGTATCTATAAAAAGGAGATCACAGTTTCTTAAAATAAAGGCAAAAACTTTAAGACATGAAACATTTAATTTGCAACCATAGCCGACGTTGCTCAATTTCACATGTAAATTATATGTTGTTGACACATAAAAAAATAGAATTATTGTCAAGTTGAATACTTGACATAATATAAAAATTGCAAAATTGAAGTCTCTAAGCTCACCATTCATCGCACACATGCTATACTATTTTAAAAACCTTTGTACGAATAAGTATGGGATACACGTGCAATGCACGTATCCGAAAATTAGTATTAGAAATATGGTAACATTAGAATTGTGATCCTATTAGAAAAGGGTTAATTTAGGAGGTGGCTTACTTTTATATAAAGAGGTGCATTCTGGCATAATTTAGAAGAAATGCCTGTGACGACCTGCTGAATATTCTTTGATTCATCCCTACAAAAACAACAAGATTGTTTGTGGAAAATGTAAGAAAATCAAGTATTAGTAAGTATTTCATATTGTTCATGTTCAGCAGTGTATTGATTAAATAGGAAATATTGTAGTTGAAATATGAAAGTTGCAAAACTTGAATAGTTTAGGAGGGTTTTTATGTATTCGCGGCACAATGCCTTCTTACTGATAGAAATATACTTATATAATGAACCATCAAGCAGCATTTTTTACGTCTAAAGGATAATCAATGAAATTAGATTATGCATGCAGCATGCTTAGCTCAATGATATATATTTGATTTCCACTTTTTAAATTTGGTAAATATGACAAATTTATTGAGTTTTGATCATGTTTAACTCATTTTTAAGGTATAGATTCTTTGTTCTATAGTAGAATATATCTAGGCTTCTCAGAAGCATCCAAATTTGAATGGAAATTATTCCTAAAGTTTCTAACTCACCCGTCACTGATAACATATCCTTTTCGACATGCGGCAGCAGTCATGGCGGTTCTCCATGCTTGCACCTTCTGCATCCCCTCATCCTTATACTTCAATTCATGTTTTGCAAAGGCATCTTCAAAGCTCCCTCTTTGCTTTCGAACATGTGATGGATCCACATCATAGAA
The DNA here is from genome assembly GCF_019175385.1 of Lycium barbarum. Lineage (NCBI taxonomy): Eukaryota > Viridiplantae > Streptophyta > Magnoliopsida > Solanales > Solanaceae > Lycium > Lycium barbarum. The sequence continues at coordinate 106,145,684 of NC_083346.1, read as the reverse complement.
GACTGGTATGACTGTTAGTCCACTTTTGCCCTTGCATTCCATGATCTTCACTAATTCGTTCAAGCGATAACTCGATCTAGCATAATTCTTTGAGAAAATGATAAGAGCGACCTGAGTCACTTCGATAGCTTTCAAGTGATCTTCTGAGATCGAATCGCCATGCTCTAGAAAGGTCAATATTCCCATGTTTTCCAAAGCTTTGTACAGGTGACCCGTAAATGTGTCTCTAGTATCTTTACCTCTAAAACTTAGAAACACGTCTTACTTCAATGGAGGACCGCACTGTAAATTACTCGAAGAAGATGCCATGAATTCAATTAATTCGTTGAAATTTGAGAAGAAATAAAAAAAAATTGAGTGAATAGATAGTGGTTGTGATGAGAGAGAAATTGATGATATATGGGACAAATATATATATATATATATATATATAT